>NW_027529538.1:1293086-1360124 GCF_008692635.1 Crocuta crocuta
AGTTAAAGCCCACACATGTGTTTGAGGTGCCAACAGGGTATATATATAGCCTATAGCAAAGAGGTGAAAATTTAGGCTTAAAGCTATGGAGTATTATTAGGAGACAATTCTATATTTGTGGATCGATACCGATTATTAGAGTTGAAGACATTTGAAGGAATGCTGTAGGGATTCTGTTTTGTTTGGAACCATATGAAATGATTGTATTTGCTTTTTTTTAAGTTTACTTATTAATTTTTGAGAGAGAGAGAGCAATGGAGGAGCAGAAAGAGAGAAGGAGACAGAGAATCAATCCCAAGCAAACTCCATGCTGCCAATGCAGAGCCCTACATGGGGCTTGAACTCACAAACTATGAGATCATGACCTAAGCCAAAACCAAGAATCAGATGCTTAACTGACTAAACCACCCAGGCGCTGCCATTTTTGCTGGTTAAAACTAATCAAATACCAGCAGTTTATGTAGTGGACTAAATAAGCAATGAGAGACCATCAGGAGGCATCAGAAAAGTAGGATAGGGGTCAAAGGACCAGTAAATATGTACAGCTGACATAAAACTGAGGTGGAAATAGAGAGTAATGGGAAAAAATAGAAATTCAATAAATACTAGGCATCTTGAAAATGTGAAATTATATTCTTACGCCATAGAAAATAATTCTGCATGTAATACTTAGAAATGAAAGACAAGTTTTGAAACTCTTAAAAGAAAATATAGAAGGATATTTATGATGGGAGCATGAAATAATCTGATAAACGCTATTACATCAAAATTAAGAACTCCCATTTATCCAAGGACCTCATAAAGAAGGTGAAAAGATAGCCCATAACCTGGGAGCAGCTATTTGTAATGCCTGAAGGTAACTAAGATTTAGAACTAAAAATATACAATCAATTTCAAAAAAATGCCCAGAAAAGACAAGTAACAAGTAGAAACACTTTCACTTATATGTACCAAGAGACATGTGCAGGAATTTTTACAGAAATATTTCCTGTAATGTAGGGGATCCTGGGTGGCTCACTCGGTCAAGCATCCAACTTCAGCTCAAGTCATGATTTCACAGTTCAGGAGTTCGAGCCCACGTCAGGCTCTGTGTTGACAACTCAGAGCCTAGAACCTGCTTCAGATTCTGTGTCTCCCTCTCTCTACAGCCCCCCTGCTCTGTCTCTCTCTCTCTCAAAAATAAATAAACATTAAATATATATATGTATATATGTATTTATTGTAACATGAAACTATGGAAATCAAAACATATAGAGAGGAGAAGAATTCAGTATGTTCTTATATCAAAAAAATGGAATATTATAGAGGAATTAAAGTTGAACTATGGCTACATGCATCAGTACTTAACATTTGATGACAAAAGAAAGTTGTAGCTGACTTCCTACAGTACGATAATATTTCTATAAAATTCAAAACCAGCAAAACTTCACAATATGGTCTTTTGGAATACATAGAAATGTGATTAAACCAGAGAAATAAAAATAAAACCAAGTTAATGGAAAAGCCTCAAGAGGTAAAGGGGAATATGGAAAGTGTCACAGGTTGATATATATAACATATATAATATATATTAGTAACAGTTTAGTTCTTAATTTGACTCGCAAGTTTATGGATATTTATTTTAGTATTCTTTAAAAATATTATTTTAAAATAAGTAAAAGTATTTTAAAGTAAAAGAGAATACATAAAAATAATAACTAAATAAAACCTCAAACTAAAATCTCACATTATGTTATGTTGTATATGCCACAAAATTCCTTAATATTACCATAAGTAACTTTAAAAAAATTTTTAAGTTTTTTTAGAATTTATTTATTTCGAGAGAGAGAGAAAGAGAGGGAGAGGCAGAGAGTGAGTGTAGAGGGGCAGAGAGAGAGGAAGAGAGAGAGAGAATCCCAAGCAGGCTCCTTGCCTTTAGTGCAGAGCCTGATGTGGGGCTCGAACTCAAGAACTGTGAGATCATGACCTGAGCCAGAATCAAGAGTCAGNTAGAGCAAGAATTTATAACTGATATTTCATTTTGGGATAAAAAGATATTAGTGAGGAACAGACACAGGAGCCTTCTCAAGGTCTCTAGAGCAGCTGGTACTACAGAAATTTTCCTCTTTTTCCTCTGGGGAGCTGAGATGCTGACCGTATACATTTTTCTAGACCAAAAATAAACATTAGCCTTTATCATCAATTCAATATGAGTCCAGCACATCTAAGGGAAATCCAACTACAGATCTAAGGGATTCAGTGAGCCTTAGAGAAATGCCTTACCCATTTCTTCTGCTTCCTTGTGAATTTGCTTTTGCTAGGGAGGGTATTTGTAATATTTGAGGAATCCTAAATTAGAAGGCAATGTAAAAACTGAAAGAATAAGGCAGAGACACATTAAATGCAAAACCGGGGAATGCGTAGATGAATAGGGAACACACAAGAAACTTTGATCAGTAATATTTACTTTCCAAGCCAGCCAGTGTGCGGAAAAGGATGCACTATATCATTTTATACCTTTTACGTGTCTGAAAAATTTCATTAAAAATGTAAACTTTCAGATGATTTCAACAAGAAACCCCAAAGGCCATCATGTAACGATTTGCTCTACAAAGCTATATTGGACACGTGGTCAAGCTGTGGTCAAGCCTCCATTATAGATATTTCTTTTTTGTGAGAAATGAAAAGATACAAGATTGGAACTTGAATACTCCAGGAATGGAGTTAAGGGCTCAGATAACTCCAACACATGTCTTGTGTCTTATGTGCCTGGAAAGCAGCATAAACTGAGAGCCTTAGATATTCAGCAGGAAGTGGTTCTTCCGGTGAGAAAAGACAGCAGGAAGCAGCTGTCAATTCACCTGGGATTTTGTGGGGAGAACATTTCACATGGAAATGACAGAACGTGGGAATGACTCCAAAAGACGCTCAAGACAGTCTTTGCTTTTGCTTGATAGTATATTTGCTTGAATATTTGGCAGGCGATGCTGAGGAGCAAGGCTGCAGCTTGGAAAACTTCTAGAAAATATCATTTTATGTTGTTAAAAGCCAGGATATTTGGCATGAGATGACCTGGGCCCTTCTCCTACCTACATTGTTTACAGGACATGTGGCATTCGGCAAGTGACTTAACCTTTCCAAAGCACATTTGGTGATTTGGAATATAGAAACATCACCTTCTTTCTATTTTTTAAGTAAATAAGGTAATATATGCACTTTGACAGTATAAGACTTGAGATAAAGGGCGACTCAGTGGCTCAGTCATTTAAGCATCCGACTCTTGGTTTTGGCTCAGATCATGATCTCACAGTTCATGAGATGGAGCCCCACATATGGCTCTGGGCTGACAGTGTGGAACCCGGCTGGGATTCTCACTCTGCATCCCCCTCCCCTGCTCACACTGGTGTGTGTATGCGCCTGCTCAGTCTCTCTCAGTAAATAAACATGGTTTTTAAAAGATGAGAAACTCTGAATTATTATTATTTTAAAAGATGAGATAATTTTGGGGTTTTCTCTTTAAGCAGTAGAAAAGAAGCCTGGGAAAGTAGATTTGGTCATTTGTTGAATGGCCACATAGGGACAAGATTCTGTAGATTTTTGTAACTGACTAAAAGTGAAAGGAAAAATTATGGATGCATGAAAGGTATTAAACCAGGTTAGCTGAGAGGCTGATGACCTGTGGCATTAATAGGCATGGAGAAAAGGAAAGGACTGGTTTGAAGCTCAAGATAATGGGCTCTGTTTTAAGCATGCTGAGTTGGCGGTATCAACAGGACACGCGAGCAAAGAGGCACAGGGTACCTGTATGTGTAAGAAAGGATCAGGGCTGCAGAAAGCATCTTTTTCTACTTTTGTCAACCTCCTCCGTCTTACCTAAGGGGTCCGGTGGCTGAGAGATGGGAGCCTAATACCAAAATGGCCATAATGGTTGAAACCACAGAGTAGATATGAAGGGTAGAGTGTAATGAAAGATAAAAAGAGAATACCAAAGTCACAACAGAAGGAATGTTCCAGAAGGGTGGATTAAGAACTAAAAAAAAAAAAAAAAGCGAAAAACCAAAGAATGGAATTAGAACAGTGCTGGAGGCATGGAAAATAGGAGTGAAGAGTGAGGAGTGTGAGGACACAAAGTAGGGGTTAGGAACTGGAAAACATGACAGATTAATACTAAGATGAAGGATTTATGAGAGGCCATTAAATTTGGTGGTTTCCATGGTTTGATTTCAGTTTGGTAATATCAGTAGAATAATTCAGATTGTAAGATCCCACAATGCAAGAAAGAGTCTGAGAAAGAGTATTTTGATCACTATTTCAGGAATTCTGAGGGTAAAGTGAAGGTAAAAATGTAGTGTTAATGAAAAAGGAAAGGGGCACGTTAGGAAGCTACAAATAATTCAGAGTTTCCTATGCTCTTAAACGAGTAGCATGGAACACAGCACGGAAAATGCTTCCACGAGAAAAAAGATGGTGGATTTGGTGCTCACGCGCTGGTGTGGGTGGGTCTGTTGGTAGTTCCAGCAGTCATCTCTGGTCATCCCCATGGAATCCATGGACCTGCATGTTCTCCACCTGCTGAGTAGCAGTCCCTAAAGAAGCCAGGGACACATGTTAGGTCATTGTCAACAAAGTCAAAATAAGGAGTATTAATGCGGTTCCCTGGAAGACACCCTATTGTTTTCTTACCCCATGTCTGCTCAGACTGGGCCAGCTTGTATCACAAAATACAAGAAGCCTCATCCAACACTCTTGTCCAGAGCAGAGAGAAGAGCATCTCAGGATAAGTGACCTATGGACAACAAAACAAGAGAAATTTCATGACGGAACAATCAAATCCATTTGAAAGACTTTGGATCCCAATTATTTTGCTTTTGGTGTCCAGATGAAAGTTTTAAAAGAAGATGTCAACACGATCAAGATTTCCCTGGTAGTGAACCTAGCAAAGAGGGACAAAGTGTGGCTTAAAGGAAATGCGGGCCCTAGTGGCCAGTGGAAGGTCCAGCTCAGTAGCCATCCACTTCGGGAAGACCCAAGAAGAATTAAAAATCACCTTCTCTGTTCCTCCATCAGATGTAATTCATTAAAAAAGTATAATGTCCATGGGCACCTGGGTGGTCCTGTCAGTTGAGCGTCCTACTTCAGCTCAGGTCACGATCTCAGGGATCATGGAATCGAGCCCCGTATCAGGCTCTGCACTGAAAGCTCAGAGCCTGGAGCCTGCTTCAGATTCTGTATCTCCCTCTCTCCCTCTCTGCCCCTCCCTCCCTCCCTCTCTCTTAAATAAATAAATAAATAAACTTTAAAAAATACAGTGTCCATCATCTTATATATTTATCTCCTCTTCCAGGCAAAATACTCTTTATATCATTTTACTGTTAATTTAGAATTTTGGAGACATACAAGCAAAACATCCAGGAAAAAGTTGAAAGGCTGTATACTAGATAAAATCAAGCTGAATAAAAGATTAGTTATATCTGTAAGGATTTAAGAGTTGCAGAGAGTTAAGAAATGTTCATAAATCACAAAGCTTTATAGGGTTAGATTGGACTTTTTTAAGCTTTATTTATTGGCCATGCTGACTTTGTGTGCAAATATCTGAGCTCATATTTATGTTTCTTATTTAACCCTCAAAACCTGCACCCCACATGTTTGGTGTTCTTATCCCTGTTTTGCAGATAAGGAAACAGAAACGTGGAGAGGCTTAATACAGTGGGCTGAATGGCAGCCCCTAAAGAAATCAGATCCTAATCCTTGGAACCTGTGGATATTCCAGATAAAGTCTCTGCAGATATATTAAGTCAAGGATCTTAACTCAATATGGGGAGATTATCCTGGGTATTCAGGTAGGCCCTTATAAGAGCCAGGTGGAACGAGATCTGAGCACCCCCAGAGCAGACTGTGATGTGAAGATGGGCCAGAGAGAGATTTGAAGATGCTGGCCTTGAAGTGATACAGCCATAGTCAAGGGGAGCCAGTGGTTACCAGAAGCTGGAAGTGTCAAGAAACAGATTCTCCCTGAGCGCTTGGGTGGCTCAGTCAGTTGAACATTTGATTTCAGTTCAGGACATGATCTCAAGGTCCATGAGTTCGAGCCCTGTGTTGGGCTCTGTGCTAACAGCTCAGAGCCTGGATCCTGCTTCGGGTTCTGGGATTCTGTGTCTCCTTCTCTCTCTGCCCCTCCCCCAGTCACACTCTGTCTCTCTCTGTCTCTCTCTCTCCCTTCCTCAAAAATAAATAAACATTAAAAAAAAAAAGAAAAGAAAAAAACAGATTCTCCCTTAGAGCTTCCAGAGGGAGGGTGGCCTTGCTGAGAGCTTGATTTGGAGTGTTTGACCTTTAGAACAGTAAGACTTTTTAATTCCAAAGCTTAGGCTCTGCAGGAATGGGATTTAGTGTTTCCAAGGTCAAGGAGAAGGAGGAGAGGGTAGATGGACCACTGAAATAAAAAAGATATCCACTAGTGGGTGTCTACTTCCCACTTCTTTTCCTTAGAAAGTGATGTGCTGAATGGCCCCGCTTCCTTCCAGTCCTCTAGCCCATTTCATTCTACCATGGCCTGTTTTCAAGGAAATGTAAGGAAAGTGTAACATAGAAGTCAAATTTCTCTGCTCATGAGTTGTACATTAATCTTTGAAATTAGAGGTCACAAAACTCTGGAGGAGCAAACCAGGATCTAAATCTTTGCTTCCATTTGAGATCACAGCACTGAGGGAAGATGGAAAGAGATATTGTTACTTTAAAAAGGCAGCTTCAGGGTTGCCTGAGTGGCTCAGTCAGTTAACCGTCTGACGTCTCATTAATCGTCAACGTTGGCTCAGGTCATGATCTCACAGTTTCTAAGTTCAAGCCCCGAGTTGGGCTCCATTTCCCATGGAAATGTTTGTAATTCCCCAACTACTTAAGATGCTCAGCAGCATTAAACTAAGTATAATAAGAGCAATAAATGAATTAAAGTGAATTTGGCCTTGACATTTTTGAGTGACTCCTGATTTCACAATAAATTACAGCAGGATGACCTTGATGACTCTCAAGCGGGAAAGCCATCTACAAAGGTCTATACATATCAAGAGTGTCACAATCCTTTTAGATGTCTATTTGTCACTTTCTCACCTGGTGCAGCTGTAAAAGGGAGGTGATGAATTTCATTTTATCCTCACCACTTCAGACATTGGACACACACGTTCTCAGTAGATAATAGATTCAGCTGGGGTAGGACTGTCTTTCACATTTTTTTGCTGAGCATGAATCTCAAAAGGACCTCTGATCAAATTAGGCCACGTCCTAAAATTTAAAGCAAGTTTTAAGGAAGTGCTTGTCTTTCAAACCTAGCCATTTCCTAAATTATATCTGCAGCAATAAGTCAAATAGTCATAGATCAGTCATTCGAGATGTCTCTCAAATCTATTAAAAGTTGGCAGGTCCAGGGAGGGAAAACGGTTTAAGCCTCTGAAAATAGAATAAATGATTTTATTAGTAATATTATACCTACGTAGGGTGGCAGGCATTGTAACCTAAAGCACACTGCTCACACTTACCATATTGGAATACATAGTTGTGTGAGTCAGGTCAGTCCACATACCACCTCCCTCCCCACCAGCTTTTCTTTTATTTATTCAACGAACAGTTGTTACAAATCTGCCATGTATCTGGTACTTGGGAATACACACCACATGGGTCCTGCCCTCCAGTGTCACAGTGTTTGGAGAAAGACCTGAAAATAAAGATTATGAGTGTGTAGTGTGCTGGAGGAAAGGCCTCACAGTACCTAGGACGGCCACGGGGAAATGTTACAGATGAGGACATGATGAAGTTGAGTCTGGAAATAGGAGTAAAAATAAATGTGGCAGAAGAACGGTAAGGGTTTGCCTCAGATGGATGGAGCATATTCAGGAGCCCGGGGAGATAGAGAGCCTTGTACTTAAGCACCTCAAGGAGCTGGTGTTTGTCTGCTTTGTTAGGAAGTTCAGAACAGCCACAAAGTGTCACATGGGAGAGTGGGATGTGGCGTTCATGCTGACATCCTCTATGCCTAGAATTGTGCTTGGCCTGCTTTATTTTTCTAAAGTTTGTTCATTTTGAGAGAGAGAGGAAGACAAGGAGGGTCAGAGAGAGAGAGGAAGTCAGGGAGAGAGAGAGAGAGAGAGAGAGAGAGAGAATGCATTCTGTGCCCCACTGTCAGCACAAAACCTGATGTAGGGCTTGAACTCACGAACTTTGAGATCATGACCTGAGCCAATATCAAGAGTCTGACACTTAACCACCTGAGCTACCCGGGCCTCACTGCATAGGTTCTTGATGAAGTTTGCTGGATAGAACTGGGAAAGATCTGGGTGAGGCGTACGAGATACAGGATGCCTGGCTGCCACTGAATGTGTAGGTGTCCTGGGCAAAGGAATGTACTTACTCAGTGTCTGCTTGGGTAGGATAAAAGTATGAGATTTTTGAATGGCTGTCTCTATGAATAGGCTTTACAACTTTTCAAGTTAAAAACATTTAAATATTTAAAGTTAAAAACATCTGTGTAACTTCAATATTGTAAAAATTTTGAGGGACGCCTGGGTGGCTCAGTCAGTTAAGTATCTGACTTTAGCTCAGGTCATGATCCCGTAGTTCATGGGTTCAAGCCCCATACGGGCTCTGTGCTGACAGCTCAGAGCCTGGAGCCTGCTTTGGATTCTGTCTCCCTCTCTCTGTTCATCACTCTCTTGCACTCTGTCTCTCTGTCTCTCTCTCAAAAATAAAATAAAGAATAAATTTTTTTTAATTTCGAAAAGACTTAAGGAGATCTTACAAATAGTAAGTAAAAGGTAACTGATCACGTGGAAAATGGGGAAAATATAATTGGATCATTCTGAGGGGGTAAATCTAAATGGCTAATAATTATTTGGAAAGATTCTCAATCTCACTCGTAATCAGGAGCGTTTAAATGAAAACCACAGGAGGATTCAGTTCCAGATTCTTTTGGGTGGTAATAACTAAAACTCGAAATATTACCAATGTTTGAAAAAAATACTGGCTAAAGGAGGTTTAGGTCCCAATCACATGGACGAAGCCGATGAATTGGAGTGTGGAATTAAACTGCATATTGTACATGCAGGACATGGCCCTGCCTACAGGTACCCAGTCTTGCTTTACTCACTGGTAGAGAAGAGAGCTTTAAGAGGATTGATTCTCATAAGACCAGGAACAAATTAGATCTAGATCTAGATTCTAGGCTGGTAGTTCTCAAACTTCACTTTGCCTACACACCTCTCAGGGGGCTTTCTTCTTAAAAAATGCATTCTCAGAAACGAAGATTTTGGTTTGCTGCAGGGTAGGGGAATGGAATGCCAGCATAAAGCAACACATTTTACCCTGCTGTGAGGCAGAGGTTGGAGTTCAAGGCTACCAAAGCTGCACAAACTTAAAGGTGAACATTCTTAGAGAAGAGAATCACAAAGAAAGTGGCTCTAAAATCTATGTACAAATTCCACTCCAATTGTTGGCTGACTCCTAAACTATGCACATATAAGGTGAATGTCCAGAAAATATAAGAAGGAACCGGCAGCT
The DNA here is from genome assembly GCF_008692635.1 of Crocuta crocuta. Classification (NCBI taxonomy): domain Eukaryota; kingdom Metazoa; phylum Chordata; class Mammalia; order Carnivora; family Hyaenidae; genus Crocuta; species Crocuta crocuta. Next base: position 1,302,612 of record NW_027529538.1, read on the forward strand.
TGAGGATTAAAGTTGTGATCTGAGATGTCAGTAGTTACCTGTGCTAAGGAAACTGAGACTGGAATTTTCATGATTTTTTTTTTTAAGTTGGGGAAGTCGGTGAAACTCTAGGGGCTTTATGCCATCTCCTCCCCCATCCCCACACCCCAGAAGGCTCTTGCTATAGAAGTAAGTCCTGTGCCTAAAAAATAAGAGCAAGGATTTAGGAATAAGAAGTATGACCTAGGAGTAAAAGAAATTCTGAAATAATATTCATAACGAAAAACCAAGCCACAACAGAGTTATCCACTGCCATTGTAGCTGCCCGCCTCTTTGGAAGAAGAAGATTTTTTAAAAAATACCATGTGCACTATTAAATAAAAAGAAAAAGGAGTCTTTTAAAAAATTCTTTAAAGCTTATTTATTTTTGAGAGGCAGAGCACGAGCAGGGGAGGAACAGAGAGAGAGGGAGATACAGAATCCAAAGTAGGCTCCAGGCTCTGAGCTGTCAGCACAGATCCTAAAGAGGGACTCAAACCCATGAACGGTGAGATCATGACCTAAGTCCAAGTCACACTTAACCAACTGAACCACCCAGCCACCCCAAAATGAGTCTTGATTACAAAAACTTTTAATTAGAAACAGTAAAAACAATAGACCCTAGAAACAAACCCACAAGGATTCAGATATCAGAGTAACCAGGCAGAAAGTCTTCAATGAAATAAACAATCAAAAGAAAAACTTCACTGTGATTGATATGCTCAAAATTATAGAAGAAGAGAGTGGGAATTTTCAGCACTGCGGCATTCAGGGAAGTATGCTACGGATAGTGCATTTCAAGAGAGAATGTACTGTCTGAGAGGTAGTTAGCAGACAGCCTTCAGTGGCAACACTCTAAGAATCTACAGTGTTTATACCAAGGCCATGTTCTCTCCAGGAAGCTCTCAGCCAGTGACTGAGCATGGCAGGTGTACTGGTCAGACATTTTGGCTTAATAGAGGAATCATTCATAAGCAGTTTTTGCTCTGGTTTTCCCATCAGCCTGGCTGAGACTCAGAGCTACACAGCTCTCTGTGGCCCTTTCTACTCAAGCCTCCTGATGACTCTTGATGAACTATCTATCTTGACTCCTACCTCACATCAAATGTAAGTGTTAGTTCTGGATGGATTGTAGACTCGACTGTGCATGGTAAAACAGGCCAACTTCTGGAGAAAAATAGCAGAGGATATATTCTGATCTCAGTGCAAGCAAACACATTTTAGCCAGTACTAACTATGAAATAAAAGATTGGTGGATCAGACCTCATTAATTTTAAGTACTTCTGTTAATCAAAACACCATTTAAAAAGTGAAAAGACAGGGCACTTGGATGGCTCAAGCCGGTTAAGCATCCAACTTTGGCTCAGATCATGATCTCACAGTTTGTGGGTTTGAGACCCATATCAGGCTCTGCAGAGAGCCTGCTTGGGATTCTCTCTCTCCCACTCTCACTGCCCTTCCCCAGCTCATGCTCTCTCTCTCAAAATAAATAAATAAATAAATAAATAAACTCCACTCAGAGTATGAGTGGAGAAGGGGCAAAGAGAGAGAGAGAGGCACAGAATCAGAAGCAGGCTCCAGGCTCTGAGCTGTCATCACAGAATCCAATGCAGGGCTTGAACTCATGAGCCATGAGATCGTGACCCGAGCTGAAGCCAGACGCTTAACCAACTGAGCCACTCAGGCACCCCCAAAATAAATAAATGTTTTAAAAATGTGAAAAGACAAGCTACTTTCTAGCACATGATATTTATTATACATATATCTGGGAAAATATTCATATCCACAATATATAAATTACTGTTACAAATGAATGAGAAACAAATAACTCAATTTAAAAATATGGGCAGGACACCTGGGTGGCTCAGGGAGTTAAGCCTCCAACTTTGTCACCAAAAATGAATAAACATTAAAAAAAATTTTTTTAAGCATGGGGAAAATACTTGAACTGGCATTTCACAAAGGAGGACATCTAACTGGCCAAAAAACCAAAGGTACTCAACATTATTAGTCATTATGTTAATGACATAAATTGAAATCACAAGACAACTATTCCCACCAACAGGAAAGCCTAAGACAAAAAAGGTTGCCCATGCCCAGTTTAGGTGAAGAGGGCAGCAATGGAAGTCACATATGTTACATCTGGGAGAGTAGGTTGGAAACCTGTAGCATCGAGTAAAGCCAAACTATGCCCCAGCAAGGATCCAGCAATTCCACTGCTAAGTACATGTGCAAGAAGAATTAATGCACATATCTGTCAAAAGACATGAACTTTACTTATAATAAATACCCACAGTGGGTGAAGGAAAAGTTCCTACGTGAAATATGAGGAATTTCTGCAGCCGAAGGAAGAAACTAAATCAGAAGGAATCATGAACTTTAAGTTGGAAAAAACACACACAGTCCTTTGGCCCAAAGGGTTCTGGAGTGATTGTCTCACATGAGATGATACTTGAGGGTTTTAGTTACAGACTGCCATATGAAATATGTTGGGAAATGCCATAATGGTCTAAATGTACAGGCAGATGAAAAAATGGGGGGGGCTCACCCGAAGTAATTCGGGAAAGAGCTGGCCTTGGTAAGATATTCTTGACATCTAAGGGCCTGAGCACATGAAATACAGAGAATGAAATGAGGATCACAGAAGGAAAGGATGGGAGGGTGCTATCAACCAGCTTTGCTTCTCATTAGGCTTTTACTATTTATTGCTATCCTACACACCGAGGCTTTCCCACGCCATTCTGTAGGTGCTTTATATTAAAGTTGTGATTAACTGTCATCTTCATACCACTATGGTGTTTTAAGTAACAATCATCACACAAAAGCAAGGGAATGCCAGTCCAGAATCCATGAGATTTCCAGGAAGTTACAAAAACTTTCATGAATCTACCATCAGGGTTTTTTCTACCTCAGCACATTGACTGACTCAGTTTCCTATCCTATGAAGTTAGCAGAAAGGTCACTCCTTTTCTAATCTGGGTGTGTGGATCCAATGAACACTTGCAAACCCAGAAAAGATTTTTACGAAAGGCCTAAGGGACCCCAGATAGACAAAAAATTGCCTGAACCTCACACAGCAAGGGAAGTGATATCAGAAACCATTTCAATTTTCCCATGTCAATGCAACAACTGTCTTCTCTTTTAGTTTCAGCTTCATTGAGGTATGACTGACCAAGAAAAATATAAAAGACAGTGTTATTATCTGATACGTACATTCGCTGTGAAATGATTACCACCATCAAGCTGACACATTCATTGCCTCACATCATTAACCTTTTTCTTTTCTGTGTGTTGTGAAATGCTTCAGATCTATTTTCCTAGCAAATTTAAAGTATAAACTACAGTGTTAGTAGCAATAATCACCATGCTGTGTATTGGACCCCTGGAACTTGTTCATCCTGCATAACTGAAATTGTACCCTTTGACCCATATCTCTCCATTGCTTCCATGCCAGCTGTCCTTTATTCTTCGATACACTTAGGCCGATCTGCAGAGATCCAGGTGTAGAGAGGCATCTACTTTAGGGTAAGCTGGAAGAGTTAACAAGATATGGATGCAGCTACTTACTCCTGTCCTGAGCCATACACACTAGGTCCCACCATGCCGGAGTCCGGCTCCAGCAGGTCCAGGGGTCCCTGAAGGATGGAAGGTGTCAGCGAGAGAGAGAGTCAGAGAACTCCGAGATTCTTTCTGATCACCAGGCAGGCATCTCTCCTCTGACTTTCAACTTTATTTTATAATTAAGTGTTTGGGGGGGCTGCACAGAAGTGACATTTGCCTTAGACAATGATTTCTGATGACAAATTTCTTTGATATGTAAAAAATTTCCCAGAACATAGATTTGTAGAAGACTCCTGCATAACCTTTTGATGTAGGTAATTTAGATGCTTATCCTATGGGGAAGGAATGTATCTTTAGCATTCAAATACAAGACAGTGTTTTTTGCATAGCAAAGGCAAAGATAGTTCTTTGTGAGCAGGGGTCAATAGCCTGTTTGCTTAAGGGGAAGTATTAAGAAAAACAGGTTTTCCAGGAAACACAATGTTTGCTCCCATAATCACAAAAGAAGAAGTTCCTACAATAGGTTCCTTCACAAGGTGCAATCGGCATATCAAGGCCAGAGTAAGTCACTCCAAATACCAATCAACAAGGTGCTCAAGCAGAAACAATGGAGTCGGGGGGTGGATATCAGTTGTCATCTTGACGGCAAGAAACCGTGCAAACTTGCCTTAACCTCACAAGGAGTTTTCTCAACTAATGAGTTCAGAAATGGCTTCCAACACTTCTTGCTACCACCACCAGAGCACCCGCTGTACTATCAGAGTGCTCTTGGATTGTGGTACCATCTTGAGATGCCACAGTTAAAACTCAGTTTGACTTTCTGCCCTTGCTAAGACCACTTCTTTCTTTAAGAAGTGCATTCTCGCCACAGGATTGATATCCTGACAGCCAATTGAACTTTGGATGGAAACTAGATCAATATAGTGGGTATTTGGAATTAGACGTGAGATTCAGTTGAGTGGGTCTGATATGGACTCTTCAAAGGGAAGAAATGAGCCTCAGAAGATACTGGATGGCCAGGCTCTGTCTGCCATATATAAAGAGGAAGCAAAGCCTGTTGGCTGGGCGCAAGAGGCAGAGATAAAAGACAGAGGTGTAGCAATGACAGTTTTATGGATAGTTCCTGGTCCTGATTCCCAAGCAGCCAGTCGGCATTCCTGAGTTCCGTGAGATAACCCTGTATCCTTTTAATGAGTTCCCATTTCATATTTAGCCAGCTAGCTGGTGTCTGTTACTTGCACATAAGGACCTTGACTAAGATTCCCAGGACACATTTTCTCAAACGTTAAAATAGAAATTACGTAATGGTTAGAGTATAGCACTATTCCTTCTGGGGAACTTCACACAGCTTCACATTCCTTCTATGACAGAAACTGATTCAAGCTGCAAATAGTGACTCATTTATTTTGAAGAACTTGCTTTTGAAATATGCGCACTACTTTTTCTTTTATTATTATTTCCATTTTTCTTTTAGATGAATACAAATACTTTACTTTTTTTACTTTTTAAATGGTGTAAGACATAGAGTGAATGCTTCTACCTAACTGGACACACACCTTGGATTGAATCAGACTCTCTCTAATTCAACTGGTATTTTCTAAAGGCTATTAAAACTGGTAGTTAAAATGGTTTTAAAAGGGAAAAAAAAGAAGCAACGTCAAATTCATTTTGATTGTAAAAGAACCACTCCACCTTCTCCAGCGAGTTTCATGACTATAAAACTTTCAGAATAAAAAATGTTCAGCCTGGAGATTTTTTTTAAACTGCTAATTTCTTCACACGTTGACCAAAAGTTTCCAGCAGAATGGGGCGCCTGCGTGAGTAGTTTCCATTTAGGTAATTTAGCTAAAGGATTACATTCTTTGCATGCTCCCTGGCTTCTCCAGTTATCCATTTGCAAAGGCTCTTGTTCTGAACTCCACGAAGTCCGTCATTGCAACAAAGTTCCTACCTGGTAGCCAGGAGGCTGATGAAATCAGGGAGACTTGTCTGGTGTTACTCGCCAGCATTCCACACCCCCACAGGCTGAGCGCAGAGACGTGAACTCATTTGAAATATTTATAACAGTTTATGATTTTAATTCGTTTCCTTCTTCTGTGAGGTCACCAGGCTATTTGCCGGAATGTGAAAGTATACAGTGGACTTTCAATAATGATACAGCTTAATGTTTTGGTAAAAAACATCCTCACAGTTTTTCAGTTACAAACTGGTCAAAAAAATTCACGCAGGGTGCAGAGAACTCTCAGCCATGGCTGACAGGACATGGGGGAATGGGGATTTTGAAGATATTAAGGGTTTGGGTCAATACAAAACAAAATCCTGGAGCTGGGCGAAGGTTGTTTTCAGCAGTCAAGAGGCACCACCTCTATTTACCTAAACGTGCCTAGGGGACAAGATACAGAACATGCTGCCTTAGGGTCAACAACACATGTTTCTTTTGCTAATTAGCTCCACTCAGGGCAACTTTGCCCTGCTGAGGTCTATAGCCCTGTTTACCTGTTTACCTATTTGGGTCCTTCCTTCCTGTAAAAGCAGCTTTCTGCTATTGTACTAAGTTGGGTGGAGGTGCTTCCTCCCTGAACATCTAATCTTGTTTACCTCATCTTGGATGCTTTCATCCTGTGGCTTTCTACTTCTTTATGCCGCGTTCACCCATGGGTGCAAGTTCAGGGAATTCCTAAGCTTATTCCCCATATTGGCCCTCTCGTTGGGTACAGCCTGGGCAGCTTAAACTCAGCAGTCCCACAGATGAGAAACAATAAATGTTTATAGTTAAATGCCATTGAAATTTGGAATGGTTTATATTACAATAGTCCAGCAATAAAATAAAATCCCATAATTAGTTTTGCAAATGTATGTGAAGTGGATAATTTATATTTTCTCTCTCTTTTTCTTTTTGATCCGTGTTGCTAGAGATTTAACAAATGTACTAATCTTTCAAAAAACTTATTTTTCTGAAATTATGTGCTTGCTTTCTATTTCTTAGATTTTTTTTTTTTTTTTTGCTCTTACACTTGTTATTGCCTTCTACTTTCTATGAGTTTAATTTGGTGTTTTTCTTAATTCAAATATTGCTTCTATTCATCCTTTCATAATAGAACTCTTAATACATGTATGTTAGACATTTTCATTTTGTTCCAGAAATTTCTTATATTCTTTTTCTTCATGCTTATGTATGTGTCCTTTCTGAAGACATACCTTTCAGTTCACTAGTCCTTTGCATTGCTGGTTTTGATCTATTATGAAAGCCATCTACTAATTTGTTAGTTTCAGTCTTGTATATATCAGTTCTCAAATTTCTATTTGACAATTTTGATGGATTCAGAGTGTCTCCTGAAATTCCCTATATTTTCCTTTATTCTCTTGATATGTTGACCCTAGTCATTTTATTTTTATTGATTTTTAAAAATATTTTTAATGTTTATTTTTGAAAGAAAGATCATGAAGGGGAGAGGGACAAAGGGAACGAGAGACAGAGAATCTGAAGCAGGCTCTGTGCTGACAGCAGAGAGCCAGATGCAGGGCTCGAACCCACAAACTGTGAGATCATGACCTGAGCCTAAGTCATACGCTTAACCGACTGAGCCACTCAGGCACTCCAACACTAATAATTTTAAATATTCTGTCTGAGGACTCTAATATCTGAATTGTCTATAGATCTGTTTCTATATATTTTTGTTTTCATTTATCTCTAATTTTGTTCTTTATCTTAGCAGCATGTTTTATATTTTTTATTAGATGTCAGATATAATGTCTAAAACTATATTAGGTCCTTCAAAAAATGCATAGTTTTTTGTTGAAGGATAGATAGATGTCTTGTGGTTTGTCTTGATCCTGTGGAAGGCTGGCTCTAGGTTTTAGAAGGCATGGATTATTTCAGTTTTGACCTTTTCCTAGTCCATGGAGCTTTTGGGGTTTCAAGAGAAAACTCGAGTTATTTATCAAGCCCATTGTTGTAGGCAAAATAATGCACCTGCAAATATATCTATGTTCTAATCCCCAGGAAGTGTGAACACATTAGGTTCCATTGCAACAGAACATTAAATATACAGATAGAACTAAGTTTTCCAATCAGCTGTGGGCCCAAGGAAATCACCAGAATTCTTATCAGTGGAGAAGAGAGACAAAAGAGAGAGATAGAAGCATGAGAAAGTCTCGAACAGCCACTGATGCTTTGATGATGAAAGCAGATCATGAGGCGAGGTGCGTGCAGGAAGCGTCTGGAAGTGGAAAAGGCCAGCAGATGGATTCTTCCCCAGAATCTCTGGGAAGAGGCACTGCCCGCAGCTGCTTGTTTTCTAACCCAGCGAGATCCATTTTAGACTTTGACCTCCGAAACTGGTAAGATAAAAAATCCCTATTGTGTTAAGCCTCTAGAGTTGTAGGAAGTTGTTACAATTGCAATAGGAAACTAATTGCCATTGCTATGGACTAAATTGTGCCCTCCCCAAGTCATATGATGAAGCCTGAAGCCCCAGTGTGACTATGCTAGGGAGATACAAAATTTTTGCGAGGCAATTAAGAGAGGGCATGAGGGTGGGGCCCTCATGGTGAGATTGGTGACCTTGTGAGAAGAGACGCTGTAGGGCTCGCTCCCTCTCTCTCTGCCACGTGAGAACACAGGGGGAAGGTAGCCGTCTGCCCAGAGGAGTGGCCTCACCATGAACTGACCATGCCTGCAACCTGTCCACACAGACTTCCAACCTATGGAGCTGTGAAAAAAAAAATGTGGTTCAAGCCACCCCAACGGTGATGTTTTGTTATGGGGGTCAGAGCAGGCTAAGACATGCATAAAGTCATATGGACTCAGTTTCTCACCCTTAGCATCAGGCAGCTATTGAAATCTCTGCTCAATTCTCTGCCTTCCAAATTCTATTTTCCAGGGGGTTTCTTGCAATTGGAACTTCTCTATATGTACATCCCAGGAGTCTGCCCTGTGCTTGGAGGGAATTTCTTTGCAGGTATATTTGGATCCCACAGCTCCCTTTCCCTTCTTTTTACTGTCCCTCAATATCCTGCCACTCTGATGGTCCCATCTCTAATTTATGTCCCCTCCGACTAGTGAGACTGTTATTTGCAGCTTGGGTTTCATTCCATTCTGCTCCACTGAGCTGGAAAATATGGGTATGTTGTGGAACTTCTATCTTGTGTTCCCCTGCTTTTAAGAACTGCAGTCCATTCAGTTACTACTTGCTGTTATTGTTTGCCAGCGTCTTCAACAAGTGTTTTTCTGTTATGTCCGCTTTCTATGTTGATATCATTGGGAGGTTTAGCCCAAGTCAAGCTACTTTGACAGGTTAGAACTGAAGCTCTGACCTAGCTGTATTTCAAAACATCAATTTTCTATTTTAAGTAGATTATAAATCCCAAGATCTAAGATACACTAGGAAGCAATGTTGTGCAAAGGGAGCATTAATATTGTACTTCTGGATGAGTCTATTCCATTGCTTTTAAGTTTTGTTAACACTATTTTTTTTAAGAAAGTCAGGTTTATTGCATAGAAATTGTATCAGTTAGGGATAACTTCAACAACAACAGACAAATCGTTAAAAGAAATACAAATTTATTTTTATGTAAAAAGTCTGAAGCTCATTAATATTGTCAAAGACCCAGGCTTTTTACCATCTTTCTGATTTTCCATTCTCATCTTCATGGTTTTAAGCCTCATGGAGCAGAAAGGCTGCCATAGCGCTGGTACTGCATCCATTTCCAACTCAGGTAAAGAAGGGACAAAGGAAAGTTTCAGCTAAATCTAAACGCACACATATCATTTCAAAACATTTTATTATGGAAAACCTCAAAATTATACCAAAGTAGAAAATTAAGTGTAAGGAACTCCACGTACCCATAAAATAGCTTCGATAATGATCAATTAAGACCAGGCCTGATCAGCATAGTCTTCCATAGTTCTCATGATCCAGAAAGATTTTGTGTAAGCCCCAGTCATTGTCATCATTTCATTTGCAAATATTTCAGTGTTTCAGTAAATGAAAAAGTTACTTTATTTAGACATAATACCACTTTTCATGTCTAAAATTTTTAACTTAAAATGTAATTTAAAAATTAAATATTTGGTATTCCTTTAGGTGTCATACTTTTTCTTTTCTTCTTCTTTTTTTTTTTTAGATTCTTTGAATCAGGATCTCCTGCAAACAATTGATCTGGCTCTTAAATCTTTTTTAAATCCACAGATTATGGATTATATTTCTTTTTCTTCGCTCTACAGTGCACTTGTTGAATAAATAAGACTGTGTTTCCTGTGATTTCCCATGGTCTGGCTTCTGTTGATTTCATTCCTTTGATGTCACTTAATATGTTCCTTGTTCTTCTATGTTTGCTATAAATTGATAGTTGGATCTAGAGTCTTGATCTGATTCACAGACTCACCTTCAACATTGTTTGGAAAGAGTGCTTTATAGATGTATTATAGTCTTCCACGAGGAGATGGGTAACCTGTATCTCTGTTAAAAGTGAGCTTTTCCAGAACACTCTGTCTCCCCGTCTTCAGCCAAGCAATCTTCTGCTTCAGACTTACTGTCCGGAACTGGATCACGTGACTATCCCTAGTTGCAAAATGAAATGGAAATGAAACATTTGACCAAGTGAGAAGGATTGGCACTGGGGTGGCTAACATTCCAAATAAGATCAGGGCTCTCATGCAAAGGAGCAGGGGCCACAGGAATTGCATGGGCAGCAACATTGTCTGCCATAAAATCCATGATTGAGTGCGGGTAATAAATGTTGTTTATAAAGCCTGATGATACAAATATAAATAACATTTGTAGATGACAATGAAATTTTAACAAGGAGGGAATGATTAGGTTAATGATAACATAATACTCTTTGTTACGTTTCGAGTAAGTTCAGCAGTATATGGTAGTTTGTGACAAAATGGTACTTATTTTAAAGACTATTTTTTAGAGCAGTTTTGAGTTCACAGCAAAATTGAGTAAAAGATACAGATTTCTCATTTATCCCATGTGCCCATACCTAGAGAGCCTTCACCATTTTCAATATCCCCCACCAGAGTGGGACATTTGTTACAACTGATGAACCTATATTGACACAAGATAATCACCCAGAGTCCAGAGTTTACACGAGGGTTCCCTCTTGGTGTTGTACATTCTGTGGGCTTGGACAAAATATGCAATGACACGTATCCACCATTATAGTATCATACAGAGTGTTTTCACTGCCCTAAAACTCCTTGTGTTTCACTCATCCATCCCCTCTCCACCAACTCCTGGCAACCCCTGATCTTTTTAATGCTTCCATACTTTTGCTTTTTCCACAGTGTCATATTGTTGAAATAGTACTTACTGTAGGTAGCTTTTTTCAGATTGGCTTCTTTCACTTAGCAATATGTGTTTAGGCTCCTTACGTATGTTTCCATGGTTCGATGGTTCATTTCAGTGCTGATTAATATTCCACTGTCTGAGCATAGCCTTCTTGGATTAGTTGAGTGGCTAGAATGTTTACTAAAATAGTTCACAAAACTCAGGGAAACACATATTGGTTTGCTATATAACAGAGGACATGATACACGGGGTGAGCTCTTGAAGGGTCTCAAGCACAGGAGATTGAAGGAGTCCAGCTCCGGCAGGTCCAGGGGTCCCTGAAGGATGGACGGTGTCAGCGAGAGAGAGAGAGAGAGAGAGAGAGAGAGATCCCCGAGATCCTGTCTGATCACCAGGCAGGCATCTCTGCCCTGTCAGTTTTGGTGTCTTTATTTAACATAGCATCAGAAAATGGTATTTTTACAATGGATAATTCTCTGTGATAAGATATTTTGGAAAATGTACAGAAACAGGTTTTATAGAAGTATTCTTGCAGAACTACCCCAATTATAGTGAGGTTGAGTAACTAAGAAAATAACAGGATGTCCTTAGTGAAAAACAAGGTAACACGCGTTTTAATAACACTAAGAGTATGTCATAGGTTAAGTTATAGATACTCTAATCCATCCTCATCACAGCTGCAAGTGTAAGGGAAGGTGTTTGTGGAATGTAGGTCTTAGAGAAGGGACTGCTATACATTACCAGTTAGCAAAGGTATATGTAGCAACTTATGCTCTGCCCTTATCTGTTCCTTCTCTCTAAGTTAGGCTCTTTGTCTCCAGGCAAGACTTAATTGTCCAGTTATATTCCTTATGGCACTGGAGAGCCAACCATACGTTTAAAAAGTTTAGCTCATTTCTAATACACAGAATAGCCTCTTCGAGTTCATTTACCTTTGTGTCTAGTTTTTTGTCTATGATTTCTTAAATAGCTAGGGCATGAGAGACATTTTTGATTAGCTGATTTACATGTTGAGCTGTATGACCCTCTTGGACTAACGCAAAGATAGAAATAGAATTGTACACGTAAAGGTCAATCTTTTATGAGTAAGGGTCATTAGCCTGTTCATAGCTCAAGGGAAGTATCAAGGAAAACAGGACCTGCCGGAGACATGATGTCTGTTCCCATAATCATAAAAGAAGAAATTCCTGCAATAAGTTCCTTCATAAGGTGCAATCATCATACCAGGGCCAGAATAAGGGGACAAGTCACTCCCAATACCAATCAACAAGGTACCTTGGGGGTTGGTGCTCAAGCAGAAATAATTGAGTGGGGGTGGATATCAGTCAAAATCTGATGGCAACAGCCTTGCAAACTTGCCTTAACCTCCCAAGGAGCTTTCTCGACTAGTGGGCTCAGAATGGCTCTCAACAGGAGCTTCTCTTCCTATGGAGCTTGAGTCCACCACTGTCCCAGCACATGGGGATGGTCACTAACCCAGAAGTTCTCCAAACCCTATAGATTTTGATGGAGGGATTTTGATGGAGGCTGAATCACCTAGGCACAATCAATTATTAATTCAGTCTTCAGCCCCTCTCCCCTTCCTGGAAGATGAGGGATGGAGCTGAAAGTCCCATGCTTCCAATCATGCCCTGGTCTTTCTGATGACCAGTCCTAATTCTGAAGCTCCTCAGGAGTCCACCAGGAGATGTTCCTTTCATGCAGGAAATTCCAAATGTTTCAGGAGGTCTGTGCCAGGAACTGGGGTCAAAGACCAAATATTAAAACAAAAGATGCTCCTAACACCTGTGCATTTAAGACATTACAGAGGCTTTAGAAGGTCTGGTCAGGAGTCAAGGACCAAGACCAAAATGTTTATTTCTTATTTTATCACAATATCACAAGTGTGGATTGGAGGTGTAGAACTCTCGCTGTGTTGATTATAGCATTTGAGAATGCCTCTCCTCCCCACCAACACAACGTTTTTCTTATGCTTCTAGAACTTGCAAACATGTCTTTATCTACCTCCTGCCAGGTTTTATTTTGATTGAATACATACATTTTTTAATGTGCTTTGAAAGCATTCTGAATTGGTTGAAATTTCATGTACCTCCATAGGATGCTATAGTAAATTTTTATTCTCAAACCACAGTCCTGATTTTGAATGGGTTATTGCTTCCAAAGACTCAGCTTGATTTATTTCAGATGCCTTTTAGATTAAGATTTTAAGATAACCTTCCTCATTCTGTGAGACTCCAAACTAACTGCTATGTTGATATAAAATTTCTAGAACTGGAAGCTAATTTCTTTCAAAGGCAGGGATGTGCTTTCACCATTATAGATGCTTGGGAGAGGAAGTATTTTTTCTATATGACTGAGGGAGGTCAGGGGGAAGATTCGTTTCTCACTGAAAACTTTCAGGCCATTTCGTTCTAATGGAGAAAGGTGGAAGAGATGAGGAAGTATGGTGGCAAAAAACCCAACAACAAGCAAAACAGTAAGATACCAAATGTAAAGAAAAGATCTGCAGTAGTTTTTAACTAAAGTTTTTTCCTACCATGTTCAAAAATGAAATTCCATAAAGAGCAACAAATTACATGTTACTGTTGTGAACATAAATATGAACGATAAAAGAACACAAGAAGAGGAGAAAAAGCATACATATAAGGCATTCGAGATCCATAAAACATTATTTTTTCTCTGATGAAAATGAATTTCTGTATATTGAAACATGATATATAGGCAGGTATATTTACATCTAGTGGAAATTTAAAAATAAAAGGCCTTGTGATATATAACTTATTTTAAATATTAAAGCATGTTTTAAATAGCCTTTTTATAATTTGAAACGCATCTTTTCTCTAGAATATTATATATTTTACTATCAAGAAAAAAACACATCCTCAGTATATCCAGAGAAGACAGTCAATGTCTAATCTATGATGTTCAGAACCTCAAGTCTTTCCCTTCGATTAAACTGAGGAAAGAATCAGTGTCCTTGGCATAGACAAGAAAGATATTCAGTGATGTTCTAAAAACACCAGAGCAGTATCTTTATTCTCCATTAGGGTTTAATACCATAATTCTAAAGAATGTATTTTGTTTTGATAAATCCATTTTCCACAGTAAAACAACTGCATGGCCATATTTACTTTGGATTAAGCTGCTCTAAATCTTAATACATGTTCCCAAACTGTCCATTACAACCAACAGAAACTCATTTCCAGTTCACTGCAAATTCTTGTATCTCTGTTTTTAAATCTTAAGTCTTTCAAGTAGTCACTTTTATGTGCTTTGCAGCTTATATTGCTCTTTCTTCATTTCAAATTCTTGGTGAAAAAAACCTTGATATTTTAATTTTTCCCCCTTCTAGTTTGTCACAGATTGTAATAAAAGTGTTTAATGTAGGTTTTATTACATTTCTTTCTAGCAGTTATTATGTATTATAATTAGCAACAAATAATAAATTTATTGAGGTCGTAAAGAAGCTTTAGACATATGATACCTGTCAACTACATGGCTTGTATGCAAATGCTGAGTATGCGTTTTTTAAAGCCATGGCATTTGCAAGATGTTTAGAAATCTAAGAGGAAGCATAATTGTATATGGCATTTGATACATTCACTTACATTACCATTTGGATGATATAAGATTCAAAGTAACTAAAAATTCTTATGTTATTTGTTTCTTTCTTTGTGTATAAAAAGGCTTTAAAGTGGGAGACAAGGGTAAACTTGTTTTAACCTGAGATAAACAGAATTTTAAGACATAATCTCTCATTTCCTGGTGAGCCAAATTTTTACTGGGGCTCAAATATCTCTAATTCTATCACGTGGACATGAAGTGTTTTATAGTTATTAATAACGTGTCAGTAAATGTGACTTTTAAATGAACATACATCCTTGCCTAACACACCTTAGCACTACTTAAACTGGGAATTAAAATAATAACTTCCATATTAAATATTCAGCAAAGCATCTATAATTGTGAACATCTGCTATGTAGAAACTATATCAGCAGTAAGAACATAAAAATATAACAAATGTTGGGGCCCTTGGGTGGCTCACTTGGTTAGGCATCTGAATCTTGGTTTTGGCTCAGGTCATTACCTCATGGTTTGTGGGATCAAGCGCCATGTTGGTATATGTGCTGACCATGCGTGGGGCCTACTTGTGATTCTCTCTCACTCTCTCTCTGCTCCTCCCCTACTAGCTCTCTCTCTCTCTTTTTCTCTGTCTCAAAATAAATAAACAT
This sequence comes from Crocuta crocuta, assembly GCF_008692635.1. Taxonomy (NCBI): domain Eukaryota; kingdom Metazoa; phylum Chordata; class Mammalia; order Carnivora; family Hyaenidae; genus Crocuta; species Crocuta crocuta. The sequence goes on from NW_027529538.1 coordinate 1,317,722, forward strand.
TAAAAAATATATAGATACACACACACACACACACACACACACACCCCATAATGTTGAGATAGGCTACCCTGGAGTCAGACACACTGAATGTGGATTTTTACCTTCACTACTTAGAAGCTTCTTATGTAGTTCATATCTCGGTGACTCTATAAATTTATTTTTGAAACACTGTATACCACCATATGATGCAGTAATTACACTACTGGGTATTTACCCAAAGAAAACAAAAACATTAATTAGGAAATATATATGCACCCCTATGTTTATTGCAACATTATTTACAATAGCCAAGATATGGAAGTAATCCATGTGTCCTTACATAGATAGATAGATAGATAAAGAAGATGTAATACATATATATGTACACACACACACACACACATACACACACACACACACTGGAATATTACTCAGCCGTAAAAAATGAAATCTTGCCATTTTCAACCACATGCATGGATCTAGAAGGTATGATGCTAAGTGAAACAAGTCAGAGAAAGACAAATACAGTATGATTTCACTCGTGTGGAATTTAAGGAACAAAACAAATGAACAAAGAAAAAAGAAACAAACAAGAACAGACTCTTTTTTTTTATAAATTCTTTTTTTTTTATGTTTTATTTATTTCTAGGAGACAGAGAGAGAGACAGCGTGAGCAGGGGAGGATCAGAGAGAGAGGGAGTCACAGACTGAAACAGGCTCCAGGCTCTGAGCTGGCAGTCAGCACAGAGCCCGACATGGGGCTCGAACCCACGAACCGTGAGATCATGACCTAAGCAAAAGTCGGACGCTTAACCAACTAAGCCACCCAGGCGCCCCAGAAGAACAGACTCTTAAACACAGAACAAACTGGTGGTTTTCAGAGAGGAGTTAGTGAGGGGATGGGGGTGGGAAGATAGGTGAAGGGAGTTAAGGACATCACTTATGCTAAGCGCTGAGTAATGTACAGAATTGTTAAATCACTACATTGTACATCTGAGACTATGTAACATTGCACATTAATTATATGTTTTTCTTTCAATAAAAGAAAAGTAAAAATATTATAAAGAGTAAGTACATTGGTGAATTAATGTGAGGACTACATGAATTAACATACAGAAATCTCAGTGCCTGGGTGAATTGAGTGAACTCTAAATAAACGATAGCCATTATTATTAACGTAAGTGTTCTGAGTGCTGATATGTCCATCCTCTGATATGTTTAATGGTCACTTTCCCATTTCTGCTCTTTATAGTCTTTTCTGTTGAGAATATAGTTGTCAGGTTGAGGTGGGGTTTTTTGTTTTTTGTTTTTTGTTTTTTTGGTTTTGGTTTTTAAATATTTCTAGGTTTATCACCAAGTCATGAACTGAGAAGAATTATGCAGGAGACCCAACACATTTCAGCTTCTCCAACAATCACAAGGCAGCAGATTTTCAAATTATATTGCTATCACAGTGAGAGAAACTTAATTTTTTCCTATGTAGAGATCCACATGGATAAGGAACTCATCCTAGGATATCCAGTAAAGGGATGTCCATCCAGTGTTCTCCAAACTATGTCGAAAGACACATTCTCCTATTTATAGACAAGCATTACCCTCTTTCCACAGACCTTTTGCTTCTGTAAATGTGGAAATTTAGCCAGTTGCCAGTACAAGGGCAATCTAAGTTTTCACCATCCCTTTGGGTACACGCCTCCCACAGCTGCCAACATAATTTTGGGGATCATGGGACTCAGAGAAGCCCCTGTTTCCACTGGGTAAATTGAGTGGAAGTGTGTTCCTGATGTTTTTGAAATGCATTTCTCATTAAAAAAATATTACACATGAAGTTTTGGTTAGTAAATTGCATTACCAACATTACACTCTTAAGTATGATGCCAGGTCTACAGTACTTCTAGACTAACCTGAAGACCCAGTCATTACTGAATCACATCATTTCTAAGGAAATGGGAATTCTGCCAGACAAGTTCCTGAAAGAATGACTTTTTCAAAGTCACAATCTGTTGACTGTACTCTACTTTTTACGCCAGAGTCTACTCTTTTTTCTTTCTTCACGTGTTCGAAAATCAGATATTTAGAAGTGTCTGCATCTGTGCTAAGTTTGTTTTTCTGGAAACTAGATCCGAAAATCCAATAGTATCATGAGAGCCATTATTGATTCTCCTCTGCAATTCAAAGTAAAGAGAGATGCTTGTATCCATTGAAGAAATTTGCTTTCCTCCTCACCTCTACCTTTTGAAGATTACAATACATTTCTCCATGCATATGAGCATTATATGTTGCAAACATCTTGAGACTCCTACCCATCCAAGCTTTGATGCATTTTCGTTTATCTTCCAAATCAAATAACAGAGTTGCCTTCATGATTATATGACCTGTGCTTATAAGAGCCCCTATGCTTGGTTTAATGCTCTGTTGTGGTAGTCTTGAAATTCTTAATAATTTTTATCTTTGAACTTGCATATTGTAAGTGAGGTCTGATGAGACAATGGAGCACACATGTGGTCAGGGTATACACTCAATGTGTAGATCTATGATCCTCGATGTCCCTTTCAAGTATAGCATTTGCAAGGTGCCATGAGCACAGAAATCCAGTGGACCCCAAGTGTGTGGGAGTCCAGCGTGACTCAAGGAAAGTACAAAGTAAGTATGTTCTATTGTGATTGAGTAACCAGAAATACTGACAGCTGGGAGAGGCCATATTTTCTGGTCAAATCAGAACTTGTTTCAGATCCATGATAAAGGCAATGCATTCTAGGAAATGCAAATGGCCAAGGAATATTAACATATTCATCTTTTCTTATGTTTCTTCTCTGTATTAGCTAACAGCCTGTAGATGGGAACAGCCCAAATTTCCTTATTTCTGCATGTCCAGTACACCACAGGCAGAGAATGTTGGTGGAATGTGTGCGTGTCAAGAAACGCTATGACAGCTGAGTGAGTTTTCCTCAGTGTTCCACACCATTCTCGTAGGAAACCAATACATATGCATGTGCATGCTAACAAATAGAGATTGTGGCATTTTGACGATTCTACAACCGGTAAAATGCTCTAAAATATGCATCAAAAGCTGGCCTTGCACAATGTGAAGATGAGCTGAAAATTCATACTAATAATTTAAATTTTTAATTTGTCTTACTTGGAATGGCATTAATTAGCAAATGAAAGCACCATAACCAGTCAAAAGAGAAATCACAGAAGAAAGGAAAAAAGCTTTATATGTTGGTATCTAAACGATGCTGATACTTTTTGTTCCTATTTTTTGAGCAAAGGGCCCCTGTGTTTTTATTTTGCACTGGACTCCACAAATTATGTGGCCCGCCCTGACCAGCAATGTGTGTGTCAAACACAGTCATAGTGCGTAGCTCTACTTCATTGCTTTCCAGAAAATTAATAACCTAAAAGTTGTGCATGTGGCTTCAAGTCCATGTTAGCTAAGTCATAAATAGTCAAGACGGTGATTCATTTAAAAGGCTGAAGTTTGGCCTCTGTAATTGTATTTACTGTGATGCCTGCATTTGATTTCCTGCACGTTACCGTAGCGGTCAAAACACGCTACCTCATTCTCTTCGTTATTATTGCAAGGCAAGGAAATGTTGTGGGATCCAGGAGAGACTGAACAGAGACTGCCTTCTTCCCAGAGTCCCATCATACCCGGTCTCCAAAAAATGCCCTGCAGAGGTAGCATTTAACGCCTACTTCAGGCTCATTTAACGCCTGAGTAGGAAGATGGCTCACACCTAGCGGTCATTATGCACCCGTGATGCATTTGTGTGGATATGCAATTTATTGGTTTCTGATTCTCAGATCTCCTTTAACCCCACGCTAATCCCTTTCCCCCGCCTATTTCTTCTGACCCGAAGGAAGCCGGAACCCAGTCGCCCCGCACTGTTGAATCTGCGGACTGGGATCTGGAGACACTTGCCCCCAGCCCCAGCTCTGCCCTCCCCCATCATCTGAATCTCCCCACTAAATGGCAAATCTGGCTCTTTGACTCAGCAGCTCAACCTTGCTTGAAACCTCTCCAGTGTTGCCTTGTCTACCTGGGGTTAGCTTTGGCCTTTGGGATTCAAGGAAATAATCTAATCCTACAGGCCAGTGGGTATCTCAGCAGTGACTTTAGGTATAGGCAGTTTCCAAGGTGAAGCCCAGGCAAGGAAGTGATGTACCGAACCAGGGGAGAGTGAAAACAAGGTTGAGCAAGAAGGCGGATGGAGACTATTGAGGGAATCTTTTTAATAATCCACTCTTGTGTCATTCCGGCACCCAGCAACTATTTTTGGGCTGACTTCAGTGTTACAGATCCTAGGGACGTAATGGTGAGGAGGAAAAAATCCAGACAGGTCTCTGTGGCACGTAATGGCTTGATATTCCTGCTGAAGACACGATGCATTGCATGCCTTCATTTTTAAAATTTTATTTCAAAAGAAAATAATAAATAAATAAAACTTTTATTTCTACTCTGTGCATGAGGGAAAGAGAAACCATAAAAAATTAAACCCCCCCAAAAAACCTGCAAAATGAAACAAACAAACAAACGAAAAACAGAGAAAAACTCTCCCCAAAAGACAATAAACCACAGCGCTGGTACATAAAGCTGATTATGCTAATTCTTCCATAGAGGACCTAGCTTGAAAGGGAGAGATTTAAGTACTGATTTTAAGAAAGGATTTGCTTCATGATTCCATTGGGGTAAGAGCTGAAAAAAAAGGGTGAAGGAACAAATCAGCTTTCAGTAGCATTTAAAAAGAACCATGGCAGCGGTCTTAATGGAGGGGGAAAAAAAAAAAAGGCAAACCCTCATCACACTCATTATTTTGGCTTCTCAACATCTAAGCTCCTCCCCTATGTTTACAGAATCCTTCGTTACGCCATTTTTGGTGGGCACAATGTGAGCATTTTCAGTGCTTTTGAAGGCAACCTTTCTGTACACAGAAGACTATTCAGAGGACAACCTCTTTAAAGAGAATTAGTGTTTAATTATTAAAAATCCAAATTGCAACCCCTAATTCATCCTTAAGTTTTCACTTCAAATTACGATTTTTATTAATTTATGTATAAATCAATAAAATGTTGACGGGTATTAAGGGAGCCTGTGATAGTACATGGTCTTATTAACAAGTTTGATTTATCACATTCCTTGAAACAATTTTAACTGAATTTGTAAACTTAGTATTGCTGATTTTCTTTGTAAAATTGCTGATTGTCTGACGGGAAAAAAATCTCAAATACTCCGGAAAATTTTACAATATGATGAGTTGAACATAAATATGATGAAAGTAACTTCTCAGACAAATTGGTTCACCGCTGGGGTCAAAGTTTTGCTTCAAGGGAATAAGCCTTCTAAGAAACTCAAGGAGTTCACCTTAGTAGAGGCATTTTATGGGAGGGAAAAATGGTCAGAGAATCATTCTAGACTGGATTTTTAAAATTCTTAAGAAGGCTGCAAGCTGGATAAACAGTGATTACAGATCCTGAGGCATTTCTTAGGAGAGGAAGGTAGCTGGGGTATTCTTAGAAGAGGTTCTTAAGCTAATTACTGTCTATCAGAAAATTGTTCAAGCATTTTATCGTGGATGTTAATAATTATCTCCCAAAACAGGCTCCTGCTCACATTACACCCCAGAGTTCTGCCGCAGCTCAAGATTGGAACAATTTTCTTTCTCAAGATGGTTGGTGACTCTTAAATTAACATGCATGTTCCAATATTATGGTAAATGTCTACTGAAAATCTCAACCAATAAATTATCCAATTAAGCATGTTTTAGTTTGAATTACTCTACCAGAGTATTTCATCTTTCATACAAATATTGAACAAACTAAATTGCACCGAATCCTTCTTAATATGTCTTAATACTATCAATTTGATTCCCCTAAATGGTCTCATAGAAGGTTAGATCTTCTCAGGCTTAAAAGACACTTCTATACTAGAGAGGCACTAATCCTGACTGAGGTTATTTACTAACCAAGATTTCAGGTGAATTTGAGGTGTGGGGCTTTATAAGCACAGGAAATGTTTTCCCATAATACTTTCTGGGTCCCCTTTCATGGTGACTATGTCCAAATCTCCAGGAGGGCTGCTCCCCTAGTCCATGTAATTTATGTCCCCACATCTAAAACTTTGAATTCTGTAATTCTTCCATCTATCACGGAAAGTCGGAAAGCTCTACTGAGGCTATAGCTAATTTTCTTAAATGGTGTTACATTTCTTTGGCTCTTACGTATTGAGTGATTTTCTGTCTAGCTCTAAAGACCTATTGAGACCATTCTAGTAGATTCTTCACATCTTGAAGTAGTTCTGCTCTATCCCCTTAGAATTTGCTAGAATCTTTTAATGGTCCAATCTGGAGACCTGATGTCCAGTGACAGCAGAAGCAGTCAGTGGTGCTGGAGACACAGATGTAATGGCGGCCATGGTGGTGTCCCATGCCCAATGGCGATGGCTGTGGCACCCATACCCGTGGGCTCTCAAGGTATGGGTTTGTAGTAGTTTCAGCTAACCCACTTCATACTCCAGATAATTTTTCAAGGCTGGTTCTCCATCTCAGTGGTTCCTAGTAGCTTTCTCATATATGACCTTGGTGCTTACCTGTTGGTAGCCAAGAACCCTAATCCATAAACTTTTGCTACAAGTAGAAAAGCTTGAATGAAACTTGAACTGATAACAGTTAGGTTTAGTGTTGAGCAACCCAGTGACAACGTGTATGTAAGTATTTATTTAAATCACATTATAACTGGAGTAGCATCTTACAGCATTTTAGACTACAGAGTTAATCTGTTCCTTTGGTAAAAATTAATATAAATATGTATAAAATCTGGGGAACGCCTAGCAAGTTATTGAAGGTGATTACTTTTGTGGATGGAATTAGAGATGGCCTTTTCTTTATTTGTGTGTATTTTCCAATTTCCTAAAATAAATATTAACAACTGAAGTAATGTTTAATGTTTTAGAGTTGTATATTTATGGAAAATAGCGTATGTGATTTGAATATTGGTATTGCTTTCCAAGCAAATACTTATAAGTGCTAACATGATCAACTTAAGTGTTGAATATCCAAATGACAGACACAATACCTAGGAGAATTTAACTGGCATCCCTGGGGCAACTGTGGAATCCAAATGTATTAAATTTAAAGAAACATGCCAAAATCTCCTAAGATTCTCATAGACTTTGAAATAATAAATTGCCTTGTTCTATTATTTCAAGTTATCTTGAATGTGCTCTTTATTTTTAGACAGTGGTAATCTTATTTCTTAATTATTTATGTGTTCTTATAAAAACTATCAAATAGCACTGTCTAAGAAAAATAGAACTTATATTATTTTAACCTGTATCTCAATCTTCAACCAACCCTTAAGCTTCTGGTCTTTAAATGATTAACTGAGTGCAGTATTCTCCTTGGGAATTTAACTTGAGAAATGAATGTGAGAGAGGAAAACAGACTGATACACAGAGACATTGCTAAATCAAATATGAGCAATAACACTGTAAAATATTTCAGGAAAATGACAGTACTAAAAGAGCATTTCTGGCTATAAATTTTTCTCTGAGCACTCTGTTAGCCACATTCCATATGTTTTGACATGTCAAATATTCACCCTCTCATTTACTTCAAAACCTTTTCTAATTTCAGTGATAATTTCCGATGTCATTCGTGGATTACATGGAAGTATCTAGCTTCGTTTCAGAAGTGTATAACTTATGTCAGCTGAATAAATTGAAAAACATAACATTAAGAGAAAGTCTAGATATCACGTCCTCAGAAATAATTGTGAGCTTGAGGAAATTCTAATCGATACTCCAAAGGGATTTAATATGCATCTCAAAAAGCAATTCATTGCTTCATCTGGGTTTCATATGGAACAATAAAAGATGCAAAATTAGCCAACAATCCTGTCCCTTTCTGTGACTGTCAGTTTTATGCTCATGACTTAAAATGCAAGCTTCTGGGTGTTACTTTTCCCACACTGGAGTTCTCTAGAGGTTTCTCACTCTTGGACTCCATTTCCTCTGCTGCTGGGTGGGAGGGCTGGACTAGAAGTTTCTTTTTCTTTCTTTCTTTTTTTATGTTTGTTTATTTTTGAGAAAGACAGAGGTAGAGTGCGAGCAGGGGAGGGGCAGAGAGAGAGAGAGAGAGGGGAACACACAGAATCCGAAGCAGGATCCAGGCTCTGACCTGTTAGCACAGAGTCAAAGTCAGTGCTCAAACTCATGAACCGTGATGTCATGACCTGAGCCGAAGTCAGAGGCTTAACCAACTGAGCCACCCATGTGCCCCAAGATCACTAAGTTTCTAAGTTGCACTGAGCAAACTATAAGGACAGTGTGATATTTGGGGATTTCCTGGCGATGGGGGAGATGCACGGCCAGGCAAAGTGATATGAAGTAAGGGGGATGACCCAAGTATTGTGGGTAACCCCTCACCAGAGGGAGCAGCCTATCCAATGCCCCCTCCACGAGGTTTTTCCACTCTCACGAGAAGCCCAAACTCTGGGAGACCTAATGAGGTATATGGGCAGGGCGACATGGAAGCAGTGGATCCGACGTGGGTAAGCACGTGAGAGTCTTCGGTAAGATGCTCCCCACTGATGTTGGTCCTGTGTGTGGTCAGCCTGGAGCTGATCCAGTTTGCATCCTGAGCAGACAACACTTTAGCAGGGACAAGGTCACAGACTAGGAGGCAAGGAATTTGCACATTTGATACTTTAAACATTTGTAACAGGAACGTAACTTTAACCAATTAGAATAAAAGATCAGTTTTATAGCTCCTCTTTCTGATACAGAACTGGGTTTTTTGTTTGTTTTTAAATTTTTTTAATGTTTTATTTATTTCTCAGAGAGAGAGAGAGAGAGAGAGAATCTCAAGCAGGCTCCATTCTCAGCTCAGAGCCTCATGCAGGGCTCAGTCCCACAATCCTGGAATCATGACCTGAGCTGAATTGGATGCTCAACCAACAGAGCCACCCGGTGCCCCTCCTCCTTTCCTTTAATGAGTCAGGATCCCTCCCACCCAGGAGAGCACATCACCCTTAGCTGTCACATCTCCTTAGAGCCTCAGTTGATTAGGCTTTGAGATGCCGTTGAGAGCATCTCACCTCCTTGGAGGCAGGCAGCCTTGAGGCCCCATCCTACTCTAAAAGCTGTGATTTTATCTAATGCTCTGCCAACTTGGGGGAAGAGGGGTTCTCCAAGATTGACCTCAGCTTGATGATGGCAGTGAATGCATTCTTCTCAGGGTGCCTTTGGGCAAGGGATGGGAACGGCCCTCCAACAGTGACCTGAGTCCTGACGATTTGACAGGGAAATGCCAGGGTGCTTCAAGCCAGACGCACCACTTGGAAATAGCAGGCATAGAGAAAGCAAGAATGACTTTGTCTTGTGGCTCTTTGTTCTTTTAGCATCGTCTACCTTCCTTCAACACTGAGAGCTTCTCATCACATGGAAAATGAGAGAGTGGGTAACACAGTAATATTGACACAGTTGGACTGAGCATATGATGTATTTTTTTCTAAAGTGTGTGTTTTTATTGTCATCGCTGTCTATCTGAACGATGTGGAATGAGAACCATTTCCGGTAACATGTTGCTGGCATTACACTTTGTGTAAATAATTTGCAAAGAATGGGCTTGTGTTTGTATGAAAAGGGGGGTGCATTTATGCTGGTTGCTTGACATGGTCTGCAGGTGGAGCTGATACCGGTTCTGCATAAACATTCACAGGTTTATGGGTGACTGCTAGGATATGCACAGATCAAAAGAATATCCATGTAACATTGCAAACCTACAATCTCTCTGCTGGGAACATTTGGTTGGAAAACATGAGTGTAAGTAACAGTGTGTACATATCGGGTCTGTTCCCGATAATCTGTGCTTTTGAGGATATTGAGGCTAAGAATACGTGTACATGTACACATATGTGCACATGCTTTTGTGTGTGTGTGTGTATCTTTCTGTTTATACATATGGTTTTGTTTGTTGTTTGCACTAATGATCATTGACTGAGCACTGAACTGCCCTGCCTAGCACTGTATTGAATGAATTATATGGATTATTTCACGTAACCTCTCCAGCGACCCTAAGAGTGAGTATCACTCTCCTCTCCTTGTCTCTGATGGCAGAGGGATAAAGTGTAGTACTCAACATCTCAGATCTTGAAAGCAACAGGAACTAGATCAGAAATCAATTATATCACTGTCTTGACTTTTACCAAACAGATGACACAGCACTCCTTGAGTGGGGCTTCCTATACTGGGTATGTGTCTTGAGTTTACACCAAGACTGTGCAATGCTGGCGTGGGCATAGGCTGATGTATGGAATTGGTGTTCTGAACCTTGACTCTTCCTTAGGAGTTCTTTCCTAAAACTGACCAGCCTGGGAAAGCATTGTTGGTGAAGCATCTTGAAGATTCTCCTTCCCTCCCCACCACCCCCGTCACCACAGTGCTTACCCAACAGCCTCACTCGTAGAGACACATTTCTCATCCCTCCCAGATCTCTTGGCTTTCCTTCACTGTTTATACTGATGTTGTTTATGATTTTACCAGATACCATTCAGTTCTTTCTAACTTGGTTGGACATTTTTTTCTAACAGAGAATGCAAGATTTGCTGATTTCTAGGAAGTGTTTAAAGCATGTGTCTCTTACAATCACTATGTTTCCATTTCTCTTTTTCTCTTCTTTTTCCTTACAGAAAATAGTAAACGAGGGGGAAAGCAAACAAACAAACCACATGATTCATGAGATTTAGATCTTAACAAATCTGGTGATGATTTCCGGCCCCCAGATCAGGACCGTTGTCTTGTTGACATGCCACTGACTTCCTCACTGGTCAGCATAGCCTGGAATACAGTGATGTCACATTTAACATGTCAAGAGTTTTTAAAAATGTTTATTTATTTTGAGAGAGAGAGAGAGAGAGAGCGCACGTGCGTGCTAGAGCAAGTGGGGGAAAGACAGAGACAGGGAGACAGAGAATCCCAAGGAGGGTCTGCACTGTCAATGCAGAGCACAACGTGGGGCTCGAACTCACAAACTGTGAGATTCTAACCTGAGCTAAAACCAAGAGTCAGACACTTAACTGACTGAGCCACCCAGGTGCATCAAGATTTTTTAAAAAACTGTTTTGTGGGAAATCAAATAGCTATGTCCTGGTTAAGGAGATGATAGGGAATGCATACACTGCATTCTGGCCCACTGAAAACAGCCTATCAGTATCCAATTACTGCATATTTAGGGACTGGGTCCTGCCTGTGCTCATGAATGCCTTAGACCACGTTATCTAGGGAATATCTTGTCTTGTTCTCCACCTGCTTTTGGCATCTGATCTCTTGTAGTCTCGGGAACCCCTTGTTTGCTTTCTGTACCTTCTTACTGGCATGCCACTGACATTTGCGCAATGTTTTCCCTATAGCATATGGATAATAAATACAGGAGCTTGAGAGCAGTTCTGGGAGACGTTCCTTAACCTTCCTCTCACCTCTCTTGGCTTGTGGGGTCTTGAGGAATCCTTTCTTCCACCCAAGGCTTTGCTGGACAAAGCTGGAAGCCAACTCACAATTGGTGACCCTGACATGATAAGCTGAACCCGTACTGCAACTCCTAAATGCCTTTCCAAAAGTTTTTTTTTTCTACTCTAGGATTTGTCACTTTAGAACATAATAAAAATAAAATAAAGATAAAAATAGACAAAATGCCTCTCTGTATTCTAGGATTCATGCATCGCTGCCCTTCCATGCTCTCTGATAACTATGTGAGACTAACTCTGGCTAAACCTGCCCCCAGCATGAGCCAACCACATTATCAGTTATAGTGCCCTTCCAATGGTGCAGGCTCCTGTCTCAGTCTCTCACTCAGAAACGAGATGATAGAATGATAATTAAAATTTGGAACTGGAGTCAAAGCAATCACAAATAAGAACACCGTCTACCAAAAACATGATTGATATAAACTAACTTGGTCAGCACGGAGAAGAGAAAATGCCAGTAAAAATAAATAAATAGCTAAATAAAAGCAAAACCTATTTTATTTCCCAGGCATTAAAGGTCCAAGTTGCTGATACAAAGCTATCTTAACAGAAAAAGCAAAACTGAGATAATCATAGGAGACTGGATGTTCATCATACAAAAATTTTCATTTCAGTTTTATGTCACAGGGCTTAGAAGATGGATGACTTTCTAGCAGGATGAAGAGGGCTTGCAAAAAATAGACACCGTAGGCCTTCCCAAGAATGATGAATGATGGTGAAATCCAACCAGGCACAGAAGCCTGACTATTCCCTGGAAACCATGGATGAAAACAGCTTGAATTGATACCAAAAAGAGCATTACAGACCCTGCAGGTGTCTCTTCAAATCGAACCCTCATTTTCCAAGCAATTAATGCTGATTCAAGCCAATAGAACAATAACAAGGGGCCACATCCTGAGGAGCCCTGTTGTTTTGTCCAACTGTGTCTGCTAAAGTAGCTCAGCCACAAATCCTGGACTCACGGTCTCCTGGGGAGTGTGAGCAGCATGGAGGAGCTCTAATCCCGTTCTCTGTGTGAGTCTGCAGGTCAGATAGTGACAATTATTTATTCTGATAATTAACTCCTGCCTCCCAGGAAAGACCAGGACTGTCTTCTACATCTCTCCAGACTTAACTCACATGTACACATGTGTAGGTGATGATGATGATGATAATAATAATAATAATAATAATAAATATTAGAAAACTACTTAAAAAAAGTCACAAGCAAGAGGACCCAGTCACAGCCAACATCAAGTGTAGTGCCACCGGAAGAATGGGGTTACAACCCATGTCTCACATCTCAATTCAGTTTAACTCATTTTCTGACTTTAGACCTAACACCCACATAAAATAAGGCTCCTGTTTCTGGTTGAATCTCAGCAGCAATGACAACTAAATCTATGATTTGGTCATTCAATAACTATTTACAAGGGCTTATCCTGCATCAGACACTGCTCTGGGCAGAGCCAGACAACACAGCAGTGAGGAAAACAGAAAACTGCTTCATGGAGCTGACAATCCAATGGGTGAGAGACTGTTGTCAACTATCCAAGTCAACATGTGATATGTCCATAGTGTTAAGTGTATAACTAAAATAGAGTTGGGTCGAGGCCAAGAGCACTGGTGTGGGATTGCCCAAGTGTTACTCTTGGTTGGATGGACACTGGAACACAAATCTAGAGGAAAGGAAATAACAGCTTTTTGTGTAACAGGTAACAGAGTCCAGGAAGAGAGCATGGTGGCAGTTAGGCAAGCCTAGAGGCAGGATGACCAACCTGTCTGAAGAGTAAGTCTCTGGAAGTAGAAAAGGCAAAGGGTGAGAAAAGAAGTCAATAGGTAGGGGAGGGGATATGGATGAAGTGGAAGGTAGATAACAAAATTTTCTAAGGACCTCAGATTTTCACTAAAGAAAAGGCAGCCATAACAGATCTGTGAGTAGAAGCAGGGCAGAGTCCAGCACCCTCCTCCCATACATTAGGACGATGGAAGCATAATGAAACAGAAGCAATTACCTGCCCCCTAGAGGTATATCCAAGTTTTGTTTGCTCTGAATCTTAGACAGCTTCTGGCTGTGTGGGATTTCTGTAAGAAAAAAAGGCTATGTGTTTATGAATAAGAATTAGGTATAAAAGTGATTTTGTTAGAACAAGAAAAGAAGCCACAACAAACTTCAAACATAAAAAGTATTCAAACAACACAAAATCACAAGAAAAGTTGGAAAATACTACTTTTTTTTTTTTTTTCAAATTAAGTACCTGAAACACTGCTAATACTTTTTNTTTTTAGCAAAATACTCTTGATCACATCTTCTCAAAAGGTACTATTTTCTCAAAAAGGAGAATTAGGAGATAATTTAGTCTTTTTTTTTTCTAATTTTATTGGTTTGAATTGTATCCCCAGCAGAAAGGTATGTTGAAGTCCTAACCTCCAGTATCTCAGAATGTGATCTTACTTGTCGATAGAAATCGTTGCAGATGTAACGAGTTTCAGATGAGGTCATACTGGAGTAGAGTAGATCCCTAATTCAATATGTTCTGTATCCAGATGAAGACCCAGGGATGCAGAGAGAAGACCGTCAAGGAAGCAGCCAAGGACTCTCTGGAGCCACCTGATGCTGGAAGAGGCAAAGAGTGATCTCTCTTTGAAGGTTTCAGAGAGAGCATGGCTCTGCTAGACACATTGACTTTAGACTTCTGGAACTTCTACAGAACTGGGAGACAATAAAGTTCTGTTGTTTTCAGTCACCCAGTTTGTGGTACTTTGTTATGGCGGCCCTAAGAAATTGATGCATCTAGTAAGAATGATCAGAATTTGTTTTTTATTAGAGATAATTTAAAAAACATGTATTTTAGCTTCACAACTCATTCTTGGCAATGTGATAAAAATGTTTAGTATTGTTGACTCTGAGAAAAACATGATCAAGTTTCTGCCATATTGAGCTGTTACAGATGATTTCATGTGATTTCCGTGTGTGTATGCACATGTATGTGTGTTGTGTGTGTGTGTCTAAAATTAAACACACTGCATTGCTGAAAATTCTTGACAAAAATAATCTGTTTTGACTAGGTGTCAATGAGAAATAAATCCTACATGTAAAATTTTTCATGTCTGATGACCAGAAGGATTTTATGCAGATTAGCTCCAGACTATGAACATCAAGCCTTGTTTCCTCTCTTTTATTTACATCTTTGTAATCCCAGATGTATGATTTGTGTTCATATTGCTATATAACCTCTGGTCCGGCATGTTCATAACCTGATGCTTGGGAAGCTGGGGTGGTAGAAAAATTTCTGGAAGACGTTTCTGCATTTGAATACTTCCCCAAGTCATTACCCAAGAAATGGCTGAGAATCATAATAGCTACAAAGTGTCAAACTCAAACAATATGTACCCAAACTTAATTTGACCTTAGGTAGATCTCCCAAATCCCCTTGGTCACGCCAATACTTTCAAGTGATAGGGGGAGGTATGAGAAGGATTAAGTCAGAGTGGAAAGAGGAGAGAGCCTTGACCAATCAGAATTAGATAGCTAACTTTTACACCTTGTACAAAGCTGTATGGATTTCCAGGGCCTTGGAGAACTCACTGAACAAGGGAAAGGCAGTGTATTTGGTGTCTTATCAGGTTTGTGGTAAATTTACTTTCTCACATTTGTTGTTAGAGACCCAACAGTTGTTTTAAGGGCACAATGGTTCAAATGCTCAGTATGATGATTAATTTCATGTGTCAAGCTGACTGGCCTAAAGAATGGTCAGATGGCTGGTGGAATTATTTTTTGGTGCATCTATAAGAGTGTTTCTGGAAGAGATTAGCATTTGAATCAGCAAGTGAGTAAAGGAGATCACCTTCACCATTGTGCGTGGGCATGATGCAATCCATTGAGGGCAAGGTGGAGAAAGTATACATTCTTGCTCTCTTCTTGAGCTGGGATATCTATTTTCTTCTGCTCTTAGACATTGGAGCTCCTTGTTCTTAGGCCCTTGGTCTATGGAAGCTACCCAAGTGCCCAACCTCTCTCCCTATTCCTGGTTCTCGGGCCTTGGTCTCAGACTGGTAGTTACACCATCAGCTCAGACTTGGACTAAATTATACTACCAGCTTTCCTGGTTCTCCAGCTGGTAGAAGGTATATCATGGATATATCTCAGAACCCATAGTCAGGTGATCCACTTCTCATACTAAATTCCTTCTTATATATCTCCTTATCTATTTCTGGATCTATTTCTCTGTAGAACACTAATACATCCAGATTTATAGATTGACCTTGTCCTTTAGCACATGGTTCTCAAAACACAGTGTATATAAGAAACACTGTCCTGGGTCGTATCTACGAAATGTGTGTTTTGTAAGTAATTTAAGGGATGTTTTAAGGTAGTCATTAGAATATCACTCCCATCTTACATAAAAGGAAACTCCATAGATGTTCCCCTTTCAAATCAGATATTTCTGCAAATAAGCAATGCAATATACCCTCTGATGAGAGTGGTATTGCCTCTGTACATTTAAAAATAAGGTTTTAGGAGAAACTCTCACTTTTTAAAGTTTTTTTAAGGTTTATTCATTTTAGAGGCAGAGACAGAGTGTGAGCAGGGGAGGAGCAGAGAGAGAGGGAGACCCAGAATCCGAAGCAGCTCCAGGCTTTGAGCTGTCAGCACAGAGCCTCACGAAGAGCTCAAACTCATGGACCAGACCACGAGATCATGACCTGAGTGGAGGTCAGTCGTTTAACCAACTGAGCCACCCAGGCACCCTGAAACCCTCACTTCCTGATATTAGAAGGAGGCAAATGGCCTTTGCACATCTTTGTTTTTCAAGTGATGAAATCCCATAGGATGTGAAGCAGTTTCTCAATAAATCTGTTTTCTGGATGAGTGAAGGCTGAATATTCAACATTAAAAATCAAAAGTATTCGCTGAAAAGATAACATTTTTATGACATATCAAAATAAGTACCTCAGTTTGGAATTTTATAAGACCTAGTCTGGTCTAAAATGTCTTATGTTAACTGAGGAACTAAATTACTCACCTAAGTAACTCACCTAAGATCACATAGTTAACTCTTTGTTTTGAACATATCTGCTAATGATAACAAACAAGCAATAATAATATAATAGCTATATTAATAACTATTATTAATAGTTATTATTATTATTATAGAAATTATATACATCTTGGCAATCACTGAAATGCATCTTTGATCACTAAGGAAACTTATTTTATGCTGCTCAAGTTCAGCCAGAGTGCCCATGGGACCTGTAATTCCAGTGACTCATCCCTGACAATGTTATTGTGAGTAGCCCCTATTCCTACAAGAATGCTCTGGTCTTTGCTTATAAAATTTCCCTGAAGTTAGAACAACGTAGAAGTGATGATTTTGGATGCAGAGATTATTACATCAGGTGAATCCATCAATAGTGTTTCAACACAGTGGGTTTTATGTTTTCCTCAACTTTTTATAAGGTTCTCTCTGGCTCTTCCTTCCAAACACATTGTTTACTCACACAGTCTTTTTTCTATCCAGGTGAAATCATGAGTTTGGTGAATTATATCATGACCTGACCCAGGATAAAATAAAATAACAGTCACTGGATTCTGAGAGGGATATGAGAAATAAATCTGATTTACACTTTTAATTTTAGAGATTAGAGCATTAAAACAACAGAAACGACTTCCCCCAAATCACATTTATGGAATAAAGCACCTAGTACTTATTCTGATCTCTCCACTATGTGTCTCTCCAGTAGCAGACAGATGGCTTGGTTTTCCTAAAACATTAGTTTCATTCTGTCCCTCTCTCCTCTTCCAAGATAAAACTGAGACTCCTAAGCCTGGTATTTGAGACTCACCCCAGTTAGGCTGAAGTTTGCATGAACCATATTCACTATTACTCTTTGGCGTACACGTGCTGTGAAACACAATTTGACCTTTTTCTACGTGACAGAACATGACGTGCTCTCTGTGCAAGCTTATAAAATCAGAAGGGTCTATGAGACTGACAATAATACCCTACAAATGCTGGACAAAGGATTTAGCTATTGAATCAATTGACTTAGAAGGGGGTATGTTCATAAAATCCCCAAATCAATAGTTTGAGTCAAAGAGCTCTTACTGCAATGAAGAAGAAAATAGAGAGGTAGAAAGAAAATGTTTTATCAGCAGACTGACATAACATCTCATCATTTACAAAGGCGGAGCACCAGGATTCTGAAAGAGGGTGTCAACGTTGACCTGCAGAATTCTATGCAAAAAGTAGAAATGTACAGGAAGATAGCTCTTTATAAAGCGGTCTGAGCCTGTATCCAGGGCATCAGGTGGAACCAAATGGAATGGGCAAGAGCACATATTTCAGATCGAGACACAAATGTAATGCCCCAAGGACAGGTTCAGATTACTGAGTGTCATCTGTGAATGGGACTGTGACCACACAAACATGGGGCTGCCTTTACTTCTGGTTTTCTTAGTCTTGTGTAATTGGAATTGACAGATATTTCCTGGAGGGCAAAGAGAGATGATTTTTTTCCCCAATACTTCCGGGCAGCCAGTGGCCATAGCAGAAGTTTGAAGCAAAAAATCGAAACAAAAACACACACACTGTAGAGGACAGCTGTTCATCAACTGTTCCCTCTGCTCCCTCTCTATCCAAATTCCACTTGTGTCTCTGAGTTTGGGGGAGACGTGTCCACTCTTTATTCTGGATGGTCTTCTTGGCTGGCTTTGTCATTTATATCTGTATCTGTGTGTGTGTGTGTGTGTGTGTGTGTGTGTGTGTGTGTGCTACAGCTTATCTATTTTGAGAGAGACAGAGAGAAAGGGGGAGAGAGAAAGAGAGAATCACCAGCAGGCTTCATGATTCGGGGCTTGATCTCACAAACCATGAGATTGTGACCTGAGCCAAAATCAAGAGGCAGACACTTAACCAACTGAACCACCCAGGAGCTCCTGTATTGTTTTAAAATCATTGATACATTCCTTCGCAGAGGAGATTCAGAATGAGAAACTAAGAACTATAAACAGCAGAACCAAAATTCAGTTCAAGGGTGCTAGTATGAGGCCACAAAAAAGTAGAGCTCCTCCAAGTTTATCAGCATTGAGAAAAGAATATAATTTGGGAAGCGTTTCCATTATCTCAATACAAACATACACCGAAATCATAGAAAAATGGTGTGGATACAGAAACTCAAAAGCAGGGCTCTTCACAGAGTCATCCCTAAATAAAATTATTACTGAGGGTCAGGACAATCAGGGAGAGAAGGAAAAGAGGAGCAAGAGAAATTTATCAGAAATGTTCAGAGAATTGTCAGGATGCCAATAACACGTAGTATCTTCACTTTAAATGAAACCATGAATAAAATGTTATTCTAAGACATGATTACCTAATATGTCTTCCTAAGTGAAAAAAAATTGAGGAGTATCAATTAGATTCCCATATTTGTTGAATTATAAATTCTAGTTACTGTACATTGTTTGTTGTGTAAAACAGTGGCTATACTCTTATGACACATAAATATTCATATATTAATATTAAAGAGTAATTGAAATATTTAAGTGTAACAAATAAAGATCAAAATTCATAGGCATCATTATGATGTTACTTTTTAGTTTTTCCCCAAGGGTTAGAATTGAAGAAAGCCATCAGTTCTATTAGAGTTACAAAGCCACTTTCATAAGCTCTTTGTAAGTTCTTTGCACATGTGTTGTATCTGACTGACTCCCAAGCTATTCATGCCGTCTCCAGCCAACAGCACATAAGGGCTATTCCTTGCCCTCAAGCCAAGTTCAGCTCATGTAAAATTAGTATGTACAAGATGAGCACATCAATTTGGTGTAAAGAGGCCAAATGGAATATGAAAGGGAAGCACATGCTCACGCACCTGCTTCAAACTGTCTGGACTCTTGGCCTTCCAAGGTTATTCACCAGACATGTGGAAATATTAACTGAGCTAGGATTTACTGCCAGGCTGCCTTGCTGTCTGCCACCCACTTCTTCCATGCAGCAAATCTGTTTTCTAACTTCAGTCTGTCTGATGAGTAGAAGAAAAGAGAAAGAAAGAAGGAGAAAGAAAGAAAGAAAGAAAGAAAGAAAGAAAGAAAGAAAGAAAGAAAGAAAGAAAGAAAGAAAGAAAGAAAGAAGAGCAAAAAGGTTCTAGACAGGTTTTTAATCAAAGGGGAAATATCTATTTCTCATCTGATCCAAATATAGAAATTTCCAGAAAAAAAATAACTGCTATCTTTACAGAATCTCTTGCCAGACTTCATTTGTAGTCCTTTCAAGAGCTGTGTTTTCTTATTTGCCAATTTGGCTTACTTTAAGGGCTCTTTGTTGGGTCCCTAAAAGAACAGAATGTCTTGTTCATTTACATACAGTAAACAGATGTTTCCTCCAAACAGCACAAAATTGGGAAATAATTCTGATACTCAATCCATTCATTGTAGCTTTGAAAATCCTGGCTAACAAGAATCCCAAAAGGATGTAGTGCCAGTTGTTTATATGAGCAGATTATGTTATAAAAACATGTTTATGAAAGACCATTCATCTTGCGTTTCCTGCATACTGAGTTCAGCTTAACTACTATTCCAGAGCCAAGCATTATGGGCTTCTATTATTTATCTATTTGTGTTGTGATAAAACTGAGATCCATAAACAGACTGGCAGTATACATGTCAAACTTACTTTATTGTTTTGGTTCAGTTCTGCTTCGGAAGTTGAAAATGAAATCTGAAAGAGAACTATTTGCTTCCAGAGGTCACTGGTTAATCTTCATTTGTCTGGCAAAGATTGTTTTCTCTTGGTCTTTCGTTCTAGAAATTGGGACAAAGAAAAATAATTCTTCCAACTGTCCTGGGAGCTTTTTTAAAAAAAATTCTCATCCATTATCTTAGCAAGTCATCTATTGGCTTTTCTCTGAATTCCAAATGGAACAATAATTTGTACCTTGATGTAGAATATCAGCAGATTCTAAAGTAGTACATCGCAATGGACGTAAAACATTGTGGAAAAATTGCCAGATCCCTATACATTTTGTTTGCTTTCTTTTCTTTTGTTTTCACAAGCTGGCAACAAGTAGTGCAAACTAATTGTAAAACTGAGCAAGCATCCTGAAACTTGAACCCCATCTTGAACCCCACCCCACTCCCAACATCAGAGTAAGAAGACAAATCTTGAAATAATCCTAGAATAAGACACCGTGTAGAAATAGGCTTGGGATTCTCAGGTGGTTTCCCATGAAGGTCTCAAGTCCAGACATTATCTGATATTTAGCAGGGCCATGAAGTGGGAGGTGAGCATTTGCTTCTTGGTGAGGCACCTTTGAAGATGAAAATATAAAAATAAAAAATCCACCCACGGACACAGCCAAAGGTTCTTAGCCTGTAAATAACCCCAGTGCCAACACCATTTGAGATCTATGAGAAAACTTCACTTTCACCTATGCACAGAAGAAAAATCAGAGGGGTGCCTGGCTGGCTCAGTCAGTAGAGCATGTGACTCTTGATCTCAGGGTTGTGAGTTCAAGCCCCATGTTGGGTGTAGAGATTACTTACAAAAAAGGTGGGGCGGGGGGAGATAAGAATGTTCTGAGATGAAGAGTCTATAGTCACTTTGCTTTTGTTAAAATTAGTTACAAGCATTTATTAAGTACCTACTACATTTCTGATACCATTCTAGGTGCTGGGGATATAGTCATAATCAAAACAAAAGTTCCTTTTATTCTAGTAAGGGAGAGATAGACAATAAACAATAAGATATTAGACATGTTAAATGGTAATTAGTGCTAAGGAAGAGAAAAAACATCAGGTAAGTGGTATATAAAACATGTGTGGGTGACATTTGAGACAGGGTAGATGAGAGGCTTCCCTGGGACAGAGGTGTCTGAGTACAGCCTGAGGCCTCACCAGTGTGATACAGCACTAGGAATGTCCGTGCTCCCCAAAGAGGAAAGAGCAAGCGCAGTTTCAGAGGCTCTGAAATTGGCCTGACCCTGGAGTGCCTGAGCAACAGCAAGAAGTGCAGGGCCGGGGAAACACACTGCTTAGATTTCCTGCTGTGGGGACCATAGTTGGTACAGCCCCAGATGCTGATCCTGGGATTCACCAAGATGTTCACACTGAGGCCATGCTTCCCATGGGCTGCTCCCAGTCACTGACTATGGTGAAGGCATTAGTGCAGGCCCCTTCCTGTGGGATGGGGGACCCCTCTAATCATGATTTTGAGGACTTTGAGGACTTCTGAGTATTCTCCATCAGCCCGGTCAAAACTTTCTTAGACTGACCCCACAATCTGACACTATTCTAACCCAATCATCCTTCCTTCCCTGTCTCCTGCATCAAGTCCTTCTGCCAGATGTACATAATGGTGTGAATACTGCCTACCTACTCCTGCCCCCCTTCATATATCATGGTGTGAACACTGTCTACCTACTCCTTTTCTCTCCAGTGCACAGGTGTATATCATGGTGTGAACACTGCCTACCTACTACTGCTCTCCCCACATCAAGTTCACAGGTGTGTATCATGGTGTGAACACTGCCTACTTAGTCTGTTTTCCCTGCACCCCAGTTCACCAGTTCACGAGCATGTAGTTCATGGGCACATATCATGGTGTGAACACCACCCACATACTCCTGCTCCCCCTCACAGGCACGCTTGTGGTGTGAACACTGCCTACCTACTCTTACTCTCCCTTCCCCACCAAGTTCACAGGTGTGCATCATGGTGCGAACACGGCCTACTTACACCCCCTTCACAGGCATTTTGAGAACAGAACTCTCAGCAGGCATGAAACAACTCTGTTCATGAAGAGGCTTGGCCAAACTGTAGCATGACTTCAGCAACATAAGGCTGTGTCCCTACTTCCTCATTAAAATGCCTGCCTGACAAAACTGAAAGCTGTTAGGAAAATTTACTATTTGTTCTAGGTGAAAATGGTCCCAAATCTCCCTTTCTTAGTATATTTATTACAAAGGGATTACAACTGTGAATATGTCTCTCCTATAACTCAGAAGCATCTTCCTCAAGGACCTGAGAGCCAGCAGCCAGTCCTTTGTAATGTTATCATCAGCAAAGATGGAGCCTTCCTCTCCCAGGATCTTCAGGGCAATAGAACCCTAACTTCAGTAACCACCAGCTAGCAAGCACAGCAGACCTGATGGCGTACACACTGACCAACCTTTTCTAACTTTTCACGTCTCTGCCTCTGTTGAGTTCCCTCCTCCACCTCTCTCACTCTCTGTTCAAAACATTCACTCACCTCTGCACAAATCTGAACAGAGCTCAGCTCTTTCCCTACTGTCAGCAGTTACTGAATAAATTCTGTTTTCACTGCTTTAACTAGTGTCCAGCTGTGTTTATCTTTGTCGATTTCTACCAACAAATCTCTTGCCCATCTCATTCTGTCTTTTTGTCTGCTTCTCAGAGCACTAACCTAACCCAGGAGCCCATGTGGTTGGAATCTCTAGAAGTGCAATAGGAATGGAGATGAAGCCAAGGAGGCAACAGTAGAGGAGGTCATGGTAAGGACTGAAACTTATTTTAAGTGCAACGAGGATGAAATAGATTTTTGAGTAGAGAAGTCCTTTTATAACAGGATCCTTCCGCCTGCCTAGGGGAGGCAAGGCCAGGAGACCCAACAGGAGGCGGTTGCGATAATCAACAGGAAGGATGGGTTATTTAAGGGTGGCGTCAGTGGGGGGCAATGGGAAATGGTCATACTCCAGATACATTTTGAAAGCAGGACTAAAAATATTTAGTCATGGAAAAAAATATGTGAGCTGTAAAAGAAACAGAAAGACCAGTGCAGAAAATAAGGCCATCAATTTGAGCATCTAGATGAATAAAGTTGTGGGGAAGCAAGAAGATATGTTTTAGAGCAAAATATCAGGAACTCAGTTTTAGCTATGCTATGTATATGGGCAGAAAAGTAACCGAAAATATTATCTTGCAGTTGCATGTGAAGAATTTTGGCCGAGAAAAAAAAAGACATAAGGGGGACAAAAAGTAAAACATTCTCAATGCTGCAAATAACTGAGGGAGAATAACTGAAATAAGATGTTATTTGTTGTGAGTTCCCAGTTGAAATTTAGTTCCAGATGAAGATCATTGAATTTCCAGTTTGGTAACACGTTGTCCTCAGGGTCTTATGTTCTGGATGCTAAAGCTTGAGCAATGGCCATGTTCTGCCTGAGCTGCAAATGGTATCTGGGCTCAGACTCCAGAGATTTATAATCATGAACATCATTGCCTATTTTGGTTCAAATTAACTCCTCAGAATAGTTCATCTTAACCATCTCAAAACCTCATTAATTTCAATATGAGTATTTTGGGTATCTTTATTTAGGTAGCTTCTTTTCTCTAAGAGTTATTTTATAATACCTTTGTCACCACGCTGGAATCTGTGACCGAATTCCTTGCTTATACATTCTTTTTTTTTTTTTTAATGTTTTATTTCTTTTTAGGGGAGAGAGAGACAGCGTGAGCAGGGGAGGGTCAGAGAGACGGGGGGAGACAGGGAGTGACAGACTCTGAAACAGGCTCCAGGCTCTGAGCTGGCAGTCAGCACAGTCGACGCGGGGCTCGAACCCACGAACCGCAAGATCATGACCCAAGCGAAAGTCGGACGCTTAACCGACTAAGCCACCCAGGTGCCCCTCCTTGCTTATACATTCTTGAATAGCCCTTTATCACCTCCCTCAAACTCTTAGCTCAGAGTTAAGATGTATCGCCAGTGGACTGTCTCCAACCCTTCCTTGGGCGTGATGCTTTCAGCCAACTGCTCCCACATATCTCAAAAAGGTAATTTATTCACTTGGTCTAGAATATACAAGTTAAATAACAGATAACCTTATTTTAAAGCTTGTTCCTTTTATGTAAAATAAATAATAATAATAATAAAGTCAATAGTTCTTTCAACTACTTTAGAAATGGATCCTACTGAAGAGAATATTATCTCACCCACATAGCCCATGACCCATTTTATTGTCAGAAAGTAGTAACTCATCTTTCAACTTCCAACTATTAATTCTTATTTGATTTGTGACAGTTAGGTGGTTAATAAGGGATTTGAAATTAGAGACATAGGTTGAAATATTGGTCCACTACTTTTGAATAACATTTAAAAAGCCTCAGTAAGAGAGACTACCAAAACTGTAAAGGTCTCTCAACATCATTTGTGGCTAATGCTAAAGGTAGAAGTCCTCTCACTGCCTCATTTGAAGAAAAATGGCAGCTGATGCGATGTGCACAGAGGAGCATTAAGAAAGTTTCACTCTTGAAGTGGGAGTCTAATCCACAATATTTTAGACATTAGTTAAGCAATGTCTGTCAACTAAGAGAGGCATACTGTGAACATAAAGAAATGAGATAGAGAAAGCTTTGTTGTGATGTTGATAGGCCTAAGTAGGCTACCGCTGGTGCCACGAACAATCAGGAAGGAGACAGAAAGAAAGCTGGATGGGTGTTGTGTGGTCTCATGGTCAGGGAGAAGAGGACTTCTGTATTGTGGATGACACAGCCCCTAGGAGTGCATCTAGGGGTATTTCTTAAGCAGTTTCATGTGTTGGAGTCAGTGGAAGTCCTCTCATATTTCTCACAGAATGTTATCAAAAAATATATTGCTCACTTACATTTTGAGAAATGTGAGTAAATGTGTGTGTGTGTGTGTGTCTGTGTTGTGTGCATTTTGTATGGTTGTAGAAAGTCTGGTTAAGATGACAAAATGTTATGTTTTACTTCAGCCTGGTACTAAAGGCTGCCCATCAGAGAAGCACAAATGGGTTAATGTGAATATCATAATTGTAAGTGATGAATGGCAACATTTACAGTTGTTGGTTATAATAATGTATATGCTCGATTCATCCAAAACATAGTTGACTAATAGAATAGGGCATATCGTATTCAAACAATTGAGGAATGTCCCACATGGTTCAAGTGGAGAAAGTAAGCCATGGTGGAATGGAGTCTGAGGAAGAAAGTAAAAGCTAAATTAGTCAGAATTTTAGGCTATATTAAACATTTTGGAAACTATTAGTTGACTTTAACCAGGAAAGAGTTAAGATAAGATTCACACTTTTAAAAGTTAAGCAAAGTAAAAGTATGAAAAATTTACTGGAGTGAGCAAAAATTGATGAAAACAGATTATTTAGGAAACTACCACAATATTTTTGGCAAGAGAGGATGGTATCTTGGACCAAGGTGGGAGCACTAAGGTTAGTGAGAAGCAGATATATTCAAGGTGAGACAGCACATGATAATTTGGGGATGGAGGGAACTGGCAAGAGAGAAGGGAAGATGATGTAGAAGTTTTGGCTTTAACTACCTTGATGGTTGACACAATCATTTCCTGACATTGGAAAAGAGAGGGCAGAAAAAGTTGAGTGGAAACATCACTGGACTAGTTCATTTTGGTGTTCAAAGGTATCCAATTGAGCATATTAAATGAACATTTAATATATTAATTTAGATTTCCAAAACTAAATTAAGACTGAAGACACAGATTCGGGAGATATCGCCTACCCAATATTCATTCTACATTTCGCTATTATTAACAGCACTCTGATTTTGTTCAAAGAGATAATATACCCAACTAAAAATGCACACCTTTCCAGACTTATTGGAGTTGGTCACATGACTCAGATTTGTTCAATGAGACATAAAAAGAACTCTTCCAGAAATGAATCAGGGAAGGTGTTTCCTTTCATGGTACCTGTACCATTCTTTTGTCCATGTGACCTTCCCCTTTCTTTCTACCTGAGGAACCATGATACAGATAGAGATATAGCAGCTATATTTCAAATACATTCTTTTGTTCTAAAGTAATTTCTTTAAATTCAAGTTAACTAACATACAGTGTAATATTGGTTTCAGGAGTAGAACCCAGTGGTTCATCACTTATATACAACACCTAGTGCTCACCCCAGCAAGTGCCCATCGCCCATTAAGCCCATACTTCCACCCACTTTCCTCCCTTCCAGCAATCCTCAGTTTGTTCTTTGTATTTAAGGGTCTCTTATGGTTTGCCTCCTTGTCTCTTTTTATCTTATTTTTCCCTTCCCTTCTCTTAGGTTCATTTGTTCCGTTTCTTAAATTCCACATATGAATGAAATCATATATTTGTCTTGCTCTGACTGACTTATTTCACTTAGCATAATACACTCTAGTTCCATCCCTGTTGTTGCAAATGACAAGATTTCATTCTTTTTGACCACTGAGTAATGTTTGNCCCTTCACATAAGCATGTTTGTATCCTTTGGATAAATACCTAGTAGTGCAATTGCTGGGTCGTAGGGTAGTTCTAGTTTTAATTTTGTGAGGAACCTCCATACTGTTTTCAGAGTGGCTGCACCAGTTTGCATTCCTATCAGCAGTGCAAAAGTGTTCCCCTTTCTCCAACACCTGTCAAAAAGACTAATATGAACAACTCAGAAAGCAACTACATTTTTAATAGAAATGGTAACTGAAGTCACGGGACTGGATAAAGCATAGGAGAAACAGAAAGACAGAATGTAGAGCAAGAAGTGAATATGCTCAGAGATTAATCCTAAGCAACTTCAAAATTGAGTGTGTGATTAGAGAAGATGCTGCTGGAAGAATAAAATGAGAATGAGTAGCCAAAATGCCAGGGGAGGGGAATGACAACATGAAGGGAGAGAAGGTGAGAAAAGAGAAGAGTTTCAACAAAGAAAGAGTGGTTAATCATTTTACATAATGTTGAGAAATTAATAAAAATAGTTAATGTTTCCCATCCAGAGAAAGCCGTGATAAACAAGCAAAAATTAATAGAATGTATCGGAGAATTCAGCAAGTGGATCCGATAAAGGATTAGCGGTCAAATGAGTCCCAATTGAAATTTCAACTCTTCCTGCAACACGAATGCCTTTTAGTTATTACTTTTTATCCCTGGACTTGACTGCTGTATTTTCCATTTTATCACCTTCCTGGGTACTTCTATCATAGCCATTGCCAAATAGTCAGTGGTACCCCCACAATGTCACTTGTACCATCTCAATGTCATTTGCAAGTCATTTGTAACAAGTGAATTTTTCATGCTTGGGACTCTGATTGTTGTTTGTTGGTTTTTGGAAATACTGAAGTTCTCAAAGTCATTATTCTGCAGAAAGTCCTAGATCATCCTCCTCCCCAAAAATCACTCCTTGTCCAACTAAGACAAAGCTATCAGCAATACTGAAATGAAGTCGATCCCCAGTGTGTTCATAACTTTTCCTTGTATAAGAGCAAATTGTTACTACCTAAGCAAAACTTTTCCAGCATCAGGACCATCTAAGAACATGGCCACAATTATTTACTATCATTACTGCTGAGAGACATGTAAAAAGATGAATCGTTGAATCCTTTTATGGTTATAGAGAATGCATTTTATAAAGATGAATGTCATAGAACATTTATTTTTACTTTGGGCCATGCCCACTGTATGGGAACCAATAAAATATTCATTTTCTGCTGTCTTCCCTTTTTTTGGAGGTAATGGGCTGTCATAAAGGGACATAAAACATCATTACTCTAAGAAGCTTTGAGACAAAGGAGGCCAATTCACCTCATCCTAAAGTCAGGAGTTAGTGCCTATGTGGAATTATTGTGCTCCATGTGTTTGATAACCAGCCCCATCTCCAAGAAGTGGTGGGGCCAGGGTTTTTTTCAGCAAGGGAAGGGTACTGCATCGATGAAGGACCTTGTTCCGGCTGCCAGCTATTCTCCTATGCAGTTATAGAAAAATTATCCCATGTGAGCATGTGGTTGCTTTGCCTTCTCTGTCTCTTCCCTTGAAAGTGAAATTCTAGAAGCCTGAGAGGTGGATTTGGTGAGCAATTTTAGCAAACTGCTTGGATAGGTGACTCGCCTTTTAGGAAAGCAAAACGGGTACCTGCTAATTATCATGCTGTATTGACTTTCTATCACTTCGTAGAAAATTACCACAAAGTTTGTGGTTTAAAACATCACTTATTTATAACCTCAGTTTCTGTAGGTCCAAAATCTAGACACAACATAACTGAGTTCTCAGCTCAGGATCTCTCATAGGACCAAAATTAAGATGCTGGCTGACTGAGACTGACTGAGATCTAATCTGGAGCTTGCTCTCCTCTCCTCAAATATGTCAGGTGCTAATGATGTAGAATGGAGGTCCCCCCTTTGAAAACCGTCATCCAGGGTAGCTCTCAACAACTAAAACCCACCATCAGGTCCTACTTAATTGACTCCCACCATAGATGGTTCATAGCATGACTGTTTGCGTTCTTTTGGGTCAGCAGGAGAGAACTTTTGACTTCTACGATGGCCTGGACCCCATTTCTTAAGTTTACTCATTTATTTTGAGAAAGAGAGAGAGAGAGAAGGAGAGAAAGAGAGAGAGAGAGAGAGAGAGAGAGAGAATGCACATGTGCATGACTGGAAGAGGGAAAGAGAGAGAGGGAGAGACAAAAAATCCCAAGCAGGCTCCTCCCTGTCAGCACAGAGCTCAATGCAGGGCTCGATCTGACTAACAGTGAGGTTATGACCTGAGCCAAAATCAAGAGTTGATTTCGGCTCAACCAACTGAGCCATCCAGGCACCCCTGGCCTGGACCCTTTTAAAAGGTTTCCCTGATTAGGTCAATTTCGCCCAGAAAAATCTCCCTTTTGATTTATTTACTCAAAGCCAGCTGATTAGGGATCATAATTGTATCTGCAAGATCTATTTTCCCATGTAATATAATTTCAGTAATGAAATCCTATCATTTCACAGACCTCACTGGCACTCAGGAGCGAGGATTATCGTGTGTGTGTGTGTGTGTGTGTGTGTGTGTGTGTGTGTGTCAGGAGGAGAGGATCTTGGGGCCAGTTCTGTCTCCCACACCATTCTGATCCAATTACAGAGATCTTCTCCGGACAAAATTCCTTGTTCTGCTTTATATTTTTCTTGGAACTTACCACAATCTCACACAATATTTTTTTTATTTATTTACTTATTTATTTAATTATTTCTCTCATTAGAATATTAGGTTTGGTGGAGTGGGGCCTCTGTCTCTTATTTTCCTTATACAGATGTGCCTGCATAGTCAGCGTTCAATTAGCGTTGGTTGAGTAAATTATGAATTAATGAACAGGGAATTGACAATGCAGGTTTTCTACATGCTGATAGGGTGCCCTTCCCTCATGTTGCCCACAAGGAAATGAAGAAACTCTCACCAGCCCAAGCTCTCTCTCTTTCAAGGCTGCAGTCTTGCAGATAGCTCCCTGGTTTACACTTGGGCCACCATGAATGTAATTTCTATCTGGCACTGTTCATGATTCCTAATTCCACTAACCATGCCTTTCATTTGCCCTCTACTCTTTTCATTTTTAATTTCTAATGTTAATTTTACACTCCTCTCAAAGTAATATATACACAGAGCTAAAAATATATGATGGCACTCAAGTCATGCACACAAATGTGTGTGCATGCATACACAGACACAGACACACAGACACACACACACACAACCAGTCCCTTCCCATTTCTTCCCCACATCCACTCCCAGGAACAGACTGACTTCTGATACATTTACAAATAACCAACATTTGCTGTTACTTCCTGACATCACTTCTGGGGAAGATCTGTGATGGTCATTGAGGACTCGGCCCCAGATCTCAAACATGTGGTGCAGATCACCCAATGGGCAGCTCCCTCTCTTGGGGATCCTGAGATTCTTTTCAGTATAAATAATAGCTGCTGCATGAGGCTGAACTCAAGAGAAGGCTGATGCTTTAGCTCATCAGCATGGAGTCCTCAGAGATGATACACGTGTGGTTTTCACCACCTGTAATAAAATGGTGACAGTGTTTTTAGGAGATTTGGGTTGATTTGACAGGCTGCTGTTTTCAGGCTGCCAAGAGCAGTAGAGGGAATCCAAACTTGACATTGAATAATTGAAGCACTTTATTACCTGAGTGATTACTAGGCTGCCATTGTTTTTCTGCCTAGAATGTGGCCAATTTCTCACTTTCCTTACACTCTTACACATTCTCAACTTGTTCTTCAACTTGTTTCTCCCACCCCTAGTTCACTGGTAATGTAGGCCCCCTCTTTTCTTAGCCTGTTTCTGCCATCCTTAAGTTTTTAATCAAGCTCACCTCTGTTTGAATTCAATCCTAATGAACACTCTGGTACCCTTAATATTTTGCAAGGTACTTCAATTTGGGTAGCTTCTCATTTGTATCCCAGCTTTGAGATGGAGGGTTTCGTGACACTGGAATAAATCATTTTTGCCTCTCAGATTCTCTTGTCTGTTAAAACCTGGATAGAAGTGTTCTAATGACTTCACAGTATTGTTAAGAGGGTAAAATCAGTAACATATGTAAACATTGTTTGCAAACTATAAAGCACTAATCTGCAGTTATTATTCAAGGGCAAAGGGATGAACTTACTGTTGCTGTGGTTGAAGATCCCGGGTTCAAGTCCTGCCATGATCAGTTCATTCCCTAGGTTTTGGGTGAGTCATCTCCCATGACCTTTCCTCATTCCAGCCTCTATATCTCTTGCTTTCTACCGTTTCCACAGTATGCATTGTTCATCTCCACATGCAGACTGAGCTCTTAAACTGGACTGACCAAAGGAAGGGTCTGTAATTCCTTTGTGCCTGCTGCTGTCTGGTAAGCCAGCTGCCTTTTTCTGCTTTCATGGATAGCACCTCTGCAGAGCACCTGCGAGGGTGGGTGCTATGGTCGAATGTGTCCCCCAGATTCTTATGTTGGAACTTACTCCCCAAAGTGATGATACTAGGAGATGGGGGTCTTTGGGGGTAATTGGGTCATAAGGGCCAAGCCATCATGAATGGGATTGGTACCTGCATAAAACAGACTGGGGACAGATCCCTGCCTTGTGAGGACACAGCAAAAAGTCTGAGATGTGCAAGATGGAGCATGCGGGTACCTGAGCTCGGACCTGCAGCCTCCACAATGGAGAGAAATAAATTCCTGTGATGTATAAGCTACCCAACCTGTGGTGTTTCATCATAGCAGCCGAACAGACTAAAATAGAGGCGAATACCCAGGAGATGTGATGCTCACCACAGCAGGCAGGCTCAGGGGCCGCTTCTCAAAGATGGCCCTTGGTCTGGTGAAGGGCATAGCGGAAGTACCTCTCAGCTGGCCACCAGCAAGTTGGCACAGCTGTGCTCCCAGATCGCCCAAAACAACCTGAGCAAAGTCTCCCTTCTCTAAAGAATCAACTCAGGGGAACAAAGAGAAGGGGTGGCCTCTCAGCTTTGGGCTGTGCTACAAAGTAAACATTATCAAACTTCTTTGTTAATTAGGGGGATTGCAGAATCCTCCAGAATCAGGAGAACTGGGACTCTGTGTCATTGTGCTGCTCATAGAGCAATTTCTACCTGAACTGCAAATTCTTCTGTGTTTAAAAATGTTTTCCCCATTAGTGAGTTGTATATTTCTTTTCCTTATGACCTTGAAAACTTAGGTGGCTGCACCAGTAAAACCTTCAAGGCCAAGTTGACCTTGGACACTGAATGACAAAGGCGATCCAAAGCTATCCAAAGGTGAATGGAGAAACAGCGATGCAATAGGCAGACCATGAATAGAGATACATTTGGAGGATCTATTTAAGTTTAAATTTTTTCAAAGAGAAAAATTCTTTGACAACCTACTTCTCCAATGCAAGTTTATATTGTACACCGAGAACAAATCTGGTCCTTTGCACACGTTTTCCATGAGAGGATTTGGTGACTGAAGATCATCAAACTAAGACACAGGAGGGACAAATAGAAAGCACATGGGTTCCTGTGAGTTGGTCAACAGAGAGAAAGACAAGCTATAAAGTGGGCTAGTGTTCACATCTCGAGTGCTAAAGGCAGGAGACACCAGACAAGAATGTTTCCACAGGCCTGGAAATTTCTGGCAGTAACACGCTGCTGGATGTGGGGCAGAACGAGGGAGCCAGCTGGAGATGGGCAGGATCGTTCAGACCTCTTTGACCGTGACTGACTGAAAGAAATGTATTTGACATTGTATTCTGCATTGTGACCCAGTAAAGCCACTCACTCACACACACACACACACACACGGCTGAAAGAAAAGTTAATGCAATATTTAGCCTTAAAATATGTGGTTCAGTCCTGCATTTTCCATTCTACTCTATTTCAATTTTTATAAAGTATGATGATGACAGAGTACATTGGGTGTGACCCTTCATTTGAAAAACATGTCAGAGGAAATTTTCTGAGAGTTATTGTAGGTCTGTCTTGCCCTCTCAGGCCTTCATTGCA
The DNA here is from genome assembly GCF_008692635.1 of Crocuta crocuta. Lineage (NCBI taxonomy): Eukaryota > Metazoa > Chordata > Mammalia > Carnivora > Hyaenidae > Crocuta > Crocuta crocuta. Next base: position 1,350,445 of record NW_027529538.1, read on the forward strand.
AGAGAAGTTTTGCCTTTCTGGAAGAGAGGAGGTGGGGTTGGGAGTCATGATTTGGGTGCTCAGCTTCTCCATGTGCAAGGTGGATTTCAGGAACACCAAGAAATCCAAACCTTTTCCTCATGACTTCTCCAACACCTGAAATCCATCATCACTTCTATCTCTGGCTTCAGTAGAGGTATATCAAGTATCTCGTGTGTGTCAGGCACTTTTTTTTCCTTTAACAACGAAAGTTGGATGATTATTTTCTCTTTTTTGCTTTTTGATGATTTCCTTTTGCCGATAAAAGCAATTTATCTAAAACGAAAGACATGGTAGAATTATTTTCAGTGACTTTGATAAAATATACATTTGTTTCTATTTGTTCAAAATGTCTTTGACTGATAGAAATTGACTTATTTAAAGTCTGATATTAGTGTTCAAGGTTTAGTACAATATCCTGGGAAGGAAGATGGCTGTACATATGAAGAAACCTATAATAAAGCCATTTGTGTTCAGGTCTTTGCAAGTTAGCATTCAAAATGCATAACACATCACCTAGACCTGCCTGACCATGAATTTCTCACATCTCATTCTTATGCTGGGAAACAAAAAAATACTTCATTGGCCTTTTGCCAATGGAAAGAAAAAGGCACCAATAATTACTGGATAATTGCGAACTAATAGAAGTTTGTCCTTTCTCAATTTCTAATAGTGTGTCAAGCCATCAGCCAGCATAGAACCACATAAAATGGTATGGCTCTTCTGTCTGTTGACTTATTTCTATTGACATTTTCAGAAAATCAGTCTGAATGGTGTGTTTACCTACTATAATGGCCTAATGTTTTATAAGGTCCCATATAATATTCAGACTTTCATCGAAAATGTTCATCCTTCTTACAGCTTTATTTACAATCGCCAAGATACACAGCGACCCAAGTATCTAATGGGTGATGAATGGATAAAGCAGTTGTGCTGTATGTATACAATGAAATATTACATAAAAAAGGATGAGATTTTGTCATTTGCCACAACATGGATAGATGTAGAGGCTATTATGCTAAGTGAAATAAGTCACTCGCAGAAAGACAAATACTATATGATTTCACTTAGATGTCTAATCTAGCAATGAAAATAAATGACAAACAAACAAAAAGCACAAACAGTCCCATATATATAGAGAACAAACTGATGGTTACCAGAGGGGCAGAGGAAGGGAATGGGCAAAGTGGGTGAAGGAAAGTGGGAGATACAGGCTTCTAGTTATGGAAAGAAAAAGTCACAGGGATAACAAGTACAGCATGAGGCATATAGTCAATGATAACATAAGAGTGTTGTATAGTGACAGGTGGTAGCCTCATTTGTGGTACGCATAGGGTAACATCTAGAGTTGCTGAATCACTTTGTATACCTGAAACTAGTGTAACATTGTGTGTCAACTATACTTCAATAAAATAAATATGCTTCCTTCTCACCTCTATTACTGCGCCGGCTTTCTGACTGGTTTCTCCTCCAGATTTATCCTCCTACAGTTTAGCCTACTTACTATTCTCATCAAAATATTCACTTCAGTTTCTTATTCTTGTCCCCAGACTTTCTTATTCTATGTGTTGCTATCATGCTATCCTTCCTGTTGGAATGTCTTTCTTAACTTGGAGTCTTGACATTTACCAATAACTTCAGGGATCAACTGAAATGTTATTATTCATTCAATGATTTATTTATTCAGCAATAAGTGCTTATTACACACTTATTATGTGTCAGACTTTCTATTAGAGTCCAGAGATATTATATATGTGTGTGTATATATATATATATACATTCATATAATCTAGATAGATAGATAGATAGATAGATAGACAGATAGATAATCTATCATTGTTATTATATATTCCCAACTCTCATGATGCTTATAGTCTAGTTGGGGAGGAAGGGGAGTAAACAGGTGATTGCCTTACAGTATGATGACTATCACGTTAGGGAAAGAATAGGGTTTACGAGTTTCCATAAAAGAAACCTTTAAAACCAGTTTATTGAAATTAGGGAAGGCTTTAGAATAAGTAACAGTTAGGCTAAAACAGAGATATATGAAAGACACTAGGGAATAGAGAAGAATGATTCCAAAGGGTAAAGCACATATGAAAAAGCTATCACACTTTTAAGGAACTAAAACACTTAGTAATGGCAGGCTCAGGAGTGTGTCAGGGTATAGTGCTTGGCTTGTTCATGTGGTTATTGCCTTAATTCTAATGTCATTTTTTCCCTATATACATTCAACATAAAACCATATCACAATGATGTAGAAATAATACAATGTTCGTAAAGCATAACTCGCTGCTCTTATTCTAATGAGGATACCAAATTGAACAAAAAATCACAACAATCTCTAATTATGTGTAATAACATTGAATTGGGAAATAAAACATGGCTGAAAAAAACTTACAGCTACATTAGAGGCTTGGAAACCAAGCAAAAATCAGATTGTGCATGCACTGCATTCTGAAAGAAACAGTGAGCTCTTGACACATTTTCAGCAGAAGAATAGCTGTATTGGTTTTGCCTGTGAACATAACAGTTTTGGCTGCAAAAAGGAAATCTGATTAAAGTAAGGAAACTTGTAATGAGAGGCTCTTAAAGAAACCCAAATGAAAAAGATGCTGACCTGAACTGGAGAAGTAGCAGAAAATGGAGGGAACTCCGAAGGTTCCAGATATTTAATCATGGAATGCAAGCTTTGCTGAAGGAGTGGATAGAGGGGTGTGCAGGAGGAGTGAGTGGTGAAGCGTGGTGTCCAGTCTTGTGATCTGAGCAATCAGTAACCGGGAGAGGCACAGAGGGCACATAGGAGAGGAGACGATTGTAGGTTAAGAGATGGTGTTACACTGTGACATGTTAATTTTCCTGTACTGGTGGGAAGGCTGAAAGAAAAGGCACATACAGTACACAGTAGGGTATCAGGACCTGAATATCAAGAGATGTTTGAGTTTTATTTGTGAATTTGAGAATCAGTTCAGTAGAAAGTAATTTAAGCCATGGGAATGAATGGCAATCACAGAGGCAGATAGCAAGAAGATCTGGAACATACCCTGAGAAATACAAAACTTAATGGCTTGGAAGTGTAGGACAAATGGCTAAGGAACCACGATAAGGGTGTGTTGTCACAGGAAGCAGAAAAAGTGCTTTAAAGGAAAGAGTCTTGAAGTGTGCGATGCTGGGAAGGAAGGAGAAGGTAGAGTTGGAAACACAAAAAAGGTGAGCATTGGAAAGTGGAATGGTAGCTTTTCCATTGCATCGAGAGAAGGAAGAAAGGATACACTTGTCAATAAAGACAACCCTGCAGATGTGTTGGGAATTTCTATCCAGTGACTTCTTTCTCTGCAAAATGAGAGGCTAGTTTATTTCCTTGGATTCCTTTGTTGTCATAATCAGACTACATTTGTTGTGTGTTGTGAATCAAAGCTAACAATAGGTTAGCTTGTATTAGCTGAATATTGTGAGGATGAAACTGAGGACTAGCTATTTTAGGTGAGTCCAGGGTCTAGAGCCAGCGGTGGGTGGAGGTGGGTGGGGTAAGTTGGGTACAGGCTGGAAGGTTGGGGGAAGTTCTGTGGCTACAAAGCCTGGGTTCTGAATCCTGTGCAAGTCTGCTGCTGTCCTTCCATTTCCACACACATCCAACAACAAACTTTTCCAACTTGTAGCCCTTGTTTTGAAAGTAGTTAGAAACACCCCTTCAATTGAGTGCCTTCTTGATTAATCCTTTAGAGATTCTTCTACATGTTAAGAACGAGAGCAGTGGTATATTATCACAGCACTTCTGCATTCTGAAGGACTTATGCTCATAGTCTTCCAAGCTTGAGAGTAGTTATGGTCATTCCAACCTAGCATGTAAAATTAGGGTTGGACATTATAAATCAGACTTTACCAGGAGCAAAAAGAAGGCTTTATTTGGACATAAAGTACCTGACAGTAAATCTCAATTTGGCCATTTAGTAGTTGTGTGATTTTACAAAACATATTAAACCCCAAGCCTCTGTTTGCTCATCCATAGAATGGGGATATTGAGGCCTGCTTCACTGAATGCACACAACTTCTGTGGAAAGTAAGGCATGCTATGCATATGAAAGCACAGCTAATCAAATGCAAGTTATAAAACCCAAAGAAATGACTTTGCCGACTCTGTGTGCCCTGATATCCATATGGCTTCTGTAAAGTGGGCTCATCCTGATGTAAGACAGTAGAATCACAGATGGAGTAGAGAATATAAAGAACAATTTAAAATCAACTTTCTAACAACAGAATTCAACTAATCAACACCATTAATTAACGATCAATTTTGTGTGTGTGTGTGTGTGTGTGTGTGTGTGTGTGCACGCTGTATTTGATGTTTAGGAGAAAGGCACTCCCTCTCTACCCCTCCACACCCTACCACCAAATTCCTGGGATATATCCTGGAATCAAAAAACAGCTTAATATCTGCATAAGCAGGATCAGAGACTTATGCAGTGCAAACTTTAAATCTCTTTGGGTTCAGTAATTTCTACTACAATATATTTCACAAGACAGGGACAGTTTAGAACTTTATAACTAAGTTACAGTTGCCCCTCATTAATTTTGAGATTACCAAAAATATAATGGCATTATTCAAGTGGTTCAAGAAATTAAAATTTCACTTTAGGCTATCGTTTGACATTTGACTCTCTGTTCAAGCTAATCTACTTAAAGTTGTTTGTACAAATGATGAATTCTTAGCTCTAACTGATCTTGCCAGCATCTCACCCTGTCTGGAGCATCTTTCCTCCTAAGTGAGCCTTTCCGATAATTGCAAGTGAGCACATTTCCAGCCTTGGTTTGCAGAGATATGTCTGGAAGCGCATTCACTTCGTACCTCTGTTTTTGCAATTTAGGAAAAGACTGTTGACGTGTTTTAGTAATGGAGGCCGTGTCCAACAATCTACTTCTCCTCCAGTCCTTTTCTGTAAAGTCCTATGAGGACAGCAGGAGAGGCCAGGCCACCGCTCCTCCAATCCCCACCTGAATGAAACACCAACCAGTGTGGGAGTCGAACCTTACAATAATGAGGGAGAGTCATTATTCTCATCAGTTTCATTCAGATGTGATTCTCTTCCCTAATGTTGCAAGTTCAAATGATAGTGAAACACTCTGAAGATAGACACGACCAATACGATGGTCATTCCTCTTCCCCCTCTCCCCTCACCTTCTTCTCTCTTGAGCTCAGAAGGGAGACTTCCTTTATATCCCTGTTCGTGAATGGCAGTTAGTACAGTCTAGTTGTGGTGATTCAATTCCCTTGGCCATAATCAGTACAGACACAGATGTGTGACAAAAATTCTGGCCAACAAATGTAGTGAAAATCTGCTAAAAGATACCTGGGAATGGTTCCATTCATTACTACAAAAAGGTGTAAGAAGAGTCTCCAGTGTTCTCCTACCTTGTGAGTGGAAGGAGAATCGGGATTTCTGAGAACATGGCTGCCATTTTGTGACCAGGAGGGGGCAAAATAGACAATGATGGCCAAGGTGGTACAGACAGTGGAGTGGAAATTTAGAAAGGAACTGAGTCCTTGATGGTGTTGTCGTATCACTGAGCAGACTAATTCTGTAACCAGCTGCCTCTAGGCTCGTTGTTATTTGCCCCCAAAAACACCTTACACCACCCTTATTTAATTTTACATGTGATGATTTCAAACTTTTGTTTCCATGAAAGCAGGGCTCATTGACAGAGCTCGGATTACCTTCTTGCTGGAATGAACACCCACAGGTTCACTTCATAGAGGTAGAAAGTAGCATAATATAGGCAAAAGATAACAATGTACTATTGTCCTAGAATCAGAGCTTAATTTGCTTTATTTGCTTTATCAGGCTTCTCACGTGCTGCGTCAGGGCCTACAACACCTCTGTCTCCTTGCTGCCTCTGTGGATCTCCCTGAGCACAGCCACTCATCGCTGGAACCTCTGCATTCCCTCTGATATGTCCTGTTTGTCTAGTTCCACACACAATCTCAACCTCTACCATGGAGGGGGGAGTGTCTCATCCCACTGCCGTCCACACACCGATGTGCTATGTTCTCAATTATGAGCTTGATTCACAACTCTCTCAATCGTCAGTAGTATTTTCTGAGCCCTTGTCTTCCACCCTAGAACCCCAAACAGTGTCTGAAGATCAGAAATCTGACCGAAATAAGAGTTTTTCAAATCAGATATTACAGTACAGTTATTGTACAAACACTGAGACTGTCTTGTTTTAGATTCTCATTAATTATCCAATTAAAACTGTCTGCCAACATTTTTCCTGCTCTCCTACTTCAGTCTCCAGTATGTTCTCTTAATCTACATTAGAGTGTCTTAAGTTTTGCTCGGTTCCAGTAACATTTTAAAATCAATAAAATATTAAAATAAGTAGGTAAATAATTATGAAATGTGTTATAAAAATGTATATTTTGAAAACCTGTGTTTTCAAACTCTGTTTAAAATGCTTGTATGTAATATAAAAGGAAATATAAGGAAAAGTAGTAGATAATTTTTAAAGAATTTGAAAAACAGGCTTTCAATATACACATATGTTATAATACATATGAATTATATATATTATATGTAAGATATATGTATATCTTATACCTAAAAGTTCTCCTGAGGCAAAATATTTACCATCATTTATTTTTAAATGGCATTATTCAAACATCTCATTTCATATCTTTTTTTTAAAGTTTATTTTTTTTTAATTTTTTAACGTTTATTTCTGAGAGACAAAGACAGAGCACGAGCAGGGGTGGGACAGAGAGAGAGGGAGACACAGAATCTGAAGCAGGCTCCAGGCTCTGAGCTGTCAGTACAGAGCCCAACGCGGGGCTCAAACTCATGAACCATGAGGTCATGACCTGAGCCAGTCAGTTGTTTAACCGACTGAGCCACCCAGGTGCCCTTTAATGTTTATTTTTGTGAGAGAAAGAGACAGAGAGTGTGAGTGGAGGAGAGGCAGAAAGAGAGGTAGACACAGAATCTGAAGCAGGTTCTAGGCTCTGAGCTGTCAGCACAAAGCCCACTGCGGGGCTCAACTCACGAACCATGAGATCATGACCTGAGCCAAGGTCGGACGCTTAAGCAACTGAGTCACCCAGGAGCCCCTCTTTTTATTTCTAGTGTTAACTTTCCTATATTTCCAATGCTGGTTTTTGTTTATGTCAACCTTGTTTTTCTTTCTAGTCTTTTCTTTTTAGGCAAAACCTATCTCATTTACCCCCACAACACCACTGCTCTCACACTACTGGTAGACAGTGGTCACTTTCCACTGTTTTAATTCATGTAGTGTATGCGTATTTGTGTGCATGTGTATATATGTGTGTACTGGTGTGCATACCCGTGTGAGTTAGAAGGCATTACATCTTAAGAAAGAAAGTGAGGAAAGAAAAGCTTATTTTCCTTTACCCTGTCCATATCAACCATTAACCTCGATTCTTTGGCAGGTGCAGCTTACCCAGTCTCTTTATGTCCTATGTCCAGGATTCCATGACACCCCCACATGTACTTCTGGGTTTTGGCATCAAGCTCCTAGTTCACACACCATTCTGAGGGTCTAACTTACTTGGGTAGTTGGACATGGAAGTCATCTTAGGATTTTAAGCTTGAGTGTGACAGTGTCATATTTGACTTTTAAATTAGTCACTCTGGAGGCTGGGTTCGAAGAATGGATTTGAAGGAGACATCTGGAATCCAAGAGACCCTTTGAAAGAGACTGTGTCCATAATCCAGAAAATATCTGATAAGTTCTCAAAGAAGGGAATGGAATCAGAAATCAAAAGGGAATACCAATCTAAGAAATGCTTAGATGGCAAAGTCAACAGGGGCTAGTCATTGACTAGACAGCAAGAGTGAGGAAGGCAGAATCAGAAGTACCCCCTCGGGCTTCTAGCCTGAGTTAATGGGTAGGTAGTAGTGCCCCAACAATAAAAGAGGATAATACTGAAATAGTAATAATAGCTGTTATTAATTGAAGACTTACATGCCAGGTGTTCTTCAACATTAATTTCACTTTTTCCCCTCCCATTCATACGTCTCAAAGAGGCTAAAGCTTATTTTCATTTATAAAATGCATAAATGCTAAATAGCTTGCATAAGGTCACACAGATGGGGAATAATGGAACCAAAATTCATACCGGGGCACTTTGACTTCAGACTGTATACAGACTTTTACTAAGTAGGGCTTATGGGGATGTGGGGAGGTAAGCAGGGATCTGCTCCTGAGTTCCATTTTATGGATACTGGCTTTCAGGTACCTTGTGTGAGATCCCAGAGCCTTCCTTAAGCAAGGAGTTGGATATAAGAGTCTTAAACTCTGGATATACTTAGAGATTTGAGAAGCATTCACAGGGCAGAGATTGAACATATTAATGTGGATGACATTATCCAGGGCACTGTAAAACTGATATTCTGAGGAATGGCAACATTGAAGATATGGGTGGCAAAAGAGAGCCTACTAATAAGAAGGAAGCAACAGTTAGGGATGTAGAAGCAGAACAAAGAGAATATTCTAGGAACATTCAGGAGGGAGGGTGAGAGTCCATGCTACTGGAGAATCTAGTAAGGTAAATGCTGAGAGCTTCTACATACTTCTCAACATGAAAGTCATTGGTGAACCCATCAAAATTAACCACCCAAAATATGGAGTTTATGCCTTTTTATTATTCATCTATGGACTGTTTAGGGTGACAGAAAATTTAATAATCTGTTGCATAACTGCCCGTGTAGAGGGAGAAGATGAAGACAGCCTGGGTGGTTATGGGGGCCCCCAACCACCCCATGGAGAGTAGCAGAGGATGAAGAACTCATGTGAGAAGGTGGAGAAGGGGTGCCTTTACCACCATCTGTACTTCCAGTCCACCCCCTCCATTAACACTTTTCTTTCTTGGTCTCCAAGACCCTAATCTCTTTCCTCAATTCTACTTTCTCTTCCAGTTTCTAACCATCTGGCTTCTATTTTTCATTGCCAGGCTGCTAGGAAGACTGATCTACAGGCGAAGCCTTCATTTCTTTCCTGCTCACTCTTTCTGCAAATGTTTACAATCAGTCTTTCGATCCCATTATGTTAGTATACTGTTCTCTCAAAAGCCCCCATGGCTTTCCTAGTTTTCACATCGGGAAAAATGAAACCTTTACTTCTCTTGCAACTATTGTCTTCCATTCTCTTTGGCTTCTCCTATTTATGATTGTGAATGTTTCACCCTTCCAGGTAGTAACAACACTACCTCAAACTTCCTGAGTGCTCATTATGTCCTACAGACTCATCTTAAGAGCATGACAAATATTAAGCATTTCAAATGCATACTTATCTATGAAGTAAGTACTACTATTATTCCCATTTTGTAATTGACAGAACTGAGATTCAGATGGCTTGATGAGCTGACTGAAGGTCACTCAGCTACTGAGTGATGCACACAAACTTTGCACCCAGGCAGTCTGACCCAAACTCTAGGTCCTGAGTCTCTCATCAATGACACCTGGAAGCTGTCTTTATAAGTTATTTTCTAGGGAAACTATACCTGCTGGTTGTCCAGGACTATTAGAGTTTAGCCAGTTATTGCAACATAATTATATATATAGAATCTATGTTTTATATATATATAATGTGCTTTAATAAATCCAATAAAAGTGATTGCAGCATAATTATATATGTATGTATATCTGCAT
>NW_027529538.1:1360236-1400832 GCF_008692635.1 Crocuta crocuta
GCAGCATAATTATGTATTTATGTAAAGCAGCATAATTATATATTATGTATAATATATGTTATATATAATATATGTTATATATATGATGCCCTTTTATAATAAGAAATGTCCTAATTTTGGTGACAAATTATATGATCACACTAACTTAATCATCCCCTTTTCCTGTGTTTTCCCCAAAGTCCCCATTTCTGGGGTGCCTACTCACTGTACTAGGCATCTCACACCCATAATTGTTAATCCTTACAACAATACATTAAGCTTGGTTTCCTGATCCCCATGTGAGAACTGAGGTTCAAGGGGAGGTTAATTGCCTTAATTAAGGCCACCTCCATACCACGTGGCTGAAACCGGCAGGATGGAAACAGAGGTGTGTCTGGTTCTGAAACCTTCTCTGTATTGTTCTTCCCTTAGTGTTCTACTCTTCCCTTCACCTCTCTCTGGATGTCTTCAGATGTTACCTTCTCTTCCACCCTCTGTTATAGTTGTAGAGTTGTCTCTATTTCAGTAATGGGAGGATTCCCCAACAGTGTGGCCTAAGCCTTCATTTTTTTTGTATCAGGAGGGTCCAGGGCATTGTTTGGTCCATGTAATGGCCTTAATAACTATATATATTTGTGTGTGTGTGTGTGTGTGTGTGTGTGTGTGTAAATTATAACTGAAGTTATATGCACATATATATACTACATATAAAATATATGGTTACTATATATAAATAAATATACATATATATTATATATACAGTAAAACCTTGATTTGCGAGCATAATTCATTCTGAAAACAAGTTTGTAATCCAAAGCACTCGTATATCAAAGCAAATTTCAGAACCAGCGGCTCAGTTGTGATCATGTGACATTCGGCATCACGTACTACCCATATTGCAAAACATCGCTCGTTTTTCGAGTTAAAATTTATTAGAAATGTTTGTTCATCTTGCAGAACACTAGCCAAACAAGCTACTCACAATCTAAGGTTTTAACCATATATTTTAGATTTTGCAGTCTACCACACACATTTATCCCAGGTGCTGGGTTTAACTCTCAAGTTTTTCTAGCTTTCTTGGAGGCAGGCTTCTCAGACATTCATTCCACGCACTACCCCATCCACCGATATAGTCAGACACAGTCTGTTGAACACAATTTCCACCCGATGATTAGAAAACTCCGTCCAATCTAAAGCACATCTGCCCTACCATTCTCTGTTATAATTTGTTAGCTCTGGGCGCCGCCTCTTGCATTCTGAATGCGCCAACCCTTTCCTCCCACCCAGGCTGCACAGACTGTGATATTCCTTCCCTTAGCAAAGGAAATACATTTCACTGTTTATGTTCACATGCTGGGAGTGGATTAAAAACATTTTTGATCCTCTGCTCAATAACTAATGCTCAGCATTGCATGGTTTTAACCTAGAGCAGTGGTTCACAATGCTGGCCACACAATAAAATCACCTGTGGAGCTTTTTAAAAAGTACTGATACCTGCACCCCACGACCAAGCAGTTACATCAGCACCTCTATGTTTCCATAGAAACATGTTTTATTAAACTTCCCTTCAGGTGATTCTAATGTGCAGCCAAGTTGAGAGAGATACTAAGCTAAAAGGAATTTTTTTTGGTTCCCTTTAGACTTTGGGGGAAAAAAATCGCCACGTAAGAAAATATCAAATAAGATGAAGAAGTCATCTTATTAATATAGTATACATTTGTGGGTGCTTATTTATAGTGCTGCATAGCCTTTGCCTCTATAAAAATGCAGAATCAAATTCACCCTTATGCATGGATATTAGAGAGACTGATTTATTGTTAAGGTGGCAATTTGTTGCTATGGTGTTTCTAAAACTGTTACCCACAAACGATCATTCTTTTTCATTAATAAATACATGAGTTTTTGTGAAGGTACCTGTACCATCAACATATTGTGTTATGAGTTGAATCGTACCCTCCCCATATTCACATGTTAGAGTTCTAACCCACAGAAAGTGACCTTATTTGAAGACATGCTCTTTACAGAGGTAACCAAGTTAATGTGGGGTCATAGGGATGGAGCCCCCATTCAATATGACTGGCAGTCTTATAAAAGGGGAAATTTGGACACAGAGAATAAACAGGGAGAATGTTACCTGAACAGGACAACAGCCATTTGCAAGTCAAGGAGGGAAGCCTGGAACAGATCCTTCCCTTGTAGATTTCAGAAGGCAACCAACTCTACCAACACCTTGATTTCGGACTTGTAGCCTTGAGAATTATGAGACACTATGTTGTTTCAGTTTGTGGTACTTTGTGACAGTGGCCCTAAGAAACTAATACAGGTTACCTTCAGTTCACAATCAAGTTATGTCAGAAAAAAAATGTTTCTAAGTCAATTGGCTGTATTCAAAAAACAGTTTCTCGTGGAAACATTATTATCCAGAGTCATGGGATTCCCAGGCGAGCCACAAAGTCCATGTACTCCTGGAATGTACTTCTGGAACTAGACAAAGGAGACAGGTGACAGATACTGTGAGAAGAAGGAGAAACAGTGGCGAATACAAGTTGCAGCGTGGGTGTGTGGGTTTTCTCCCCCTACATGGGGAAGGCTGGGGCTTAGAAAAGGGAAACTCTGATGGCATGAAGGGCTGAGAAAGACAGGAGCTGAAGGTTTGCCTCGGGACTGTCTTCCAGCACAATGAGCACATGGAAATTTAGGACAGATGCAAATTTAAGATCTGAAAAGAACTGACCAAAATCCATAAAGCAGAGGAGAAACTTTAGGTGGGCTTTGAAAAAAGGGAGGTAGGCTTCAGGGATCTGAGCCTGAAGGCACTGGACTGAAGTTACAGAGAGAGAAGGCAAGGTTGTATAGTGAAGAAGTGGAAGACTGGTGGAGAATGCAAGGGGACAGCCCGGGTCAACACCAGGGATAGGACTTCTTGGGTAGGGGGTCTTGTGTACTAAGGGTCATCTCCCCAGTGCGTGGACAGGACCACTCCATGAAAGGCCCAAGGACATGCATTTTGTTTCACTCTTTCTAGAAGACCGTTCACATTTTTCTTGTGCCAGAGCATTGACATCTACTTGTACAAAGATGGATTGACTCTTCCTTCTGAGCTCAAATCTCCTGCTGGCATTGCTCACCACTCAGCTTTCCTGAGATAGGGAACACTTATTCCACACAGTTCTACTTAAACTCCATGTATTTCATGCTTCAAATCCTTCTTCATCCAAACCTGACTCCAGTTCCCCCAAAGCAGGAGAACTCACACAGAGCATTGGAAGCAATCTCTTTAAATTAGTTCATGATAGGTCAGTGATTGATAGACTATTAAAACACCAGGAGGTGACTCGTATTCTCCAATATCAATGCTTATCAACCTAAATGAATTCCTGTTTCATGAACCTTCAGGGGACAGAAGAATTGAGTTGAGAAGTCCGTCAGTTTGGGCAATGCTTTTGGGGGTTACGAAGGCTGTACAGACAAAACACACAGTCAGGCTGGTGCCTTTTCCCTTTTATTGTCAAGGACTCTCATCTCTCCACAGCTGCCTCTATTCTGATCTCACAGATTTAAAAAATACAAAAAATTCCCACACAGTCGTTTCTATGGCAGAGAAACCTGGCCATTTGATTTTTTGTAATTTAGTTCGTTGTAAATTAGAGATCGTCTCTCAACACTTCTCTGACTTATGCCTGACATATGTATCTATGAAAATGAAGCCAAGGGTAAAAGGGGAAATTCAAGGAATAATTAAAACTATAATTGATTATAGGGCTCCTTGGGTCCTCCCTAGGAAGACAGAGAGGTGGGGCTTGAAGGTAAGGGATAAATCTGCAACCAGCTCTTTCCTTTCTAGATGTGAGACTCAGGGCTACTTCCTATCTCCTGTCTGAACCTTTGCTCTTTGACATGTTTAGATATAAATAACAACAGATCCCTTACCAGGTTCTAGTTAAGACAAAATTGTATAACATGTGTTCTATCCAAATTGGTGTCTTTTCTTCCTTCTAACTTCAGCCCCAAGGATAAAAAATACCTAGGGAAAGACTTCCTCATTCAAAACCCTCATCAGTATGGAACTGTGAAGTATGGTAATAATTGTTGCTGTAAATGGGGTTTGAAGCATCTAACTATTTTCCTCATATCATCTGGACTGGAAGTTGTACAGGACACTATTACAAAATGAACCACGTTCAGCATAGCTTCCTGGAATAATTACTTGGAGAGGACAGGGAGAAAACTGGGGCCGAATACCCCCTTTGTTCATAGGTTGAGGGATCTTGGCGGGGAGCCTTGCCCATTACACACCCTGGACTCAGCAGGGCTGCTTTGATAAGTGACCACTCATTTTGTTTTCCACTCTGACATTCAAGCTCTAGACTTCCCTAATAGGGGAAAGTCCATCTTTAGTGATGACCTTGGCTGATGTGTTTCGAAATGACTTAAGTGTTTTAAACGTTATTGGCAAACGAACCTGGGCCGTCATGACCCAGTCATCTCATTTACGGCACGCGGGGCTGGGCTCGCTGCCTTGGTAAAGAGACACTCACATTTGGGCAGAATTATAAAAATCATCATCACGTTCCTTGGAGGGCTTAATCCCAATTATGCATGCCTTCTAGTGCCATCATTTCATTCACCTTCCACAGCACGCTCAGCTAGGCATGATAATTATGTCTGTGCTCTAAACATGGAATATGAGAAAGTCTTAAAAGATCCATATTTCATATTAATACCAACTTACGTTTGGGTGAGTTTTTTTTTTCTTGATTTAAAAAGAACTGGTGATGAAGGTTAATGATTTAATTAAGCCCACTGTCCACCCCCGCACCCACGCTGTCTTTGCGGAGAACATGGAGGCTGACACAGTGAACAGCAGACACTGGAAGGAAGGCATTCACAGAATGGCAGCTCGGATTTTTCAGTTGATGACAGTTTTATGATTGCATCTTGCACTAATGTAATTAGCTCATGGAGTTGCAGGAGGGAAGTTCCTCTGATTGATAAGGTGCAAGTACAATCCATGCTGGTAAAGAACAAGATTGCAAGCAATCCATAGGGAAGCAAACTGTTCTCTTTGGCAAGAACAAAGGTCTCTCTCATTCTTTACATTGCTGCACTTAATCTAACAGTCCAAGGTTGAAGGCTATTTTACAGCCAGTGATGTGGTCAGGGACTGCACTGGCTCTTTATTCTCCCCACAGCTCAGAAGCACAGCTTGCACCACATGTAATGAGTGAATGGTGGAAAGCAACGTGAATGCAAACCTTCTCTCTGTCACTCACTTGTTGTGCAATCATCAGCCCATTCATTCATTTACTTATTTAATTCATTTATCCAACTTTGACTATGTTCCTTTGTTATCAAGCACCAGGTACTCAAGATGCGTCACCAAATAAAACAAGCAGAGATTTCTGTCTTCATGGAGCTTACATTTTAGGGAAGTAGAGAGTAACAAGAAAAATAATATGTAGATTACATGGCTTGTAAGAAGATGGCAGAATCTGGGGAATAAAAGAAAAACCAGAGTAGGTAATAGAAGCAAAGGGGAAAGGGCATATAGGTTGCAATTCAAAATATGTAGGTTAGGGGCGCCTGGGTGGCTTAGTCGGTCAAGCGTCCGACTTTCGCTTAGGTCATGATCTCGCGGTTCGTGGGTTCGAGCCCCGCGTCGGGCTCTGTGCTGACTGCCAGCTCAGAGCCTGGAGCCTGTTTCAGTCTGTGACTCCCTCTCTCTCTGACCCTCCACTGCTCATGCTGTCTCTCTCTCTCTCTCTCCTAGAAATAAGTAAAACGTTAAAAAAAAAAAAATGTAGGTTAGATATGATTTAAAAGGTGCCAATTGGGCAGAGATGCAGAAGTTGACAGGTGTAGCCCACAAGCAGCTGGGAAAAGAGCATTCTGGGCAGAGAGAAAAGGCCTCGCATATGCATGAGTAACCCACAACAACAGCAAGATCGGCAGAAACAAGGTGAGCTGGGAAGGAAGAGACAACAGCCAGTCCCGGCTATGTAAGGACCTGGAGTCACGGTGAGGACTTTGACATTCCCTCTGAGTAGAAGAGGAGTCATTATAGGTTTTGAGCATGAGATTGACCAGATCTGACTTTGGTTTTGTAAGAATCCCTCTTACTGTTGTAAATAGACTGGAGAGTACAGGCAAGAGTAGAAATAGGCTGGGTATTTAAACTCTTCAAGACAAGTTTCTTATTTAGTCAAGGACATGGTAGGTGGTCACAGAGTGTGTTTTGTTTCTCCACCGGTGAAGTGATCCTGTGGCTTCCAACAGCATCCACCACAGTCATCATTCTTTGCAATGGTGTTGTGAATCAGTATTGTCCTGGGGCTTTCTTTTCCTGAATGCCCCCAAATTTCTGTTTGCTCTGGTGAATAACACTGGCCCCAATCTCTGTGACTGTGAGCCACAACATTCTCTGAGGGGGTCCCACAACACTAGACCTCCGCTCTTTGACTGATAAGGTCATAGACAAGCTTTGCCTGTTATGATCCACATCCCCCACCACACAGACCACACTGACCAGAGTAGATGAGTTTACTCTCCCCCAAGAAACCTCATTTTGCTGTCCCTTCACCCAGGCAACCTCATCCTGCTTCCTGTACCACATTTGTGGTTATACTGTTTTCCATCTGCTCACACATTATTAATTAGTAATGATCCATTTTTCTCTTCTTAGCTCAGTCCCTAAACTCAGAGTGAATGGTGACTGCTAACTTCTTGATAGATCATGTTACCATATAGATTCTCATAGTGAATTGTATCAGCTCTGCCAAGTGGTCCTTTTGACATTAAACATGATCTGTATCATTTTCTCTATAAATAGGAAGAGTCCAAAAGATTAAAATTCTAACAGAATTTTTTCAACTTTGCCCGATCTCATAGAATTCCCAGGGTCTGCTTCACTTGCCATTGATTCGGTGTAGTATTAGTGTATAGAAATTTGGGGGCTAAGGTATTTAAGAATTCTGGGAGGCTGTCATACAGTGACCCTTACGAGTTTCAGACATTTGTTATGAAATCAAATCCAGAGGCACGATTTGCAGCTCCAGATGTCCCAGAAGACAGAAACTTGTGGATTCCTTGATCATGACAGCATTGAAATTCTGGGGTAAAATTTCCATAAAGAATGCATGGTGTTTCATCTTTCCTAAATAACACTGACTCTGGTTTCTGAGTTATACACAAAATACACTAATAAGACTCCACAAATACACATCAGCATATTGTCCCATCTAAACTGAAACCATTGTTTATATCCTTGGAAAATGAGATTTCTTCTAGTGAAATAGTAATTCAAGCTACGAAATTTCCTTTAGAACTGTGAATTTTCATCTAATAAGAAGAACTTAGTAACTGTAATGTGAAACTCTAAGCATTTTAAGAATTACTATATAATTAATAGGTTATAATTTATAACAAGTTTCTCTAATTTCACTTGAGCCCCACTCATGGTCAAAATCAGTGTTTGTTGATACGGAGCTTTAACGACATGATGAGGCTGATTCATGTGATGAGATTTCAAATTCCTTACCACATGATGAAATCCCTAAAGCCTGAAATTGTGTCTTCTGTTTCTTGGGTTTTTTTTGTTGTTGTTGTTTTGTTTTTGTTTTTGTTTTTGTTTTTTTGCTTTCCAGAGCACAAAAAACCTGCCACACAGAAGAGATATGGTAAAAATCTATTTTCTCTTATTTTGGTCTCAACTCACCTAGGGGCTGTGAGAGGGTGATGAGGTGTCTTCAGCATCTGTGTGTGAGCTGTTCTTCTTCCCACTACAGAGTTCTCCAGCGAGCTGTCAGCTGGCCAGGAGAATAGCACTATTAAAGTTTGATTCTTGGGGTGCCTGGGGGGCTCAGTCAGTTAACTGTCTGACTTCAGCTCAGGTCATGATCTATCTCATGGTTCATGAGTTCAAGCCCCACATCGGGCTCTGTGCTGACAGCTCAGGGCCTGGAGCCTGCTTCTGATTCTGTGTCTCCCTCTCTCTTTCTGCCTTTCTCCTGCTCATGCTCTGTCTCTCAAAACTAGATAAACATTTTTTTAAAAATTTAAAGTTTTATTCTCACCTGTCACATTAATTTTCACTGTCTTCGAGCCTCTTTTCTCCCGATCCAGGTGACTTCTGGGAGACTCAAATTCATTCAAGTTCATGTGAATTGTATCAGTAATTTTTTTAATTAATCAGTGTGTATTAATATTTCTAATAGGTTATCAATAAAACTATATTCACTCTAAAATAACTTCCTTATGCCATCAAATAAATCCATATTGTAGTTTTTTTCAAGGTTAAGCTTCAGCCTTATGCCTTATGTCTTGATTAATATTCCTTTAGCACAGGCCAAGGGTTGGGAGAAAAAATACAATCCATTCCCAAACTAGAATCCAGGCAGGTAAAATATATTTCCCATGTCACAGTTTGGACACCATATCCACACGAACACTAAAATGAAGAGAGAGAGAGACAGAAGTCTGTGGTCTTTGGTACACAGTAATATTTGGAGAAAAACATGCATATTGGGTGAATATAAGAAAAATGGTAAGTGGTGTTTGCATAATTGATAGAACAGAGCTGCGTCCGATTCCGAATAGTTATTAAGTGGAAATATATATTTTGGCCCATCCAGGAGAAATGCTTCCAGAAGAACATGCTTGATATAGCCAGAGAAGAGCTATGGCATTCATATGACTATGACGTGACCTTTACTAAGAGGATAAAAGTCACCAAATGGTGATTACAGATGAATTACTCCATAGCTTGGGATTTTCAAGAGGAATACTATTTCTGGATCTTGAGACAGTGGGACCAAACAGACATATCTGTTTCTATTATTAGGAAGAAAGTGAGTCTCAGAATGAAAAACAATCTGTGGCTTCAAAGAGAAAGAGCTGACAGCAAAATATGAGAATTAATTAAAGAAATACAGAGTTGTTCATTGGTGGGTATTTTTTGTAGACATATTTCATAACATCTGTGCTTGTTTCCACGGCAATGGTGGCTGGTTTATTTTGTTGTCAATATACCATATGGGCATGGAAGATATTAGAGAAAGCTACCTGATGGAAAACTAAAAATAGACATTTCCAGACAGTCTAAGGGAAATTAAAAGATCTAGGCAGACAATGGTTCAACTCCTTCACAAACTACACTGAGTTCAATGAACATTGGCTATTTTCTGAATACTTAAAGCCTTCTTGGAAATAATACCAAATACAGGGCACCTGGATGGTTCACTTAGTTCAGCGTTTGACTCTTGATATCGATTCAGGTCATGATCTCATGGTTCATGGGATCAAGCCCCTCATCAGGCTCTGTGCACTGATAGCATAGAGACTGCTTAGGATTCATTCTCTCTCTCCCTCTGTGCTCTTCCCAGTCTCATGAGTGTGTGCACATGCTCTCTCTCTCTCTCTCTCTCTGTGTCTTAAAATAAATAAATAAACTTGAAAAGTGATACCAAAATATATTGGTCTTGATGCCCAATGGATAAGGTACTCAGGTTTGAAGAGTTCCAAAAGATATAAATTCATCCATTTCAAATTAAATAATAATAATAATAATAATAATAATAAAGCAAGCTAGAATGGAACCACAAAAGACCCCGAATAGCCAAAGTAATACTGAAAAATAAAACCAAAACGGGAGGTATCACCATCCCAGACTTTAGCCTCTACTACAAAGCTGTCGTCATCAAGACAGTATGGTATTGGCACAAAAACAGACACNTCTTGGAAATAATACCAAATACAGGGCACCTGGATGGTTCACTTAGTTCAGCGTTTGACTCTTGATATCGATTCAGGTCATGATCTCATGGTTCATGGGATCAAGCCCCTCATCAGGCTCTGTGCACTGATAGCATAGAGACTGCTTAGGATTCATTCTCTCTCTCCCTCTGTGCTCTTCCCAGTCTCATGAGTGTGTGCACATGCTCTCTCTCTCTCTCTGTTTTAAAATAAATAAATAAACTTGAAAAGTGATACCAAAATATATTGGTCTTGATGCCCAATGGATAAGGTACTCAGGTTTGAAGAGTTCCAAAAGATATAAATTCATCCATTTCAAATTAAATAATAATAATAATAATAATAATAATAAANGAAAAAAAAAAGAAAGAAAGGCTCAGACACTTAAGGTTTTGTTTTCTTGTGGAGCGTTCCAGTGTTTCTTTCAAGGCCACCTTTATCCCTTGTTTATTTCTCTGTAAAGCAGAGTGGTCCTTGCGTACCCAGAGCTCTGCTCTTCCCACTTACATTTCCATCAAGGTGGGAAAAGTGGAGAAGATAAGAAACAGTTGTAGATCTCCAAACTCCTTCTTTTATTTCTGTTTTCCATCTTTTTTTCTTCTACGACAATCTCCCCTCTCATCAGCTCTACATCTTCAAATGTTGTTCTTCATACAATTGGACTATATCAATACAGCCGAGACCTTGTACTTCAGAGCACTCAGAGTTGAAGGGGATAGAATAATAAGTTTTGTGGTGTGTTCTTTGCATGTTCCAGTTCTTGGAAACTTCATTCAATTTATTTCAGGACTTCATAGTTTCATTGCTGAGCTAGCAAGCATACATCCCCGTAGCATCATGTACTTACACCATTAGCCCATGTGAATAGACTGTTCCAAGCTTAACCAATTATTAGTTCTAGCATTTCCCATGAGATGGGCAGATAGATTCAGATGCCAAACAATCTGAGGTTGTTTCATATCTAATCAGCAACAGAATAATGGCACCAAATTAATTTCAAGAGCTGGTCTTGAAATTCAGTAGTCACAAAGATTTCTTAATTTAGAGGGACAGAGGGAAATTTCTCAATGTTAGAACTGATCTCACAGTGTGGTTTAACAAAATGTGTTACTTGACTTATGCATGGCTTTTAAGTTATTTCTGAATATTGCCTTATTCAAAATTTTGTTTTAGAGATAGAAAGAGCATGGGGAAATGGGAAAGAGAGAGGAGAGAGAGAGAGAGAGCATCTCTCAGCATGGATTCTGACATGGGGCTCAATCCCACAACCAAGATCATGACCTGAGCTAAAATCAAAAACTGGACACTCAACCAACTGAGCCACCCAGGCACCCCTGAATTATTTTCTTTCCAAACACCCATCATGTAGTTAAAGGTAGCTAATGTTCCCATTAACTTTGTTGTCTGAAAGTTTATCTCCCATATTTGAAATACACTGGGCATCAGTTCAGTAGATGACATAAGGAAGGAAATATAAAATAAAATGCCAAATACAAGGGTAAACTACCCTGAACTCTGCACTGATTTTCCATTCAATTTCCAACCATGCAGATATATGGAAAAAATAATAATTGACAAAAGAAAACGTTATGGAAATGATAGATTTTTTTTTTACTTCTCAGCCATGCTGAAATGCCATACACTTATAAATTTTCATGAAGGGTCATGATGACATAGTTCAATAAACAGAAGAGGAGACTGAGTGCCAGGAAATATGGTTGTGTACTGGTTTTGCCTCTCACTGGCTTAAAAATGTTTTTTTATGAACAGCAATATTATATAATTGTAATATATTGAATAGAATATTATATTCTTTTAGCTAAACTAAAAGAAACAAAGATAAAATAGCACATAAAAAATGACATATTTAACACATACAATATGCCAGGCACTAAAGAATCCTTTGAAGTATTATCTTCATCCTCACTCTTCTAAGGAAGAACAGAAACACAGCAAAGTGAAGCAGCTTCTTCAAAATGTATAGATGGTAGGTTGGGTTCATGATTTGAAACCTGTCTCCAAAGTCTATGCCATTCACCATACCCTCCAAAGCCTCTTATCTAAGGGTGGAAAGAGTGGAGAGAAGCACAGGTCAAACTGTCCCTGCCTTTTTAATACACAGAGTCTGCTTTTAATTGTGCTTGAATCCAAAAGAAGCAAAATAAATTGCAATAAACGTAAAGGAATTGTTAAAATACAGATGTCTTTCTTCACCATAAGAGAAAATAATTCCGGAAAGTGTCAGGAGTTCATATGACATGAAGAGGAGGGCATGTATTTGTGATTTTAGTACGTATCAAGTAACTGCCTGTTATGAACGAGGAGGCAATAAACACACTTTGCTTCTCTCACTTCTTATCCTTATTTTTATCCTTATGTTATTATTACTTCTACTATTATTACTATTAATAGCATTTGAATTCTGTTCTGTGACTGTAATTCTGAAAGCGACTTAAACCTAATGCTTTGTTTACCAAGTGGTGAATGCCCATCCTCACTGCTTATTTTCTCTTTTCCATTCCTGAATAACTTACTTTATGATGATGTAACTCTTCTGACTGGAATTCATCCACCAGAGCTCCTTTTCAAGAGATCTTTGTTGTTCTATTTCCTGAACCCTGAAGTCTTACATACTTGAGAGCTGGTCCTTTGCCTTTATATGGGAAGAAGGACAGCTTAGCTGGGTATAAAGTTCTTGGCTATATTCTCCTGGCTCCCCTGCTCCACTCTAATTGTCAGAGTTATTTTTTTTTTATAAATATCAACTCGTGCTTTTCCAGAAGTGAATGTTAGCTGTGGAGAATTATGAAATCCTTCCAATATTTTTCTTGTTTTAAAATATTTGTAGGTGACTGTTTTTTTCTGCCTGCATGCCTGGATAATTCTTTCCTTTATCCTTGAATTTCAGGATATGCCTCCTTGTTGATCATTCCATTTCAATTATTTTTCTCCCAGATGACTGTGCACTTTCAATTTGCATTTTAACAAATTTATTTCAGGGAAGTTTTCTCTTATTATATCTTTCAGCCTCTTCTTTTCAGGTTCATTGCTCCGTTTATATGTTGGATCCCTGGGTCACATGGCCATATATTCTCTATACTGATTTGCAAGTCTGTTCATTTATTCATTTTGAATCTTCATTGAGAGGCTGAGAGGAGAGGTTTTAGTCATGCTTTGTCTACTTTCTGTTGCTTCTAGTGAGCTTTTTCATCTCCCTAATATTTTTTGCTTTGTGCCTCTTGGCTTTTCTGTTCACAGCCAGCTTGCTTTTTGTCTCCTGGTGTTGTCCTGTAATCTCTTCTTTGAATCCTTGAGTCTCTTCTTTGAGCTTTCCTTTAAAAAGAAAATAGAATAATAAATCATGTTCTGTGATTAGTTTGAGACTATGAAATGCCATTTGAAAATTTCTCTTTGGATCTTTAAACGAGTAAGTCTCCTTTTCATGCGTATTCCAGCTTTTATTCTACTTTCTTGTGTTTCTTTACTTTCTATTTTCACTCACAGTATTTGTACATGCTGATTCCTTCCATGCTATGGAGGGAGATCAAACAGGAAGTCTATATTCTTACTGAACTTGGTTGCCCAAGACATGGCAAATCAGACATGAATAGCACATCTTCCCTCACTTTTCTTCCTTTGCTCTAGGAGCACAAGGTTCCCTTAGTTTGGGGCATCTAAGAGCTAGTGACATCTTTGAAGTGGCAGGTTCTATTTGTTCTCTGCTCTTGCCACCTCCTGTCATTCTCCCTATGCTGTGAGGTTATGTCATTGTCACATAAAAATGGCATCATTGGCGTTGCTCTTTCCTGCATTTTGTGATTTCCAGAAGGATACTTTTCAATTTTTCCAAAGGGTGACAAAGTTCTAGGGTTCAAAGACCTAATCCAAGACTCTGAGATAGGGCAGTAATGACTGCTACACTTACATCTATTTCCTGCTCAAGATCTGAGGATATTATGTGTAACCCCATTTCTTTACCTGTTTTAGTATCAAATTCTCATTATTTAGAAGATAAACTTCAAAGAGGGTATGACTGGGTTATAGCCATTTCCTTATTTCATTGACGATGGTATTTTTCTACTTTCCATTATGTGTTATTTGGGGCAGCTTAAGGAGTGAATAAGCCTGCATTTACTCCACCATCTTTAATTAGATATTGCTTTCATTTCTTGACCAAGTTGATGATCAAGGCCCAAGTACATGTGTGCAGAAGCCTTAATGCTAATTGCCAGTTTTCATTTGTTTTTCCTTCTAATCATATTTTTCCTGATGTGCTTCCTATTCATCTATTTCCAGGACCACACCCCTACACACCCCAATATAGTCTTCATTCAAATAAGCCAAGAAACAAACAAGCAAATACTATTCTTAAAAATCTTCCATCAGTAAGTGCTACTTTAATGTTATTAATTCAGTGTGATTCTGTCCCTGACATATTTATATTTGGAACTAAAGTTCAAGTTCTATATGAAAGAGTGTTCTCATGTGAGAAGAAGAAAAATCCTAGGCATCAGGTAGAAGTAGAGGATAATGCTAAACACAAGAGGTGTTTTCTGGAAACCTAAAAATCACCCTCTAGCCTAAATACCAGAACAGCATGACCTTTATTCCTCAATTACAATATGTGCAAAATCAGCAAATAATCTGTACATTTCCTGAGTCACAAGCACTTTATGAGAAAAATTAGATGGGTTAGGGTTTTGGCAGAGTCTTCAGTATGTAAAATAAATGTATGTAAAACAATTGTATGCAAATGAGGATTATTAAGGATTTCAACAAGCTTAATATACTCCTCACGAGCATCTTTATGAGTATGTTAACATCCTCCAATAAGCCTGGGAATCCTATCATATTGCTTAGAAAACCCTTCTTTTATTAAGAATAAGACAAAAGTAATCCTCTTGCTAACGTGAAAATAATTGGACTCTGTATTAAATCATAATTATTATTGTATTAGTAATGTAACTTATGATTAAACTAATAATTTCACAATATGGCTCACTGCAAATATACTAAATAGTAAATGTTTAATAAAACAAATTTTTGTTGTGATTTGCTTTATGATTTATGGAACTCACATTATTTTTCCAATTATTCAAGTAATGTGTGTCCAGGTTGAAAAAAATTTATTTCTTTTAATGTTTATTTACTTTTGAGAGAAAGACAGAGCACAAGCCAGGAAGGGGATGAGAGAGAGGGCGACACAGAATCTGCAGCAGCCTCCAGGCTCTGAGCTGTCAGCATGGAGCCTGATGTAGGGCTCAAACCCATGAACCATGAGAACATGACCTGAGCCAGAGTCTGATGCTTAACAGACTGAGCCACCCAGGTGCCCCACAGGTGAAAAATATTAAGGCAACATAAGAAAAGAGTTATAAAAAATAAAATTAAACTAATTATTAACCATGTAACCTATATTCAATCACTATCAAAATGTTGAAATGGATAACCTTTGAGAATTTTCTCCATATTTTTGCTTTACCATTACTAAGAATATTAAAAAATGGGAAACACGAGGCCAGCTTTCTAAGAGTTGAATTATCACCAGACATGTATTTTTGCTGATACTGACAACCAAATTCAGATTATCAGAACATGTGTTCTTCCCGCCACAACTAGTGGTGAAAACCAGTTTCCAACAGCTTGGAAAGAAATTCAAGGCATAACAATAGGAGGAATATGTTACCGGCAAATTTTTAAAATATGGTTAGATGTCATATGAAAGTGTAAACTTTAGCTTGTTTTCAGGATTCAGATTATTGGTCTATACCCACAGGTAATTTTGCATTTTGATGTTAAAAGCATAAACAGCTTCTTTGTCTTGCATTTTACGTAGATCTTTCAATCACTGACCAGTAAGATACGTACCCATGCAGTTGCCACAGACTTGTAGCTCACATGTCTTCCAGAAAGTCACATGAAACATTTTCTTACACTCTATTACCTTGGACTACTTCGCTCATCGTGATTCCAGCTAGATATCTCCTTGTTCAATTTCCCAATGAGAGATGTAAAAATTATACATTGCAATGTTTGCTAAAATTGGAAACATACGCTGCTTTTCAGTTCTCAGTTGTACTGAGAACACTAAGGAACATGAGGAGGTCATTTTGAGTCTTTCACATCAGATGTGTAGAATGCATTAAAATTAATGTGACAAAATACACTCACTAATATCTGTGACCCGTTAACTCGTTTGAAACACACAGAATCAAACTCCATTGGTCTTTCAGCTCTTGCTTCAGGAAGGGTAGGCACGTAGGAGGGAACTGAGTGCTCCGGGGACTTGAAGTCACTGTCTGGTCATCAGACACCATCTGCTCATTCCAACTGCCTCTGGCTCCCGCCTCCAATCTAAAGTGAACGCATGCTGGAGGCAGCAAGTTCATTACAAGACAGCATGGTTTCTCCCACTTTATAGAAGCTAATCATCATTCAATTGGTTATGAAATGTTCACCAAGCATGTCTTTCTATTTCTCCGCAAATATGACTCAATCAAAAGAGCTTTCCAGTAATTTAATATGACTAAGTATATGGTAAAGCTTCCTTTTACTTTTTTTAAATAAGCTTTATTATTTGAGAATATTTTTAGATCTACAGGAAAAATTTGCAGAGTTGGTATAGAAACTTCCTACATTTCATATACACAGCTACCCCTTTTAACATCTTACATTTGTCACAATTAATGAACCAATACTGATATGTCATTATTAACTTTTTCAGCTTTCCTTAATTTTACCTTACATCCTTTTTCTGTTTCAGGATCCCATTCAGAATATCACATAACATTTAGTTGTCATGTATCCTTAGATTCCTCTTGACTGTGACAGTTTATCACAGTACTTAGATTTGATGACAGTGTCCTTGTTTTGACAGTTTTGAGGAGGACCCTTGGTGTCTTATAGAATGTCCTTCAACTGGGGTTTTTGTGATGTTTATTTCACAGCTAGAGCAAAGTTGTAGATTTTCCAGGAAGGAGACCACAGAGGTGAAGTGATATTCATAAAACATCATATCAAGAATACGTACTGTCAGGGTGCTTGGGCGGCTTAGTCGGTTAAGCGTCCAACTTTTGCTTAGGTCATGATCTCGCGGTTCGTGGGTTCNACTTGGCATTGATCACCTGGCTGAGGTAGTGTGTGTCAGGTGTCTCCACTGTAAAGGTGCTCTTTTTTCCTGCCCTTTCCATACTGTCTTCTTTGGAAAAAAGTTACTACATGCAGCCCTCACATATGTGGGGAGTTTGGCCTCCCATTCCTGAAGATGGGTATCTACATAGCTTGTTTGGGATTCATCTCCTGGAGAGACTGACTTTTGTTTTAATCTGCATCTCTAAAGTAATATTTAATATATTTTAATGTTTATTTATCTATTTTGAGGGAGAGAGAGAGAAAAAGAGAGAGAGAGAGTGCAAGCAAGGGAAGAGCAGAGTGGGAGGGAGAGAGAGAATCCCAAGCAGGCTCCACACGTTGTCAGTGCAGAGCCTGGCACGGGGTTTGATCTCACAAAACCATCAGATCATAATCTGAGCCAAAATCTGGAGTCAGACACTCAACCAACTAAGCCACTCAGGGCTCCCTCTAGTTAATATTTAAAATGGAAGTTGGTAATAACTTTAAAATGGAGTCACTGTACATCTTTAACTACCATTTATTATCACTTTTGGTCCAAAATTATTTACTTTTTTACATTCCTGGAAGATTGAGGCCACAGCAATGTTGCTACGGGTCTGAGTTGACTGTGAACTCATTGACCACTTTGGAGGAATGTGTTCACTTCATTTTATCCTCTTTCCATTTGCTCTTCCTTGGGTGGTTAGTCAGTGAGGAGCTTGTCTTTGAGGGTTATCGTTTGCTTTCTGTTTACAGATCTTTTAATTTTCTACCATTGAGTGTAAATGTTTTATTGGTCCACAGCCTGATTCAAGTTGAAAAATGCACTTTTCATAAGTAGGCTATATACTTACTAAAGAAAGCCTACTAAAAAACTTTTTTGCCCCTAGTCTAAGTGGATCTAGAAAAGATTCTTGAACTCTTGGCCTCAGTTTCTTCATTTTGAAATAGAGTTAATAATAATAAATTTTTATACTATATGCTATATATCTATATATATAGTTTCCTATATATAGCAGCAAGGGTCATTTATTTAAAGTGCTTATGCATGCAAATAAATAGTACATATTACTATAAAACATTTTTTATTGAAACGTAGTTGACATACAATCTTATATTTGTTTCAGAGGTACCACATAGTCATTTGATAAGCCTGTGTGTTACACAACATTCACCATCATAATGCAGTCACCCTCTGTCATCATACAAAATTATTACAGTATTACTGACTATATTTCCTATGTTGTACTTTTCATCCCTTCATCCCTGTGACTTATTTATTTTACATCTGGAAGTGTGTACCTCTTAATCCCCTTCACCTCTTTCACTCTTCCCCTCATCCCTGTTCCCTCTGACAACCACCAGTTTGTTCTCTGTATTAGTAAGTCTGCTTCTGGTTTTTGTTTGTTTGTCTTTTCATTTGTTTTGTGTTTTTAGATTCCACATATAAATGAAACTGTATGGTATTTGTCTTTGCCTGACTTAATTCACTTAGCATAACACCCTCTAGGTCCATCCATGTTGTCACAAATGGCAAGACTTGACTTCATTTTTTACGGTTGAGTAATATTCCATTACATATACATCATATGTTCTTTATCTATTCTTGTATCAATGAACACAGTTTCCTTTCACGTCGTGGCTATTGCAAATAATGCTGCAATAAACATAGGGGTGCATATAGCTTTCCAAATTAGTGTTTTCATTTCTTTGGGTAAATACTCATGAGTGGAATTAAAACATTTGTTAAATGCATTTTAGGGGGGAGTTTAGAAATAATTAAATACCAGGCTTTCAAGAAATTCTTATTGAGTGTTTCTGAGTGCCAAGTCCTGTGTTACATGGAGACATAGGAGGAGTGAACATGGGCCTGTTCCCAAGGACTGTTGATCTGGAGAGAGCTCTGTTTGGGTAGCAGATACTCCTTCAATGTCAATACAATGCAGTAATTTAGAAATAAGAGCTAATAAGATGCTTGCTTAAGCCCAGCAGTTCTGCTCAATCATTTCTATAAAATTAAAGACAAAGAATGTAAAAATAGAAATGAGTGTGTGTGTATAAAACTTCTTTAAAAAAAACAAGAACAGAAATTTCAATTCACAAATAAATTAGAACTTAATCTGAGGATGAAGAAAATCCTTGGGTTTTTTGTTTGGTTTTTGGTTTGTTTGGGATTTTTTTTTTTTCTGAGGAAAGGAAGCTTCCAGAGAATTTATGATGATGTCTAAGTGCTTTGAAATGTGAGCTGGAAGTATAAGTACTAAAGGTGGCTCAGTTTCTGTGGCCTTTTCAGTTTGAATTCAAACCAGTATTTCCTCAGGCCTTTCATCAGTATTTCAAAGTCCCCCAAGTCAGCTTGACATCCTAATAATTCTTGATAGAAGTCTTAATGGTCAGCCTCAGATGCAGAAAGAGAAGCCTTGCGGCCCCATAAAATAAACGCAGGCAGCCTGTGGAGGAGAGGCTTTGAGGACCCTTCCCATTCAACCTCCCTCCCTCCCTCCCCTCAGACCGGCCTGGACCTGATGACATTTTAGGCCTGCACCCGTCCTTCTCTCAGAAACACTTGGTTGCCAACTCCCTGTTCACACACATCAGCACCCAGGGATGCCATTCTCTCAGAACAAGCTGTACAATTTGTCAGACGCAGTAAAAATGAAAGTGCAGAACTCTTCCTATATAATTTTTAAGAATTTCAAGGTGGTCTAGGGGCACCTGGGTGGCTCAGTTGGTTAGGTGCCAGGTGAAGTGCCCAACTCTTCATTTCGGCTCAGGTCATGATCTTGCACTCCCGTGAGTTCCAGCTCTGCGACAAGCTCTGGGCTGTCATCGTGGAGCCCACTTCAGGTCCTCTGTCTCCCTTTCTGTCTTTCCCCCACTCGCACATGCTCTTTCTCTCTCTCTCTCAAAATTAAGCAAAACAAAACAATAAAAGGAATTTCAATATGGCGACAATAGAGTCTTAAACCAGATATGAGGCCCTTTTGAGTGCCCAGCACTGGGTACTTATGAATTTACATCGTCGCATGCTCCTGATGCCACCCAGATGCACAAAACATTATGTGGGAAAATTTTATTCCAGAATTCCAGACTGGATTTCTTTTCTGAAACCTCATTGGAACTAGGAAGAACTACAATTTCCTGGTGGCGCTACCCAGCGGGAAAAGCCATGAACGCCATATTGAGAAGGAGAATGGGGAGCAGTGCGATGGGAGGGGTCTGCAAGGGAAAGAGAGGGAAGGAGCCTCATGGCCAGAGGCAGAGATCTGGGGAAGCCCAGAGAATGGATGACAGTGGAGAGAGTTGGTTGTTGCTATTATTGTTTCATCCAAGAGACCCGGAAAGTTGAGACACAAAGGAGATTGGGAAAAAGCTTACTATGCCCAAAGAATCAACTTTTTTAGTACCCCTCCATTCCAAAATCTTAAAGATTTGCATTGCTACAACTATAAGTATTATACCACATTTCAGTTTCAATGAATAAGTTTCCATAACAACAGAGAGCTCTGGGTTTCATGTGAGTTACATAATAAAAACGCTATTGGTTAAATTCCTGATTCACTACCATAGATTTATTTGCCTAATCAAAGTTCATTCAATGGACGTAAAAATGCAAGTCACAAATTAAGTCTCATTAAGTCAGTTTCACTCAAAAAGAGAGGATCCTGAGAATATATTGGATTGCCAAATTCCCAGGATGCCATTCAGAACTGTATTCTTCTTTTATTTAAAAAAAAATGTTTTTAATGTTTATTTATTTGAGAGAGAGACAGAGAGAGTACAAGCAGGGGAGGGGCAGAGAGAGAGGGAGACGCAGAATCTGAAGCAGCCTCCAGGCTCTGAACTGTCAGCACAGAGCCCAACAGTAAGGCTCAAATTCACAAAATGTGAGATCATGACCTGAAATGAATTTGGTCGCTTAACTGACTGAGCACCCAGGTGCCCCCAAAACTTTATTCTTGTTGGTGCAAATACAACTCATAGGATACAACTCAGACCCCTTCTCCTCTTATTGATATGACATCCCAAATTAGATGACAATGAATACCTGGTAAATGACAAGTGTTGTTGTGTTAAAATAGTTTTATCAGCATCTTGATCTAATAACAGCTCTCTGTTGATGTTACTGAATCAAAGATTGATTTTCTGGGGAATCAAGAGAAAAAGATGAAAACATATTCTTCAGAAAGTTCTTCTCAAACAAGATTTCTGGAACTGAGCTTTGAGAGTCAAGTCTTTGGGGTCTTAGACCAGCACAAACTTCTGGAAAATCACAGGGCTAAGCCTTGGTCCGACTGTCTCTTATGGAAGCTGAGAAGCTCGACACGAATATATACCTGAATAAGAGGCCGTCTGACCTTGACACAAAGCAGCCTTACTTTATGAATGCCAAGAAAAATACTGAAAGCTATCCCACCCATGGTTTCACTTTTGTTGCTGAAATAATCCTTTCACAAAGAAGAAGGAAACAGAAGAATAGTAATCTCAGAAATTCTCTATTTAATTCTTTCCTCTGTAGAACTGCTTTCACTAAATTGCCCTTTGGCCCTAAGGCGCAGGCATCGTTCATTGAGAACCAATAAAAATGACCCTTTGTACACTCTAGGAAAATTGTTGAAAACAGCGCTGTTGAGAAAAGTTGTATCTCTGACATAGACCCTCAGGCAAAATGTTCTTTTGTACATATTCCTGAACCACAGATAAGTAAGGGGCTCCTCAAGAGAAGGGCATCCTTTTTCCTACCAGACTCTCTCTTTGATGGAGATAATGTTTCCTGTAGGTCCGGGAAGAGTGGCAACATTTAAAATTCAGAGAACAGATTCCTCTTTTTTGTTTCCTCTCACTTAGATAGGGATCATGGCAGTCATCCGCTGACAGTGTTAGGTGCCCCAAAAGAGAGTCCAGACAGAAAAAAAATCACTTTGTGACACTGTTAGTCCCCACTCCTCAGCATCTTTCATTGGGGAAATACTTTGAAGAGTGAATTATCAAGACAACGTTGAAGAGTAAATTAAGAAACAAGTGAACGTTCTGAAAAACACAAGAAGAAAAAGAGAAAATTTCCATCCACTCAAAGATGAATGTGTATGAAAGTGTACTAATGAGTTGGTTGTGTGTGTGTGTGTGTGTGTGTGTGTGTGTGTGTGTGTTGGGAACATATATACACATATAGAATTGTGTATTTTGTGTGTGGTGTGTATACACTGTTATATGTACATGTATACACATACACACCACACACACACAATCAGCCAATCAGTATTCTTTCATGCACACTTGTATATATATGATTGTTTATGTGCATACACACATATAATTATATCTGCAGATATGTATGATTGTGTATATATTTATGTATAATTGTATATGATTATATTATTTTATATGTACTTATGTTTTATATGTGATTGTATATGTTTTTATATAAAAGTAGATACTTTTTATGTTTGCATAGGTTTGTATATACAACAATCTTATTTTTCAGTGCATGCATCAACAGTCTACCACCCTGTGCCTGTACTTGGCTACTGCTTTGACTTATCAACCAATGCAGCAAAACTGTAACCTTGAGTCCCAGTATGAGCTCAGAGATCCCCATGATTCTCTGTGAGCTTTGGGACTTATCTGACCAGGGTCCCGGGAAACGAGATAAATCTTAACACTTCTGGCTCTGGCCTCCTGCAGTACAGAATGTTACAGAAAGAAAAAACAGTGCAGCAGGACTGGGCAATGTGTCAGTGCTTCCTGCTTGGAACAGTTTTCACCCTGCCCTCCCCCCACCTCCACCAAGATAAGGGTTCATTTGTTTCATACCACTTCATGACAGAAAGAGTTTGGTGTCCTCCGTGGCTTGGGGTTCATGGACAGTTTGTATCAGCCTCAGTGAGGGTCTGTTGGGAATTTGGAGTCTCTGACCTCATGCCAGTCCTGCTAAAGCAGAATTTGGGGGGTTGGAACCCAGAAAACATGGTGTCCCAGTGATACACACCAGAATTGGGGAAGCAAAGAGGCCTTAGAGGTACAAAGCTGGCATGTTATTCTCCTGAGACTCTTCTGTCTTCCAAATTAGAGCAGGCTGTCAGAAAAATAATGCCATCTCCAAGGGAATAAAAGGAGGGAGGGTGCTGATTTAACTTTGTTCTGGGAATTTAGGAATTAATAAATATGTATAGCTGAGGAAGAAGAACGCTTTGCATAAGGAAATATGGTATTAAGATTCAGTAATTGTCAGAACATCTCAGGAAGTGATACTCTGCCAGAGGCAGGGCTTTTAGAGTGATATGTTATTAATACAGTTATAATTCCAGCTAGATGCATTTACAAACATGTCTGCCTCAGCTAGTTTTTAAGACAAGACTGATAAGAATGTGGCACTTGTGAGTCCAAAGAGGCCAAGCCTGAAGTTATTCATTTATAAAACATTCAAACGCCTCCCCTCTTCCCTTTTGAGATCATATTTTACCTGTGTTGTGTTTTCTCAAATGGAACAACCTTGTGTCATAACCAGCTGAGCACTCATCCTGAAATTGTAAGACTTGATGGCCAGAGAGAGCATCCTGCTATGTTTTTTATCCGACTTGTTATTGATCACTTATGAGTGATGGCAAAGAACTACGAATTATTCTGAACACAGGTTTGGAAATCCATCTGGCCAATGCACTCGAGTGCAAACGAGTCACATGAGATCCACATGAAGAGGGGTGGTGTGGGGGAGAAAGCGAGTCTCACGAAGCAACCATCTTGGCTCTACAGGCCACCTAGAACATTCGAACCATCGTGTGTGTTTTCTCAACTCAAGTTTGCCATTGCCTTTAGAAGCTTAAACTTCTCTCCTATTCCTCATTCTATTAGCATTTCCGTAGCACTTTTAAGCTATTAGGACTTCCTTACCATGTTTCAGTGTGATGGTAAAAAGAATTGACAATCCTATTTTCCTGGTGAAGAATCCGAACCAAGTGACGTGTTTCTGAAGCAGATAGCACTGCCCAGAAGTGTTGATTTGGGAGCTCTTAGCATCTACGTGTACCATCTTCACTCCTGAACCAAAACACATTTTTCACATAACATTCTTGCATTGATTCAGCTTTGAAAAGAAAACATTTACACGCATTTTTAAAAAGCAAACCATCACTCACCTGCATCAGTTACATCAGAAGGCTTGAGATCAAAAAGCCAATTCCAGGATGAATAATTGAAACCAAAGGGGAAAGTTTGTCCCTTGCAATTCTCAGTTGCCTACAGACCCCCCATTCTCTCTCAGTAGGAATATTCATGAGAATTGCATGCAGCCAAGCCCACTTCCAGTGAGTCAATTTCCCTTTGGTCTAGATTTGGATAAGGGACCAAGTTCTGGCAAAGATGTAAGAGAAAGTCTGCTTGAGATGGCTAGGAGATGCTTTCCTCCTGAGATGAGAGAAAACAAGAAGAAAAAAAGAAGCCACCTTTGTTGCCACCTTCCTATCTGTCTGGGACACTGTCCAAGAGAATGTAATTCGTGCCATCCTGAGGCCCTGAAGTTGATAAACCACTGAAGGCGGCAGAACAAGATGATGGGGGGAGGCTGGGTCACAGATGCCGGTTCCCTCCCCTGGAATGGTTGACCTCCCAACAACATGAGATACCTGCTCTCTAAGCCATGCTTGTCAGGTACTCTGTTAGCCACAGCCAAGTGTATTTCATTGATACTGTAAATAAAGAATAATATTCACAGGCCATTACCAAAGCTCCATGTGATAAATAACAGAGAAAAAAATCTAAAGTTGTACAGATTTTATTATAAAATATAGGATACATGGAAATTAAAGTTACACGCGGCTCATATTAGCCCTCCCAAATCCCTGTTGGCACTCAGATTAAGCACACAGCGAGACCGTGTGCCTGGGATGCTCACTTACCAGTAAGAATAATGTCTGACGCCACCAGAATGGCACTGCCCACTCACATAGGGAGCTGGGGGACATAGGTTGACAAACAAAAAGCAGAGAAACAGTAGGAGATGTGATACAGATTACAAATATGGTCTAATTAAGTACCAGATTCACAGTAAGAATGTTTCAGAGCAAATAACAAAAATAGTTCTTTCTCTGAAGTAAAAATGGCAAAAGCTAAGACAGAGATTTCTTTTTCCATTTCTGGAGTAAATTGTGACTAATAATGCTTTCTTTCTGCAAAACGCACTAATACGATTCATTGCTTTTGTGATCTTTATCAAAGAAAATAGGAAAATAGTATACGAAGCAACAGCACATCAAAGCTTTCAGAAGTACGAGCTGCCTGTAGGGATTCAGAAAAGGTAAAAAACATAATATTATAGGAAGTGGTTTTGCTGCTATTATCACAAAATGACAGCTACAGGAATCCCGGAATGAGAGGGAAATAGCTCTTTGAAGAGACTCAAGATTGCCTTCGGTTAGTTTGTGCCCACATATAGGGTCAAGATAATGTCCTATAGAAGGTAGATGGGATCAATGACCACACACAGAACAGCCTTGAGAGGAGGGGTGTCTGAGGAGTCAAGGTGAAATGTACATATTTTTAGCTCTGCTGAAAAACCTTTCGGGTCCACCAGTTTTTGTTATAGGAATAATCATTCAACTCTTTGAACTTTTTTGAAAATTACTTTTTAATTTATTTTTTATTTCACAGAGATAGTGAGAGAGAGACAGAGGGAGAGGGAGAGAGAGAGGGAGAGGGAGAGGGGGAGAGAGAGAGAGAGAGAGAGAGAGAGAGAGAATCCTAAGCAGGCTCAGTGTGGAGCATAGGACTCCATCCCATGACCATGAGATCATAACCTGAACTGAAATCAAGAGTCAGACTCTCAACCAACTGACCAACCCAGGCGCCCCAACTCTTTGAAGTTTTATATGATACGAGGACAGAACAGTTTGGAATCAAGACAATACTAGCTTGAGCGTGGGCAAACCGAGGCTCCATCACTACATTGGCCAAATGACTTTGAGAAATTCATTTAATTTCCTGAGCCTCTGTCTCTGTCTGTAAAACAAGATGGTTAGAACAAAGGGACTATGGTGAGTCTAGATCAGTCAGATCTACCAGAAGAAGGAAGCCTCGAAGGAAGCACAGGATCTCAGAACTGGCAGTGGATCTGGGGACCAGCTTTTCAAAGTTGCTCGATTACCAGATGAAGAGGGGAGGCCCAGACAGTTGAACCCATGGATGCAAGGATTCATGACTGGCAAGGGACAGACGGGACTGTGGCCTGGCTAGGATGGCCCGCCCTCCCACTTTTCCAGAGATTTTGAGATTTCCCAGGACATGGGTTTTCAATGCTGAAACCAAGAAAGTTCCAGGGAAGCCAGGATGCACAGGATACCTTAGGAGTGGGTCATCCTCATGCATTGGATACAGAAGAATAGAAATCCTGAAGCTGCTTCTATGAACTATAAAAAATATGCTGCCAGGGTCACAACACTCTGGTGGTGTATGGGCACTCCACAAATGACTGACTGGGTCCCCTTCCATTGTTGGTGACCTTGAGTTCTCATTGAATACTTTAGCTCAATTCACTCAAAAGGATCACGGGAGATTTCACAGCAGAGCTCCTTCACAGCAGAGGTGCAGGGCAATGTGACTTTGTATCCATTCAGAGCTGGTATCTGCCTTTGAGATGTAGTCTGAGGGGGCACCGAGGGGCTCAATGACTCCGTCAAGGCTTCAGCCCCCTTGACCCCCTCAACCGTTAACTGTATTGGGGCAGCAATAAAAGAAATACACATTTTAAAAATGAAATCTGATTGTGTCCATAAAAATAGGGATAAAATTAAATAAACACTGCCTACTAACTACCCAAATTAAAGTACAACCAACGTCTCCACAATTGGCCGTTGGAATTGTAACTCCTGTCAAATTTGCAATTTGGCAAAATGCATCAAGATTTTCAAAAATGTTTGTACTTCTTGACTCAGTAATTGCAGTTCTGGGAATCTATCCTAAGGAAAGAAGTCCAACTTTAAAAAGCCATATGCCTGGCTATATCTAGTACACTGTTTTTCATAATAGCCAAAAAGTATAAACAACAAAACTACTCAGCCATAAACAAATTGGTTAAATAAAATATTGATAAAATACATCAGCTGAAATAAATAGCCATTTCAATTATAGTTATAAACATTAGTAATAATATTAACATCTACCTCATCACAGAAAATACAAAATATTAGATCAAACTTAAACACAGAATTACAGCCATATAAAATGTGTACAGATATAAATTTGCAAGACAAAAGACTAAAAAGAAATACAGGATTTCTTCTCCATTTTTATAATTTCTCAAATTTTCTGAAATATGGAGATGCTACTTTTAGAACATAATTCTTTTCCCTGTAGTTAAATATTTTCATCATGAGATGATATACGCTTATTATGAGAAAAACATACAATGACAACATGTGTACCCATCAGCTCAGGCTCCAGAACAAAATATCTCAGACAGGGTGATTTAAACAACAGGAACTTTATTTTTCACAGCTCTGTGGAATTGATGTCTCATCAAGGTCCAGCAGAGTCAATCTCTGGTGAGAGCTGTCTCTCTGCTCTCTGCTAGCTACCTTCTCACTGTGTCCTGACATGGTGGAGAGAAATGCTAGTGTCTCTTCCTCTTCTTGTAAGGCACAAATTCTAGTGGGTTAGGACATCATCTTTATGATCTCATACAATCATTATCACCTCCTCACAGGACCTCTTTTCAAATATAGTCACACACTGGGGGGTTAGAGTTCAATGTGTGAATTTGGGGAAAATTCAGTTCAGTCCCTATGAACATGCATATAATAGAGTCAAAGTACTGTCTCCCAACCCCTCTCCCTACAGAATATCATCTGTAACAGAGGGAGTGCATCCTGAAAGATTTTTCTTTGTTTTTGAAAATATTTGAAAAATAATTCAACTAATATCTGCAAATACCTGTAGAGATGTCAATGAAAGATTTCCATTGCAAAAGAGTAAAACCCTGCTTCTAATTTCCCTAAGCAAAAGGAGGATCTTTAAAGACTTAGTTATATTTCCTGACATTTAACTATTTTTTCTGCCATACATTTTTACCACGATTGTTTTTATTTAGTCATTTTAAGTACTGTCTACCAACTTCCCATTATTATAAATGAACACCTACTTCCCTCATACAATTCACTTCCCAGACTTTTTCTTCCCCCTTTTCCCACATACTTAGCTAAGTAACCAATTTACTTTGATATGATTTCTAAAATTCTTTCTCCCTTGCAGATTCCCATCATATGGAAGAGAGATCCAATGATGTTGGATTGTGTATTATTAATTTATATAACCATAGGAAAATGTTATTGCTCCAAAAGCTGCAATGATTTTTGGAGTATTCTTGCCTGCTAAGACAAGGAAAACTCAAAGCCTGAATGTTATCCAGTCAGTGTTGCTGGAATACATAAATATCCACATGAAAAAAATGAGACTTGACATCTACAACACAGCATATACAACATTAAATTAAATTTAAATTCAAAATTTGAGATATCTTATAGACCTAACCATACAACTAAAATTTCAGGAGGAAAGCATAGGCTAATATCTTCTCAGGCAAAGAATTCTTAAATGAGAGGAGAGAGAATATGATAGACCAGGCTGTGACGAGAGAGACAGTGAACCAAATAATGGCTTCTAATGATAAATGTGACTTCCACTCACATTTTATTGAT
The DNA here is from genome assembly GCF_008692635.1 of Crocuta crocuta. Lineage (NCBI taxonomy): Eukaryota > Metazoa > Chordata > Mammalia > Carnivora > Hyaenidae > Crocuta > Crocuta crocuta. Next base: position 1,388,766 of record NW_027529538.1, read on the forward strand.
GCAAGCGAATCATATGGCCCTTTCTGAATTTAACAAGGTAGGAATGTTTAAACCTCCTTCAGAAAGAGTACTGCAAGGAGAGAAAAGGCAATATTTTGCCAAGAGAAATATAATCTTCTGCAGAGAAATCTGGAGTGACAAGACATAAGAATGTTACCTTTTCCTAGCTTCTGCAGGCTACGGGATCTGAAACAGCGTTATGTGCAAAGCAGAGCAAACGAAATTGGAAATAAAAATGGAAGCCCAAATGGCACCTTACTAATGAGACTGTCTTCATTAATAATCTTAGCAATGTTAAGAACGTGAAGAAAGACAGCTGAGGGAATTTCTAGAAAAAAAAATTATTAACTATTTTCTAAAGGAGGAGCAAACATTTTAACACCAAAAAGATAGGAAAGATATAACATGAAAATAAAGGACAATTCTTAAAGTTGATTATACTTACTACTTTGAAAAACAAAACAAATCGTACTGTCTTTAACCGTTTCTCCACAGAACACTGAAGTGTCATTAACACAAAGGCAGGATATGAGTACATTTGGACACCAGTGTCTTGAGAGATGATGAATAAATGCCACCTCTTGACAGAAGACAAAGGCTTTTTAAATTTACATTTCTCCTTAGCCTGTTTTATCACATTGTTAAAACCCTGCCACTGTATTTCTTTCATAATAGACTATGGAATGAATTTCTGTCTGATTTCTAACTGCTTAGCTAGTGGAATAATTTGGTTAATTCAGTCAGAGCTGTTTTAGTGGAGGAATGCACCTAAAATTTCTAATCCTTTTCTTGGAATGATGCCATCCAAACTGTATTCAGGAAACAACAACGACCAGATATCAGACATCGTTGTAACTTGCTATACACAAAAAACTAACAATAGAACTCCCCTATGACCCAACAATAACACTGCTAGGAATTTACCCAAGGGACACAGGAGTGCTGATGCATAGGGGTACATGTACCCCAATGTTCATAGCAGCACTCGCCACAATAGCCAAAACATGGAAAGAGCCTAAGTGTCTGTCAGCTGATGAATGGATCAAGAAGATGTGGTTTATCTAGACAATGGAATACTACATGGCAATGAGAAAGAATGAAATCTGGTCATGTGTAGCAATATGGATGGAACTTGAGGGTGTTATGCTGAGCGAAATAAGTCAGGCAGAGAAGGACAGATACCATATGTTTGCACGTATAGGAGAATTAGGAGGAACTTAACGGATGACTGTGGGGGAGAAGAAGGGGGGGAAATAGTCGGGGAGAGGGAGGGAGGCAAACCATGAGAGACTCCTGAATGCTGAGAACAAACTGAGGACTGATGGGGGTGAGGGAAGGGGAAGGGAGGTGATGGGCATGGAGGAGGGCACTTCTGGGGATGAGCACTGAGTGTTATATGGAAACCAACTTGACAATAAACTATTAAAAAATAAATAAACTAATGAAATATCAACAAGTGCAATATGCTTACTGACATATCTCTTATTTCTTATGACACAATCAATAAAAATCTTTTCTTTTCCTTTCTTTTTATGTCAACCCACAGTTTTCTTCAGATTCTCCTTGCTTTGTATGACAAAAAAGTTGCATCACTGACAATGCGTGAGCAACAGCAGCAACCTTCAAGTTGCATGATAAGTTAGTGCTATCGGGCCCAACAGTAGCCCCATCCTACCATTGCATCTACCTCATGGGTCTCAGGTAGCAGAATTATGTCTGATCACAGAAGTTTTTTGTGAGGCTGCCTTTTTAACTTCTCCCTTTGAAAGTATGTCAGGAGGCGAATATTACAAGGGCAGTACAATGATGAATACAAAAAAAAAAAAATACACAGAACACTGGAAGATATGATTTTGTTCCAGAACATGGTCAAGGTCAACAGGTTGTTGCAGGTAATATTCCCCTGTATTTCTTTATAATAATATATAGGCCACACATTATTAAATTAAGTAGTTACATCTTTGCATTTGAATCAATATATATCAACATCAAAATGTTAATCATTCACTTATTTTTAATCAAATATTGAACATCTGACAAATTATATTTAAATAATGAAGTTTCTCAATAATGGAGATGCTTTGTTACTGCAGGATGCATTTTTGTAACGAAGAGAACAGTGGCCAAACATCAGCATTGATGACCTGTAAGCAAAGACACTTAGCATTGATGAGCTGTGACTCCATAAACATTTCTATTAACACACAACTCTTACATTTCTCCATTTTAAAATGCTTCAGAAATACCATAATATAATATCATATGCTCCTAAGTCATGATATCACTTTGTACAAAGATTACCTTTTGTCCTATATCATTCCTCTGCTTTGGAGGCTCCCACACTTTCTTTCCCACTTGGCCTATTACAATGACCTAGTCCCCAGCTTGCTGTTTAACGTCATCACCTGGTGTTCTTCCCTCCCAGCCTGTCTCCCACCATCCAGCCACACTGGCCTCCACACTGTTCTTTGAATGCACCAGGTACACTCCTCCAGCTTGAAGGCCTTTGAGCCTGTCTCTCTTCTCCTTGGAATGCTCTAGATAGCTGTGTGGCTCACCACCTCTTCTTTCAGCTCTCTGATCAAATGCCACTTTATCTGAAAGTCACCTGTGATTTGTGTGTATTTGCATAGGTGCTCTGGACTGAATGTTTCTGTGACCCCAGAATTCATAGGTTGAGGACTTAACCCCCAATGTGATGGTATTTGGAGATGGAGCTTTTGAAGTTAGATGAAGTGCTGAAGATGGGGCTTTGGTCTGATGGGATTCATGTTCATAGAGGAAGGGATATCACAGAGCGCACTTTCCTTCTGTCCACCATGGGAGGACACAGCAAGAAAGAGTCCATCTGCAAGCCAGGAAGAGAACTCTGAACACAACACAACCATATTGGCACCTGATTTTGGACATACAGCCTCTAGAACTGTAGGAAAAAAAAACATTTCTGTTCCCTAAGCCACCCAGTCTTTGTTATTTTGTTATGATAGCCCAAGCTGCGTAATATAGTATACATACATATATATGGATAAATATAAATATTACCTTTACTTACATTGTTCCCTCACTTCTATCTTTATCTGTATTACACTTCTATTTTTTCATTCATAGCAATATCCCCACTATATATACCAGATACTCAGTAATTTATCATCTCTTCATCCCAACTAGAATGTAAACTCCACAAGATCGGATTTTTGTTTTGTTGATTGTTGCATCCCAAATGGTCGGAGTAGCAATGCCTGGCATAAATCAGGCATTCAATAAACACTCACTAAATGGACGGGGCACTAGAAAGCATGCTTCTATACTAAGCACAGTGCTTTGCATATAGAATACAACACCTCATTTCATATTTGTTGAACTGAACTTAATTGAGCTGTTCCTCTTCAAAATGCATCAGTTGAGAAGGCAGCATCGAGGCAATATAAAGAAGCCAGGGTAAGAGGCTTTGGCTGGCATCACAGCTCTGTAGTAAATCTCATTGCAAATATCTCTAAAACTTTCATCTCATCTACAGATGTTCTATCTGTAAAATGGGATGACTTGACTGTGTGAAGACTGATAATAGACCCCACCTTACCATATGTCCATCCAAAGGTACAAGTTATAAAGGCAAAAACTGACAGTTTCTACATCGAGTACCAGCTATGTGTCAAGCACATTAAATGAAATGCTGTTATAGATCTTACAGGTGGAAAGACTATAACAAATAACAAGACCAAAATTTCTGGTCCAAAATGGTGAACAAGCTCAGGTATTTAACTGCTCCCCTCCCAAATTCCCTGTGAATCTCACATGTAGTTTATGCATGTACACACACACGCATTCATTCACAAACAGATGCAAAAGTTTTATGTTATGGCCAGAAACTAGCAAATAATGACTATCATAAACCTAAAATATGGGGATTCTGGAAAAATTAACTATAAATAAGGAAAAGAGTTAGTCAGCCAGATACCCATGGTTTTTAGGAATCCAGTTAAAAATAAGTATCACGAGTAAATTTTAAGAAAAATAAATGGAGATGAAGACCTTCCTTAACAAATTCTATGGCTTAGACCATAATCAGTTGGCCTCAACTAAAGTTTGTTAAATATCACAATTTTCTAGGAAAATAGTGTGTTAAAATTGGCCTCAGAGAAATATAGAAAATCTACAGACATTAATTACTATGGATAAAGCTGTGAAAAATGACTCTGATTCCTCTCCCAAAGAAAATATCAAGAAAGCCAGTTTCCCAGGTGAATTCTATCAAAACTTCAATGACGTCAACACCATGCCATTCAAACTCTCCAAGTTTTTGTAAGAAATAGTTAAAATACTCACACCAATACCTACAACACTATCAAAAGAGAAAAATAATTATGGACCTTTTTAATACATAAGACAGACTTGGTCACATGAAGTAATAGTTACAGTAACCGACACTTTATTTTTTCTCTTCCCTCTCTGTCCAAAACCAGTTCGTTATATATCTGTAGCTCATAGTCTCCTTGCTGGCTACAGTTTCAGCATGGGGCTACGGACAAGATGGTAACGAATGCCGTAAAACTGGAAGAATGCACTTGGAATCTAGCACAGATGCCTTAAGACTTCAAAAACAGAGAAAGAAAAAGGAAGGTGTCTTTTTCACAGTGTTTATTGGAGCTTCTTAGATATCCCGCCTTGGGTGATCTAACGTCCCTCCTTACCCTGGCTGTTTCCCTCAACCTCTGTGCAATGTCAGTCACCCCTGTACTGGGTCACTTCGCATCTCTAGGCATCTTTCGAGAGAAGGATCTCTTCTAGGCTGGCTTTTTGCCCCCTCCCATGAGAGAGATCCCGCATCCCTGGCCTGCTTCCGGTGCCGGGTGCAGTCGGCTTACCTATGGGCTTTATAACTTAACCACAGGCATGTGACTTCACTTTCAAGCCTTCATATTCATGCTTCAGGAGGCAGAGATCAAGTACGTTTCTCTTCCACTTACTAAGACTATATAATGAATTACCTAACACCTAAAAGTGAAAAATGACTGTATATTATGCTCAAAGATTCTGAGTCAAGAGTTCAGGCAGGGTATAATGATGTCTGAAGACTCAGCTCCAAGATTCAAAGGCTAGGAGCAAGAATCTAAATATAGTTCACTTGCATGTCAGTGGCTAATGCAGACTGTTGTCTGGGTTCTCAGGTCCTCTCCAGATAGCCTTTCTATGTGGGCTAAGAGGGGTTTCCTCACTGCTGGGGCGGGGAGGGGGCAGCTTTGCCCAGAATGGGCAACCCAAGGAAAAAAAGTCAGATGGGAGTTCTATCATTTTATGATCTAGCCTTGGAAGTCACACAGCATTATTCTGTGCTCTGTTAGGGCAGTGACTTCCCACTCAGGTTCAATGAAAGGCAAAGAGACTCCTCCTTTTCCTGCAACTGGTCATGTTCTAGAAGAGCATATTACTCTGACCTTTCTAAGAAATGTCCTTTCTCCCCCAAAATGCTAGGGATATCTAGGGATAGATATCACACACCTAAGCCCTTACTTAGCTAGAGGTAAAGAAAAGCACCTCCAACTGAAAGTAGAGGGAGCAAAAAAACAAAACAAAACCAAACAAAAACAAAACAAAACAAAACAAAAAATACAGATCCCAGCAACACTCTCCAAAGAAATCTTCTCTTTCACTTCCAATTTAGCCCTTATTTACCTTCAAGGTGGACCAAAGAAGCGAAACAGGTCTTTGCTGTATTTGCAAATGCTATATAAGTGGCCGGGCAGCTGCAAATTTGAGGATGCATCATCTTTTTCACCCTTTGCCCAGGGGCAGACTGCTGCAATGGAAGACAATCTCATACAAACATCTCATTCATTAGAAAGTAGAATCCCACATCACAAAAGAGGAATGCAGCCACACTTGGTGCAATTAACTTTAGAAATGCAAGGAAAGGTTGATATTTATAAATCTATTAACATCATATTTGTCACTTACAAAATATAGAGCGCTCTTACAAAACAATAGAAACAAACACAAAGAATCACGTGAGGAAGAGGCTAAGCATATAAAGTGACACAGAGATGCACAATTACAAATAACCAAATGGATAAATGTACAATCTCATTTGATAAAGATTATGCAAATTAAAACAAGGACTATTTTTAACTTTTAAAAACTGTAGGTATATAGAATATTACTGCAGTTTTGTAGGTTTTTTGAAGCCCTGTCAAGATTCAGTTAAATGAGAAAGAATGAAATCTGGCCGTGTGTAGCAACACGGATGGACCTTGAGGGTGTTTTGCTGAGCGAAATAAGTCAGGCAGAGAAGGACAAATATCATATGTTTGCACATATAGGAGGATTAGGAGGAACTTAACGGAGGACCATGGAGGAGAAGAAGAAGGGAAATGGTGGGGGAAAGGGGGAGAGGCAAATCATGAGAGACTCTTGAATGCTGACAAAAACTGAGGACTGACGGATGGGGGGGGATGGGCACGGAGGGGGGCACTTGTGGGGATGAGCACTGGGTGTTATATGGAAACCGACTTGACAATAAACTATTTGTAAAAAAAAAAATGTAAACATTATAAATACAGAAATAAAGAAACTGAAGAACAACAAAAATTTAAAAAATGATTCAGCTAAATAATGCCACCACTTTATTAAAGCCTTCAATGATTTCTCCAAAGAGAAGGAATCCTAACCCCTCTCCCAAGCCCCCCAGCCAAATGCCCCCAACTGATACTACTGTAGTAGCATTTTCTCATCCTAGCTATATGCACGCAGGTCTCACCTTTAGTATTGTATTTTCTTGGAAGGCAAGAGCAGTGTTTTATTAATCTTCTGTATCCTTAACAGCACTCAGCTCAATACCTCGTACAGCATTTATTGAGTAACAAAGACAAAAATAATGCTAGTAATAAGCCTGATATTTATTGAATTTACTATGCAGCCTGCTTTGTGGAAAGCACTAGATAGAATCATTCAAGCTTCTCAACCCCTTGAGATAGAGACTATTATTAGTCTAATTACAGACTAGGAAGCAAAGGCATAAAGAAGATACGTAATTTGCCTCTGCAAAAACAAATCACTGCATTTGAACTGTGTTCTTTTCTCTAATGGATGTATCAATGAATCCTGGAGGTTTCACAGTATTATTTTGGCACATAATAACAGAGAGAGGGGGGCGGGAATAAGTAAAATCCCCAAAGAATAAAAATAGAGGCAATAAATTGTATATGCATGCAAAGGAGGCGCCAAGGATTGCATTCTAAAGTGATCTGACAGTAAGAATTAGAGAAACAGAAGAATGTGAAGGTAGTAAATGGCTAGTTGCTATTTAAAGATTGTCATCTTAAGAAAGAAAACAATTGGTTATACAGCTTGTAAAATATATTCATTAAAATAATGGAAAAAAAGAAAAACACTAATTTACACATAGACCCAATGAGGGACAGAAAACGTTTTGTCTTCTGATTCTGTTTGCATGAGTGTTTAAGTGGAATTTATTGTTATTGATTACAGATTTTTGTACTCCTGCACATCCTCCTTTAAAAGCAATGTTAGTCTGATAAAAACTAGAATGTTGTGTACTTTCCTGATTCAGTTGGCATTTATTCAAACCCCACAGCCCTAGGACCTTGACAATATTGAATTTGAGTCATTCAAAGGACAAAAGGACATGTCTAAAGAAGTTCGTTGTGGCCTCACAAACTTACTGGATTCTGTTCCAGAACAATGGAAAAACTCGATTGTTTCTGCTTCGAAGTTCATGGACTCCGATGGCTCCAAACAATGTAAGTATTCACCAGGCTCAGACTGTGCTGGATGAAATTGAAACATTGGGTCACAATTGAATGCAAACCTAAACCTCTCTGAATATAAGCATCTAGGAGTGTATAATTCATGGCAGAAACTTGAATTTGCAAAAGAGGAATGTTAGAAGTAATAAAAGCAAGAAGAAATGAAGTGAGAATCCCAGAGCCTTCCTCGCATGCCAGAATAAAGTAGACGTGTGTTACATTCTTTCCTTTTGTGGGTCCCTTCCACACCTGTTGTTGCTTTCCTGGGGAATTAGCCAAAAGTGATCCAATTTCTAAGCCCTAGGGGGAGAAATTATTCTGTCCCAGGAACAGGAAGCCAAGCTTCACATTTTCCATCATCCTTTTTCTTTTTTTCAAAATATCTTTGATAAAAGAATATTGATTTAGTATAGTAGCCCAGAGAAAGCAAACGGCCATGATCATATGCAGGCAACACAGGAAAGTTAATTCATGTTAATAGATTGAATTACTAATGCCTCACTTCTGGCTCAGTGCTTGGATTAGTGTTGGTTGGTTGGTTGGTTGGTTGGTTGGTCGGTCCGTCAGTTGGTTATTGGTTGGTTGGTTTGCTGAACATGTTGTGTTGGAAAAATAATCCCTGAGAGGTGAGTGAGCTCTTTTGATGATTTCATATATAGTTGAAAATGGCTTCTTTACTGGACACACGGTCTCTAGACAAAGTGAAGACTCTGATTTTAATTAAAGTCAAAAATTCTCGTGCAGAAATCATAGCTTACTTATTAAGGTTTATTGGGAAACTGTATTATGCATATACTCCATCCGTTTTGCTATGAGCACGTATGTGGCCAGCACTGAGCTTTACTAAAAGATTGGAAAAACAATAATTACCCACAGGAAATCTAAAGGCCAGCATGGAAGATAAAACAATGATGGCAGCTATAGATGGTCGGCTTGAGATCATTGTCACACGTTCTTGATAAAATATTGTATTACCAGTAAAATCAGTATTGTACTCAAGCAGAGTAGATGAATGATTGTTTTTCCTTCTGTTGCAGTGATATTTGAAAGCACGATCACTTATTCATTCCAGCATACAGCTCAATACTACCACCTTCATCAAGTTTCTTAATCACACCAAGCCTCAGTTTTCTACCTATTAATAATAACACTTCCTGGAGCTGGTGTGAGAAGCACGCGGCATAAATAATGTCTTTCAAGAAATCATAATAGCATACGTAGTTTCCTTCAACTATGCAAGTATATCTCTATTACTAAATCATACACATTGGCACAACATAAAATGTAATTCTAGCAGTCAGTGGTTTCCAAGATAGGATGAATGACACTGGGCAGTTGTGATTGCTGTCACTTAAGGGTTTTAAACTCAGGATCATTTGGATGGAATGTTACAAAACAGAGCCAAGTGTCAGATGGGTGGTTGGACCCACTGACTTTCAAGATCTCTTTTTAAATTCTATTATTTTGGCCTGTTATTCATGTCTCCTACCATCTCCTGGATGAAGATTTTATTTCATTTTTTTCCCCTGGAATGAATAAAACATGAAAACAACAGCAACTTGTACTCTTTGCCCAAGCGCCCTAAAAACGGATGTGAGCCAATCCTTTTGATAGGAACAGACTATGAATTTGGATGAACCAAAAGGATGCAGCTCTGGTCTCCTGCCAACCTAAATAAATTCATCAGAGATGGTCAGTTCTATGTGGCTGTCTTACTCTTGACAAGAAGATGCAAGTGCGAAACCCAAGTCTCTGACTATGCCCCACTTTCCAGATATATTTGTCCACTGCCATGCAAGATTGGCTAAGGCTCAGCAATGGAAATACGATTTCTCAACCTGTCAACTTAACTCCAAAAATACGAGCCAAGCAATATTTACCGCAAACCTTGAGATCTCTACCTTTAAGAGGGAGCCAAGAAATGAAGTTAGAAGGGTTAGGAAGGAGGTAAAACTGACACCATAGGAAGTTTGATTCAGTTTGAAGAAATTCGATTCAGCTGGAGAAATACCCCTCTTGAACTGGATTCAGATGGAGAAATTCCCTGGTCTAGAACTAGACATCTACTATAATTTATTTTTCTCAAGCCATACTTGCAGTAGGCAATTCTAGATTTCCTTAATATCTCGTCCAGTCCTATTTCTAGTTAAATGAAATATTACTTCTAAACCATCTCTGCGCCTTGCCTTCAATAGTTAGGTAATGCCAGGAAGCTAGCTTTGGACAATGAAATACGAGTAGAAGCCATACGCCTCTCTTTCAGGAATGCTTTGTATAATAGATAGAACATGACTTCCCAACCTGTCTCTTCTATCACAAGGAATATGCATGTGAGATCATGGTGCCACAAAATGGTTGCAATAAATAAATAGAGCAGAGCCTCTCACCAACCTGTGATGGATAGACACATAACACAGACACATAACATAAGGAAAAAATAATCACTGAAATTTGGAGGTTGTTTGTTACCACAGCCAACCTGGCCTATCCTGACTGATAACAATACACACATCTCCTGGTTTATGTACAACAGATCTGCTCAAAGCATTCTAACAAACAGACTGCAACAAACTTGTAATTTTATATCTATTTCTTTCTCCAAGCCTATAGCACAGGGTTTTATTTTTCTATAAATATTTCTAAAGTAGCAAAATACTAGAAGAGAAAGCAAAACCAATTTATAATATGTTTGAGTCTTTCATTTCACAATGTAGCTATCTCTATTAAAGAACTTTGTGATTTGGGGCGCCTGGGTGGCTTAGTCGGTTAAGCGTCCGACTTTCGCTTGGGTCATGATCTCGCGGTTCGTGGGTTCGAGCCCCGCGTCGGGCTCTGTGCTGACTGCCAGCTCAGAGCCTGGAGCCTGTTTCAGTCTGTGACTCCCTCTCTCTCTGACCTTCCCCTGCTCACGCTGTCTCTCTCTTTCTCTCTCCTAGAAATAAATAAAAAACATTAAAAAAAAACATTTAAAAAAAAAAGAACTTTGTAATTAAATGTGCATTAACCTATGAGTTTTTGTAGAACAGAGAATGAGATTTCTTCCTTATAGGTGTCCCAGTGCCCATCAGAGAACTTTCCAAGAACATCTTTACTGAATAACTGCTATAAAAATTATTGTTCTAGGCTATTCCTCCAGGTGCAAAATTCCTTTTATCAATATTATCTTTACCTTAACTTTCTAATTTGATCTGATTTCAACTGAGAACGTTTTGCTTGGTGCTGTTCTCCCCATTTGAATGATCTCTTTATTTTCCTCTGATGAATTCAATACCACCTCCTCCAGAATCACTTCTAGATATAATCTGGCCCAAGTGGTTCTCAAACTTTATGATCTCAGGACCACTTTACACTCTTAAAAATTACTGAGAATCCAAAGAGATTTCACTTACATGGGTTACAGTTACTTACACTTATTGCTTAAGAAATTAAAAATTGAGAAACATTTAAAATATATATTTTTGTATTTCTTTAAAATAATAATAATAAAGCCATTGCATGTGAATATAAATAATGTAATATTTTTTATTAAAGAAGACCTACATTTTTCAAATCAGAAACATTTTTACTGAGAATGGCATTGTTTTACATTTTCACAAATCTCTTTAATGTCTGGCTTAATAGAAGACAGCTGGATTTTCTTATCTGATTCTGCATTCAATTTGTTGCAATATCCCACATTGTATATCTCCAAAGATCTCCACTTTATACTTGTGAGGATATAAGAGTAAAAAAAGAAAATGCCATCTTAGTGTTATTATGAAAATTGTTTTGAATTTGTGCAAGCCTAAAAGGATCATGGGGATTCTCAGGGGTCCCTCTCTTTCTTCTCTGAAATGTTTTGGTGTAAGGAAATTCTATGGCAGAGTTTAGCATTTGATTATTCTCCAATCATTTAGTGGATATTAGATGTGGTTTCCAACCTAACTACCATGAGGGAAAAGACAATGAATGCTTATAAAATACGGAAGAGTGCAAATCCTGCTATAAATACAACCACAGAACAATGACACCAGATTATCAAGTATTAAAGTTCCATTATTTTTAAAATAAATACAGTATTCCAAAATAATCTAAACTTTTGCATTTTATCTCATTCAGCCCCTTCCCTGAGAGACAACCGGAATAGTGAATGTAGACAATTTTACAGTAAGTTTTTATACTTTTCCACAAATATATATTCCATATTGATTTGTTTGAGTTTTCTTTACATAAATATTGTTTTATGCATCTTATTTCTTTTTAACTCAGAATTCTGCTTTTGAGATTTATCCATGTTGTTATTTATAATCCTAGTAATGCCATGT
>NW_027529538.1:1400969-1439890 GCF_008692635.1 Crocuta crocuta
GTAGATATTTAAAATGTTCCCAACTGTTCCCAAACTGAGCACCTGGGTGGGTCCATCAGTTAAGCATTCAACTCTTGATTTTGGCTCAGGTCATGATCTCCCAGTCTGTGAGTTCTGACCCCCCATCGGGCTCATGGGGCTCTGTACTGACAGCGCAGAAACTGCTTGGGATTCTCTCTCCGCCCCCCTCTCTGTCTCTGTCTCTGCCTCTCTCTCTCTCTCTCTCAAAATTAAAAAACTTAAAAATAAATATACTGTTCCCAAATGGAACACATTTGAAGATGCTAAAATGAGTATCCTTGTTCATGTTTTCTCAGTTATTTGCATAATAAATAATCTAGACTAAACTCTTCAAAAATGGAATATTTGGCCCTTTCTACATGTACACTTTTCTGTTGTGCTAGTTGTAGTCACTCTAAATGGTATTCAGCAGTATATCTTTCCACCACCAGTGCCTGAGAGCGTCATTTGCTTCATACTTTATATTGTCAAGTGTTATTCATGTTTTATTGCACCCTTCTGAGCCTAGCACTGTGTCAGGGTGTAGGGGGCCCTAGCAAACACTTGTTACTTGAATCAGCACTAGCCTGAGGCTTGGGCATTTGGATGTGGACATATTTTAGAAGCACAGCGCCTCTTTCTTTGTCCTATGAGATCCCTGCAATGGACCAGTAGGCTATTTCTCAAGTAGACTTGGCAGGGTATAAAACAAACCCAGAAGCTTCTTTTTTTTAAGTTTATTTATTTATTTTGAGAAAGACAGAGACAGCACAAGTTGGGGGTCGGGGGCGGAAGCAGAGAGAGAGGGAGAGAGAGAGTCCAAAGCAGGCTCTGCACTACCAGTGCAGGCTCACGAAATGATGAGCTCATGACCTGAGCCAAAACTAAGAGCTGGACACTTAACTGACTGAGCCACCCAGGGCTCCAGCTTCTTTTGGTTTCTTCCATTCCAGGAAGCACTTTATGTTCCACATCCTTTAAGTACAGTAGTAGCTCTGCTCTCTTTGCCCACATCCTTAGTTAAGGCCACCATCTTGACGTTGAGGTCACCATTACAAAAGCGTTGAGACAGTACAGCTGAAATGCATCATCCTGGACAGAAGCTGCCAGAATCTTCTTCTGCAAAGCAAACTCTGTAGTAAGATGCATGGGTTATACAGTGAGAGGCCACGGTCTGCATTCAATTATCCTGCTGCGGGGCTAATGTGATTGCTTCAAGATCCTACAAATTACCAGCTGTCGACAACCAGCTCAAATGTGTTTCCCTGTCCCTATAAGCTGAGGGAAAATGTAAAAACTAAGGGGGAGGTTGTTATCTCCTTGACTGTGGTTATTTCAAGTGTGTATCTTCTCATTTGAGGGGTGTAGTGGATGTGTCTATGAGAAAATGTGATGATAGCATTGTCGTAGCCCACCTTGGCTTAAATACCTGTGACAGACTAAACTTGCAACTATGTGCACATTTTATGTCAAGAAGCACCTACTAGAGATATTGATGGGCAGTGCCAAATGACATATACTAGTTATTTCTATGAATTAGGTAAAACCCTAATACCCTTGTGATTCTCTTATAAAATAAAAGTCAAATCTGCAATGAAAAATTAAGCTACATAGCATGTAACATATCTGAGAATACTATTACAATCATTTAAAACATCAATAATGGTCATCTTTGACATAAAAGCTGAGGTACACAGTATGAAAGTCACTTAGCAGGACAGTTCACCACGAAGACCAGAAATGATTGGGTTGTCCCTGCCCAAGTGTAATCCTCAATGACTCTCCTACCTCCATGTTTACGAAAAGAAAGTTCTGGTGCATCTTGCCACTGCACTCTGGTCCCTTGACCATTTCCAGGAAAATTCCAAATTCATAGAACTTGTGATTTGACCTGATAACTTGTATACTGTGAGGAATTTCTGCTATTATTAAATATTCATAGCTGTTTCCCCAGAATATTTAATGAATGAAACAATCTCTGGACTTGAAGAATTTCTAAATTAGGTTATGATTTTTTCAAATTTCATGTTCTCTCTCCCCCATGCCAGAAGTGAATATGTTTATTCAGATCTCCTTTTCACCAAACCTAGGGAGATGTCTACTGGGTGTTAAATGTCAATTTTAGCCCTGTCTACAATGACTTCCAAAGCTAAGGACTAATAACATTTGGTCTCATTATTATCTCAGAATGTCTACAAGTAATTTACCATTCTTTGCCAGGAGAAAATAGCATCTTGCCAGGAATAAGCAAATCTGAGGAGACGCCACATTTAAGTTTCTTACTGTTATTACCTAGAAGTACTTTTGTGTTCTAAGTATATAATTCATAAAATGTTTAAAATATTAACACAGTGTTTAAAAATATACATTTCCTTTTGTAGCAGGAATTAGAGAAAGTGTGAAGTTTTGGTGTGTCTCCTTGATGATTATTTTTTAATTTTGCAGTAGACATTGGTAAGAACACACCTTTTCTCAATCCCAGATAACCTGGGTGCATAACATAGGAAAAATACCAGAAATGGTAACCTTGTTAGAATACAATAACTACATTCACTTAACAAAAGTAAGAAAGAAATGAAAGGGAGCAAATATATCCTCAAGCTGGGAAAAATCATTTTAAACTCTCAAATATTTATTTGATATTATCTTTCCAAGAACAATGGAGAAAAAATAATCACATTCCTTTTCCTTTACATACTTTTGTTCAGAGAAACCAGATGTAGAATGAAGCCTTGCTTCCCTGCCAAACTGTCAACTTTGTTTAATATTTAAGTTCCACACAACATCAACAAAAGGAGCAAAATTATTGCTAGTTCTGGGGCTTCTGAATTTGAATCATTTTTAGCTGATCACTATATGTTCTGAAAATAGACATAAATCTCCATATTTCCCAGATCTTTGGAATATTCCTCACTGTCATTCCAGGGGTGGTGAAAAGTTGAGTGGTTTGGTAAGTGCAGGTATGCATTCATGCTTTATATATATTTCAAGTGGTATAGCTTTCCACTACTAAAATGTGTTCATGTTCTTTGGCAGAATATTTCCTACAAAGAAATATTTAAAGCATCCCCCCAAAAGACCTTCTTGCTCATGACAAACACGGTCACAGTCAAAATCATGAACACTGACACTTATTTTTTTACTATGCACTCAGCACTGAACTAAGCACTTTACCTACATTATGGAACTGAACTCACAAACTCCCTTTAAAGTAAATGCTATTTTCATCCTCAAGCTACATATGAAGAAACTGAGGCACAGAGAGATATGTTCACATATAATATCTTTCTAATTATTTATCCTTGCCCCCTTATGGCTCTGCTTCCCTCTAGATGGTTTACGTTTAACTGCCCTGTTGACTTCAGGCCATTTGATTGCTTTTGGCCAATGGAACATGAGTAAAAGTTTCAATGCCACGTTCCAAACAGAGACATTAAATGAGCTTATGTAGTCTGACAATCTGTCTCTTGTGTTTCTACTCTCTGCTATAAGAATGATATGTTCCAGGTATGAGCTCCTCCTTCACCTTGGGTGAGGAGGAGACACGGGAGCCTAAATGAACCAGCGTTGTCAAGTAGAATATTGGTCGACCCAGAGCACTCATAAAATCTAAGTGGGAAATAGATCTAGGTTGCAAGCCACTGAGTCAATTTGGCTGGTGATTACATCAACAAAAGGTGACTGAAAAATCACAGTGGAGGGGGAAAAAAGCTATAAACCTACAAAGGTAAAAAGCACTAGAGAGAGGCCATCTGAAGATAAAAATACTGAAAACTTTCTGGAAAGTGGAAAGTTGCTGAAAGAGTTTTGGTGAAACCAGAGCTTACAAAAACATGCAGGGATGCTCTAACCAGGTTGGTAAGCAACCTGCCTTACAGAACCTGGCAGAAAGCTTGGATCCTGAGATATTGAAGGTTGTCAAAGTCTATGAGTTACTAACCTCCCTTCCAGTGCTCACGCCAAACATAAAGTTCAATTGGTTAAGAAGCCTCCTTTAGTATACAATGCTCAAGGTTAGCTATTGCCCGTTCTTGGCTACCAAGAGGTACTAGCAATTTTAGTAAAACCTGCAAGAAGCAAGAAAAAGACCAATGTCTTCATGGATAAGGCATACCCGTGTAGGAAAGGGAGATTATTCACATACAGAAGAGAAATGTACTATAGCTCTAGTATTCTCAGAGATATGTGAAGGAAGACTACTTTTGTGAAAGTAAAGAAATAAATAAAACAAAAACAATGTCAAAAAAAAGAAAAATTGGACTATAATAGAAGTTTTGAAAATCTAAGATCTTGTTCCCAATGTTGGTGATGCTAAGTTTATTTGATGAAGGTGGTGAACACTGGATATATCTATTGAGAGGATATGCCTTCCCTGATATAACTGGGAGATAATCCATGGGATGGCATTTTGATATTGTAAGTATCCCGTTTCACAACCACCCTTCCATCCAGTGAGTGGTTTAGCGTTCATGGACAATCCTTCACTGAGCCCATCATCATAGTGAGAGTAAAAAACTGCTGTTGTCAAATTCTGTCATTCCTTTTATATTTATTGTCTGGCATTCTCTCTCTCTCTCTCTCTCTCTCTCTCTTCCCCCGCGGGTCAAGTATCATTAAGGATTCATGGACTTCTATTATTTTTAGTCAACACATTGCTATCCACTATTATTATTTTTATTTTAGATACTTAATTTTTCCTAAATTTAACCTCTAGGAGTCCCTACAAGCTGGCTCTTGTGAATGATATGTCTTTAGGTTAATAGAACATATTAAATGGCTAGAAAAATAAATGAAAAATACAGAAATATACATACATTATTGTGAGAAAAGAGCGCCAAAACAAAGTTTAAATGCTTCCAACGTGAGAAACAAAACCAAACAAGTAAATGAACAAGAAGCCAGATTACTCATCAAATAATAGGACATGGATATTTTATCAATAATATTTGAGGAAATTTTTTGAGGGAAAATAATTTTCAATCTTAAATTCTTTAGCTACCCAACTATGAATAAAGTGTAAAGGAAAAATAAAGAGATATTCAGCATTCAAAGACTGAAAATTTTTCCTGAAAACTCCCTCTCTCAAGAAGCTCAGTGGGGTCATATTTCAGCAAGATTCTAAAGGAAATTGAAAAGAAGGAAGAAAGGATCAGGAAAATAATAACTCCAAGGCAGAAGAGCAAAGACAAGAAATTTCACCGTGTCCTCTGTGCCACCAGCAGGGAGGACAATGCGTTCAAGCATGGAGGGAGCCAGAGACTTCCCATGGGCAGAAGTCTAAGGAAAGGGAATGTATCAGTAAGCCTGGACTGCCCTAACAAAACACCACAGACTTTGTTACTTAACATAACTGTATTTTCTCACACTCCAGAATCTAGATGTCCTTGATCAAGTTGCCAGCTAATTTGGTTTCTGGTGAGAGCACTCTTCCTGACTTGTAGATAACTGACTCTTACTGTAGACCCTACATGGCCTCTTCTTTCAGTAGGTGTGTGTAGAAAGAGATCTCCAGTATCTCTTCCTCTTCTTATAAGGAATTTTAGCTCCACTCTTATGATCTAATTTAACCTTTAGAACCTTATAGGCCTTAGCTCAAAATACAGTCACATGAGAGGTTAGGGCTTCAACATATGAGTGTTGGGAGACACAATTTGGCCCAGAATAGAGAGCTTTTAAAGATTTGATACTCTCACCAATTAAAGCATATTAAAATAGTGTAGTACATGCCAGATACTGCACTTAACAGCTATGTGAGTATTAACACATTCAATCCTATGAAGCAAGTGACCACTGCCATTGCTGTATTCATTTCACAAATAAATGAGAAATAAAAGCTAAACAAGGAGCCCAAAGGTACATAGCTAGTATCTGGTAAAGTTGAGATTTTAATTCAGGCAGCTTGATCCCAGTGTATTCTTAATAATGTTATCCTGAAAGACCTCTAGAGCACATCAGAATGTAGTAAAGGCAGATGATACAAAATCAATGATAAAATTTAAAAAAATAGGAAACGTAACCATAGTACGTTGTCTACTTCCACCATGAATAATGTGTATATGATCATCATAATAAGAATACTGTTTATGGAATTTCAAATTTTGGAGTGAAGTCATAGACATAACATGGACGGCTTATATATGTTTATATAGCAGAGTATAAATCTGATCATGCTTGGCAATTTAAAAGAAGAATACAGAGCACAGATGGTGAGCTACAGAAGGTTTCAATGAATTTAAGAGAAGGTCAGGGATGTTAATAGTGTCATTGCGGAGTGAAATGTCCAGAGAGAATTTCTAATCTAGATGGAATAGGAAATAAATGGGAAATAAAGACAAAGTTGAATTTTGTCTCCCCCTCAAAAAAGATATGTTGGAGTCCTAGCCCTCAGAACCTTAGAATGTGACTTTATTTGGAGGTAGAGTTTTTAAAGAGGAAATTAACTTAAACTGAGACCATTAGGGTAGGCTCTAATCCATTATGACCAGTGTGTTTATAGAAAGGGGTTATTTTGACACAAAGATAGTGTGAAAAAACATAGGGAGAAGAAAGCCATCTCTAAGCCAAAGAATCATGCCTGGAACAGACACTTCCCTCGCAGCCCTCAGGAGGAACCAGACAGCCGACATGTTGTTTTTGGACTTCTAGTCTCCAGAACTCCAGACAATACATGCCTGTTTCTTAAATCATTCAATTTGTAGTACTTTGTTATGGCAGCCCTAGCAAACAAATACAACCACCCTGCTTAAAGTTACACATTTATCCAATAGAGATTGGTGGAGGGGGGGGCGGGTCAGAGGGTAGTTTTATCCCTGCACTGGGAAAAGGAAAAAGGAAAAGAAAGTGCTTTATATACACCTGACGCTTTCTTTCAAAGCAAAAAGAGAAGAGAGAACTTCTAAAATTGATAAAGAAGCAACATGAAACACATATTTAGAGATGGGAGTAACTTTCTCAATTATTAGAAACAGACTGTATTAATTTCCTTTGGAGACAGAACTGGAGGTGGGAAAGAATGGGGCAGGGGATGGTTGCTTTTCATTAAAAGTCTTTTTGCATGAATACATTTTTAAATCATGGCATGCATTACTTTAATTTTTACAATGGATTAAATACAATATTCACTTCAACGTTTTGGAGAGGAATCACAGAGCTGTTTAAAACAGACAGTGAGTATTATAGTTAAATGTTTTAGGTATAGTGGATCATAGTCAGACAGAACTGAACCCAAGCCCGCATTATGCTGGAGCTTTTAGGACAGAAAAGAGTGAAACAATTTTCAGAGACACGCATAGGTATTAGACATAGTGGTATATAAGGTAAGGTGACATGAGGAGCCAATTTCATTTTATCCCATTCTACAATTTAATCATACATAATTCAGCTTCCTACCCCTAGTAAGAATGCAGCCTGAAGAATTAATGGGGTCAATGTTCAGAGATTAATGGATCCATGTCGAAAGGATGCGGGAGCTGGCTTGCAGGGGCTTTCGCTGACCAAATGGGAGAATAGATAAGCATCAAACAGAATGACAGTGATGGATTACAACACATGTAATTTTAAAAAATCCATGAGTCCATTGTTATAATTAGAAAGAAGGAGGGTAGACAAAGAAAAGAAGAAGGTTTACCTTTAGAGAAGAATATGAAAAGGCTTATCTCGCTCTCAAATAAGAAGTCAATTCTATCAATTCTTCAAATGATGCCAATTCTTCAAGTCTTTATTATTTTAATCTTTGAAAAGACTACAGTTCAGTACAAATAGCCACATGAATTCATAAATGATTTAAGAACACATGAGGTTGAGGTTTATCTAGAAAACTAAGCTGATAATAAAGAAGAATTCTAAAAAGTGAGTGGGGGGGGAGACTCATTAAAATGAATTAGACAGCTATAGAAAATCAAAGGTAGATACTTTTACAAGAACGGACATAACAATCAACAAAACAGAATCGAGTATAGAGGTACATCGGGGATTTTATGTTTACATTTGCATTTAAAATCAGTGGGGAAAAAATAGAATGTTTGATGAGGGGAGCTGGGACAATGTCTAGCAGTTTAGTAGGGGGAGGAGAAGGAGAAGGAAGAGGAGGAGGAGGAGGAGGGGCAGAGAAGGAGAAGGAGGGGAGGAAGAGAGGAGGAGAAGTAGAGGAAGAAGAAGAAGGCAGGCTTTGGGGAGGGGGAGGAGGAGGAGAGGAGGAGGAAGAAGAAAAGCAGCACAGCAGCGGCTAGATTCCCTGCTTCATTTGTCATTTCCAAATAAGCTCCAAATCATTCTACTATTTAAGAATTTCGGGGCGCCCGGGTGGCTTAGTCGGTTAAGCGTCCGACTTTCGCTCAGGTCATGATCTCACGGTTCGTGGGTTCGAGCCCCGCGTCGGGCTCTGTGCTGACTGCCAGCTCAGAGCCTGGAGCCTGTTTCAGCCTGTGACTCCCTCTCTCTCTGACCCTCCCCTGCTCATGCTGTCTCTCTCTCTCCTAGAAATAAATAAAAAAAAAATAAAAAAAAAAAAAAAAAGAATTTCAAAAGTAAGCAGATAAACCATAAAAATAAAGGAATTAAATATCCGTACATATCTTAAAAGATTAAATGCAGAAATGTTCCGGCCATTATTTGCAAGTAATAGGAAATAACTGGCCGGCGGAAGCAATAAAAGAAGCGTATGAAAACACAGAATCACTGGGTGAGCGAAGGAAGTGGGCTTGGACAATGAGCAAGCACAAAGGAAAGCAGGCAGACAAAACACAGGCTCAGTCACTGTATACAACCAGCCTGGGTGGTCGTCATTGCCATGGCCCTGAGCCGCATGGTGCTGCAGGCACTGAACATGGCCTCCCCGGCGGGCGTGGGCGCCTTTGCCACAATGGCTCTGGCTACAAACGTTGCTACAGCGTTGCTTCCCCACATTTATGTGTTTTCTTCCCTAGCTGCTGATGCAAAATCCTGGGTAAGAGTCTCAAATGGACGGACACTAGATTAAGGTGATACCTTCAAGATAGTGACATGGCTCATTTCCAACTTCAGTTCCCCCCTTCTAAGACCAACCTGCAACCCTCCAGAGAAGAGACACCTTTGTGAAAATTCCCCGGCCCAGAGGTGAGCTGAGCCCCCATTCTGCTATAGGGATGGAGAAGAGCTGCCTTTGGAGGGGAAAAAGATCGGTTTCATATTGACTCTGCTGGCGATGAGAAGTGGAAGCACTTCACTTTCTGAGGCAGCACTCACCCAGGAAGCTGATACGAGCCTGGCTGAGTGCCAGAAGGTCACTAACACGCCCCATACAAAGGTGTAAATCAAGTGCATACAAAGGTGTAAATCAAGTGCCTTCTGAACAACCCAAGAGACTTTACAGCAGGCACGGACATCTGGGAAACACAAGCACAGGTCTGAGAGAGCTGACCGTTGAACAGTGGACTGATTCCAGAGTGGGAAAAAGAGGAACTGGAAATTGAATGTGAACCAGAGATTATGTCCCATAAGTTTTACATTGCTGAGCTAGAATAGGTGTTTGTAAAACATTGAGATCTGTGAGTAAAATGAAAAACATACTGCTCTACACTTCTGACTTGTGACCCACGTGGTCCTGTGACTTCCCCATTCCATTTGGCCCTTCCTGTTACTGCTTTGCACTGGAGTCACTGTCACCTTACTGTTGGTGTCACCTGTCCAGAAAACAGGGTGCTACCTTGTTTCACCTCGTGTATTGATTGCAATGCCTTAACTAGAGTTTGTTCTCGGGATGTATAGACTGAGCACGTGAGATAAAGGTGACATAACAAGACTATGGGGCACCTGAGTGGCTCAGTGGGTTGAGCATCCAACTTTGGCTCAGGTCGTGATCTCACAGTTCATGGGTTTGAGCCCCTCTTTGGGCTCTGTGCTGACAGCTCGGAGATGAGAGCCTGTTTCCAGTCCTGTGTCTCCCTCTCTCTCTGCCCCTCCCTACCTGTGCTCTCTCTCTTTTTCTCTCTCAAAGATAAATATTTTTTAAAAATGACATACCAAGACTAAAGGCCTTTTTCATGTACAGATGTTTGTATGAACAAGAATTGACTCAAAGGCTGGGGAACAAGCCTTCATTCACTGCCAGAACTGATTGGAGAGTTGAGCTGACCTGAGGGGATTTTATCTCTCTTCCTCACTACGCTATACACCAGAAAGCAGCTCCTTGTTTAAAAAAAAAAAAAAAACAGACTTCTTCTCAGTTAAACTGTTCTTCATTGAGGGTGTGAGTGAATTCATTCCCCTGCTAGAATCTGTAAAACCATTAGGCTTTTGAAAAGAAGTATAACTTGGAGTTAGAGTAAGTCTTTTACACACATAAAGTTTGGTTAAATCAACACCTCATTAGTTGTTGCAAAATTTAACTTAATCAATGCGATTATGAAATACCAAAAGTGTTAGTTATTTAGTTATGACGACTAAAAGTGGATGCCTTCTCTTTAATCGTTGAATCAAAACTCTGTCCTCATGATTCACCCACCAGATGATGCTTTCTGCGAGCCAAATTTTGCGTTGGCCTTAATAAGAGGTAATTATAATTTAGTAAAAACATCAGATAATCTAAACAAGCTGAACACCACCGGCAAATACACGAGGCCCTGGTACACAATCCTTTTTTCCAAAACATCAGATTAAGAATATGATAAATATGGAGCCTGCAATACAAAATACTTCATCATGTAGCTTGCAGATGTGTATCACATCACCCACATTTACAAACAGCCCACAGAAAACATTTTCGATGTCTCGCATTATTAAGAGAGCTTTCAAAAAATACTTTTAGAATACATTAGAAACCCAGGAATTCCAAACAGAGTCCAAATATCAATATTTTCCAGCTGCTTTTATTCTGATGGCTAATATATCAGTGGTAGTACGATCCAGCAGTTAGAATTCTGATTTGGGTTGTATGCCAAGCCTTTCCTTTGACTTGGAGTGTCATTGTCATCTGGGACAAGTCACTCGCTTCTTGTGAGTTTCCTTGTTATT
Organism: Crocuta crocuta; assembly: GCF_008692635.1. Taxonomy (NCBI): domain Eukaryota; kingdom Metazoa; phylum Chordata; class Mammalia; order Carnivora; family Hyaenidae; genus Crocuta; species Crocuta crocuta. The sequence goes on from NW_027529538.1 coordinate 1,411,959, forward strand.
TAAGGATTTCTAAAGTTTATCCGTGTCTTGACAATGTTAGAACTCCAAAGAAGTCTTTCATAGCCCTGGAGATGGGCCCTTCTCTTGTTTTGCTTATTGGCTCTTTCACATATAACTTTTATTAGACATTATGTTTAATGAATGTTGGATTGCTAAAATAGGAAGAGGTTTTGGAGATAAGAAAGTCCAGGACAACCATGTCACAGACTGCGTAATTCTTCTATTCCAAGGAAGAAGTAAAGTGATAAAGTATTCTAAAGGCAGAGAGACCCAAGAGTAAAGCAGGTTCCCTAACTCTTTCCAATACCTCCCTGTGCACCTCTGAATTGGAAGGCAGATCTGAATTAAGGCTGGAAAAGGAAGATTAGCTGCTCACTCCCTTTGTATGACTGGTAGAGTGGTTGACTTAGACAAAATTGGTCAAGTCAATGAGGTGAAATAAAACCTGAATCTACAACCTGGCAGCCCTGGAGTCTTAGACAATCGTTAAAGCTTAGACTATCGTTAAATGTCTTCCTTTCTAAAGTAGTTACGACTGTGCTTAATTCCCACAAATATTGTGAAATGAATTCAAACATATCAAAAAATTGACTGAAATATGATAGGAGGGGAGAAATAATTCATTCTATTATTTTTTTTCTCTCTCTCTCTTAATAACTCATCATCTCTTCCTACCTCCACTTTTCCCTATTTTTACCCAAATCCTATTGTCAGTAAGGCTCCAAAAGGCTGCACTGATGCAAAACTGTATTCCATGACTACCTCCAATATCTCCTCATTACTTCAATGGAGGGGTTCATTTCAAGTCAGCAGTTGAGCACCGAGGAGGTAAGGTCAATAAATGAGATAAATAGATCAGGAAAGATCATGAAACAGATGTGAATTGCGAGCCCGAGTACACCCCAACGATTCCTAGACAGATGGAATGATGAACTAAAGGGCTAATGCCTGAATCCCAGAGAAATAGGGCTCATTGTAAGTGTGGATGGCCTCCATTTAAAGGGGCAAGATCCTTGCAAGCAGAGCAAGCTCATAGATCTTTGAAGGTCAGAACTCTGTGTACCTTATTAACCTCATCCACAATATGTATTCATGAAGGTGAGTTGCACAGAATAGAAAGGCTGCTTAATATACTAGATTCACAAGAACTCTGTTTTCTTTTTCCCTACCCCTTCATCCACTCCTTCAATAAACATTCATTATGATGTGCCAGCATATAATTTGAAGAACTAAAAATGATGTGGAAAAAAACACGAGGCAACAGAGATCCCTTTCTTCCCAGCCTTATTTTTAATGTATTTATTCCATGTTTGTTCCTAATCTTTTTATGCATGCCTAGGATTGTCAGAAAAGATGATCTCGTGGCTGCCCATGGTTATGCCTGACTGGCATATGAACAGGGATAGGATTTGGAGTTGGGGGGTACCGTACCGTGAGAACCACGGAATTTAGGGATGGGGAAATTTCTGCCATTACCACAAGGCCTAGGATGATATAGGACAAATCCAGTCTGACTCTTAACCATTTCAGAGGTGTACTTTCCCAGAGTCCCTGTTGATTGGGTGGGATATCGCTGAATTATGCTTGGGGAGCCTCTGGGAACAAACAGGTAGGGGGAAAATCAAATATAGGACATTCTTCCAGAAGCTAGTGTGTACCCAAGTAGCTGAAGACATAGACAACATGGCATCTCATTTTTTTTTTTTAAGTCATTTGTCTACTACTTAGCCCTCAACTGGGTCGTAGGACTTCCTCCCCTACTCACTCTACCTCACTTACTCCCCTCTGTAAAGTGAAGCTCGAGCATCTATTCCTGAGGAAGTCATTCTCCTGGAGCAATCTGCTCTGTAGTGGCCCCACGCTCACCTAAATTCCTAGAGCACTTCTTTCGTTTGTGTTTCTAAGGGACAATGGCTAACAATTTACTGCATGCTTCCAATGAGCTACTGCTCGTTTTGCATCCCATGTGCCTAATTTCTCTAATTCTCAAAACAACCCTATGAAGTAGACACCATTTCCACCCCCACTTGACAGATTAGGAAACGCTGGAGCCCATGCCGTCACTAAATACATGCTACACTGCCCATCTTTACCAGAAAATGTAAGGAAAGCCCTGCAAGGCAAAATCTCACAGTCTTTTTTTTTTTTTTTAATAGCTTATTGTCAAGTTGGTTTCCATATAACACCCAGTGCTCATCCTCACAAACTCACAGTCTTAATAACACAGGCAATTGCTTTCCAGTTTGGGTATGTTTTGTTGTTGTTGTTTTCTCTTTATATACAGGCAGACCATTAAATTCCCTCACACTACACTCAGCTATCCAAGGAAAATCTAGTTTTGTTTATTTCACAGAACAGCTCTCTTTCAATAGTCCCCAGCCTACTGAACAATAAAAAAGTTAGACTTGCCGGTGTATAGTACCGCAATGTCTTCTGGATAATTTGTGTCTCTATCTCTTTCGATCGATTCCTCCCTGTCCTCTCCAAATGATGTCTGGCTCTGTGTGGGAGGTAGGGTTAAGGTTACATGTGACAGGATGTGAAACATAGAAACACACGTTTCTCCCATTGGGCTTCTCTGGATCATACTGTGAAGCTGCTGGTCTAGTTTGCTCTCTGCAATGGTGAGCACTGGGAGATAACTAGTCACGACTGGACTTTGAGATCTTTGTTGGCACCACTAATGCATTCTGTGGTCTTGGCCAATTGATTGTCCACTTCCAAATTCTCACAAGTGGAACCTTCTTTGTCCTGAACCTAGGCTCCTATAGGTTTGTCGTCTATAGCTTGCTGCACCTTCCCACCAGGGAGTCAGTAAATTTTAAGTTCCATGACTTCACTACGTGGGCCATGAAGAAGTTGGCAGTCTTATTTCAGGCTCCGAAGCTACAATCTCCTGGCACCAACCTTGAATTAATGTTCCCATGCATGGGCTTATGTGGGTTTCTTCTGGACACATTATTTTATTACTTGACTTTTCTCCCCTACTTCTGTCCCTCTTCGTAAATGATGCCTAGAGAAGGGGTGGTATTTCCCCACTTTGCTTCTTGTCTGACAGGAGCTTTTCCTGTCTTAATTATAGACAGGGGAGGGGCGCCTGGGTGGCTCAGTCGGTTAAGTGGCCAACTTTGGCTCAGGTCATGATCTTGCGGTTCATGAGTTCAAGCCCTGCGTCGGGCTCTGTGCTGACAGCTCAGAGCCTGGAGCCTGCTTCAGATTCTGTGTCGCTTTCCCTCCCTGCTCTCCCCCTGCTCACGCTCTGTCTCTCAAACATAAGTAAACATCAAAAAAATTTAAAAATTTAAAAAATTATAGACAGAGTAAAGAGAGAAAAAAGTACTAGGGAACATAAATTGGGAGCCATTTTAAATGCAAAATTGAAATGATACTTCAGCACATACCATCCCTAATACTCATTTGGCACCTATTATAATGGATCATGCTTCTTGGAATTCACTGAGCACATAATCTGGACATGAATTTATTAGATGGGATGTGTCGAGTGGTTTTATTATTTAGAATTCAAGATAAAGAAGTTTTTGAGGCTTTTCATTTAGTTATTTCCTTTAACTTGATCACCAGAATTCCTATCAGCAATGTTAATTCTACATGAAAAAAATGAAATAGAGAGCTGATCATGATATTTAGACGTGATCCTTAATTGAAAACATAGACTTGGATAGCTTTTAAAAAGAAGAGCTACGGGGAAAGGATAAAAGAGCTGACCGCCTATGACCCAAATAAATATTCTCTGGCCAAAACATACATATATTTAATTTCCAAACAATGCCTTGACACAGTTATCTGGTATAATGTGAAATAAGAATGGCCTAAAGGAAGACATGAGTGGAAATAAAGAAATTCTTCTCCTCTCATATAAGATTTGTATGGAAAACACAAAGAACCCAATTGCTATGATTTAGGGATGGTGCTACAGACAGGTTCAAGCCGGGCATAAGTCAGTGATGATGTATAGCATCTGACCACGACAAACAAGAGGTATTAAATAATGGATGGTTACCAAGGAAGTTTTCTGCCGCTGCAGGCCAAGATAAAATTTCAACTTCACTAAACACTTTTCTAAAAGCAAAACAATACAGTTTTAAAGGCCCTTTGGTGCACTCCACAAATTTTGGTTAGCTGTTATTATCAAATATAATCGTTGCTCAAAATACATGTCTACCTCTCTGCTTTACTCTTAAGTTAAATGGTTCCACCTATGATCTGCCAGGACCCTCTCAACCTTAAAACTGTCTTCTCTTTCAGAAAGCCTTCAGTGTGGCTCTACTATTTGCTGAGGAGGCACATGCAGCTATTGTGAACATCTAGTAAATTAAATTGCCCTTTGATGGGACATTGAATAATAACTATTGTAAATACCATGTTCAGTGTGGATTGGTCATTAGCAGCAGTTGGCTATAAATGGAAGTCATCTGTGGTTGAGTTTTCATCAGGGAAGTTCACAAAGCCTCTTTTGCCTTAGAAGCTATCAGAAGAGGAAGAGGTTCAGAAAGTTAGAGAAACTTTATGCCCTCTTATTGAAGCAAAAGAAGATTAAAAATGGTCAAGAGAGACAGTAATCACAGAATATGTTTTAAAGAGAACAAGGATTCCATTCAAAACCTGTCTATTGATTAATGCCTCATGGTTGTTATTCATTCTTTCCTTACTTCAAATTATTGGTTTAGGGGCGCCTGAGTGGCTCAGTCAGTTATGTGTCTGACTTCGGCTCAGGACACTGATCTCACAGTCCATGGGTTTGAGCAGCGCATCAGGCTCTGTGCTGACATCTCAGAGTCTGGAGCGTGCTTTGGATTCTGTGTCTCCCTCTCTCTCTGTCCCTTCTCCACTCACTCTCTGTCTCTGTCTCTCAAAATAAAATAGAGACATAAAAATTTTTTAATTAAAAAATAAAATAAAATAAATTATTGGTTTAATCCAAGACAGGAATAAAAGTTTGACTTTGGTTGAACTAGACTGAAAATTGATATGGTTCATCCAACAATATTCTTTCTTTTCCTTCTCAGAAAATTCCCCCTTTAAGCAACCATTCGTTTCATTTCTTGTTTTTTTTTTCCATTTATAAAGGGAATTACAGGATAAATCAGATGGAATAAATTTAACTTTGTTCTTTGTCTTTAAATTTTTTGTGTCCATTCTATTTCTTATCTATTTTCTAGTTTATGTCCTTTGGAATTATACATAAGCTTTAAAATCAATATACCAATTTCTACAGAGACTGCTGGGATATTTTATTGAAATTATGTTGAATCAAATTGACACTGTAGCAATATTTAGGTCCTCATTAATTTTTCTCAGTAATATTTTATAGTTTTCAGTGTAGAAATGTAACATCTTGCACTATATTTTTCCTGGAATATGATTATTTTGTTGCTATAGTAAATGGTTATGTTTTCAAACTTTCTTTTTCCAGTTGATTATTGGTAATATATAGATACACGTGTTTTCTTTTGAACTTGTAGCCTGAAACCTTGTGAAATTTGCTTATTCTAGTGTTTTGTTAGAGGATTACTTTGGACTACTTTATATATGTATAACTGTGTGGTCCGCAAATAAGTATAGTTTTACTTCATCCTCTTTAATTACTGTGCCTATTATTTCTTTTACTCTCTGGCTCATACCTCCAGCCCAATTTTAGCACAACTAGTGAAGATAGACACTACTTATTCAAGATCTTAAGGAAAAACATATTCAGCATTTCTTCATTAAGAGAGATACTAGCTGTCGGTCTTATAGATAGGGCTTATCAGATAAGGAAGCTCCCATGTATATACACTGTAGTGAAAGTTCCTTATCATAAACGAATGTTGAAACTTGTCAAATAACTTTTTCACCTGCTGAACTGAACATTTATCTTCATTTATTCCAACATATGTGGGTGTATGTCATGATTTGAACCGATTGATCTTGGAATTAAAGAGAAGTCCCTTGCAAAAAAACAGAATAACAAAAAAATCTTTTATTGATGACATAGATTTTGCTTGGTCATAAGACAGTGCCCTTCTTATATGTTGCTTTGATTCAATTTAATAACAAATGAAGGAATTGTTGCATCTGTCATCATAAGCTTTTGGGCCTGTAATGTTCTTTTCTTCTTATACTCTACTGAGGTTTTAGTGTCAGGGTTATGCTGGCCTATACTTTCCACAGCTGAAAAGTACTTCCAGTTCTATCTCTGAAAATGTTTATTGGTGATATTTTATTTTCTTTTTCTTTAAATGTTGTGTAAAGGCTTCACTAACAAGTTTACCTGGACCTCGTTGGTCTGTGGAAGAGAGTCAGTGAATGATTTGTTCTTTGCAAATGCAATATCTTCATATGACTATCCAAATTTCCATTTCTTTTTGTGTTAGGTTTATAAGATGGATCCAAAAAATTTTCTCATTTCATATAGTCATTGAGTTTTTGTTATTAAGTTGTTCATAATTGCTCTTTGTTATCCTTTAAAAATCTGGACATTCTGTAGTCCTTCCGTTCCAGAAAATGGTATTTATGTTCTCTCTCTCTTCCTCTCTCTTTCTTGATCACTTCTGTGAGAGGTTTATTAATATTATTCATCTTTTCAAAGAATCAGCTTTGTTAGTGTTTTTGTTGTTTTAAACTTTCTCTATTGTTCATTTCTGGTATTTTTAGTTATGTTTTGCTCTTTTTTTATGGCATTTTCCTTATAGTTCTAAACATAGGTTTTCTTTTTTTAAGGCATTACTTTATTTTATTTTTATTTAAATCCAAGTTAGTTAACATATAGTATATTAATGGTTCCAGGAGTAGAATTTATTGACTCATCATTCACATACAACATCCAGTGCTTTTGCTCTTACTATTTTCTTCTTTCTACTTATTTGCATTTAACTTGTTATTTTTTCCCTACACCCATGTAGTAGAAACTCAAATCACTGATTTTGGATTCTTTTCTAATATATGTACTTAAAGCTACAAACTTTTCACTAACACTGATTTAAGTATATCCAACAAATTATAAAATGTTTTTTTGTTGCCATCTGTTTAATTTTTTTTCTAATTTCTCTTAAGATTTCTTCCTTGACCTATGGATTACTTCGAAGTGTGGTTTTTAATTTCAAATATTTGGAGACTTTCTAGTTGTCTTTTTGTTACTGTTTTTTTTTTAATTTAATTTCATTGGTCCCAGAATAAATACATGCATGTGTTCAATTCTTTGATATTTGAGATCTGCTTTATGACCCAGCATAAGTTTACTTTGGTGAATGTTCCATGAATGAGTGAAAAGACTGGATCCTGGATATCAAGTGTTCTACTAGTGTCAGTTAGGTCATTTTGACTAAAAGTGCTATTTGACCAAGGAGACTGGGTGGCTCAGTCAGTTAAGCATCCAACACTTCAACACTTGATTTCAGCTCAGGTCATAATCTCATGGTCCGTGAGTTTGAGCCTTGTGTAGGTCTCTGTGCTGACAGCTCAGAGCCTGGAGTCTGCTTCGGATTCTGTATCTCTCTCTCTCTGTCTCTCTGCCCCTCCCCCACTTGTGCATGCATGCTTGCTCTCTCTCTCTCTCTCAAAAATAAATAAACATTAAAAAAAATTGTAGGTGCTATTTGACCAAGTTTTTTGCCTGCTTATTATTCAGTTATGAGTGTTTAAAGTATGGATTTACATATTTCTCATTTAGTTCTGTCAAATATTGACTTACATTTTATAAATATGTGTTATTGGAATCATACATGTTTAAGATTTTTGTATTTTCTTGGTGTATTTCCCTTTCATCATAATGAAAGTTACTTTTTATGATAGTATTACTTATTCAAAGTCTATTTTGACTGATATTAAAATAGCTTCAGCAGCTTTCTTATGATTATGATTTCCATGACATATCTTTTTCCATAACTTTACCTTCAGTGTCAGTGTCTTTCTATTTAAAATGCACCCCTTATAAAGAACATAAATCTGGGTATTTTAAAATCCACCCCATATCTATGCCTTCTAATTGGCGTGCTTGTTCATTTAGATTTAATGTGTTTTTCAACTTACTATTTATTTGTTCATTATCTTTCACATATTCTCAGATCCTTTCTTCCTCCTTCCCCCTTTTATTAAAGATTAATCATGCATTTTTTGTATTATTGGCTTTTTAGCTTTACCATGTTGTGCTAATTTTAATGGCTTCTCTGGAGATTGCAGTATACATCTTATGTTATCACATTCTACCTTAATTATAACACCTGTGTATTATTTAAGACCTTTAGAACAATATCTTTTTCTTTACTTCCTTTATTCTTTCTGGTATCACTGTCATATATTTTACTTCTGCATCTTTTTAAACCTTTAAAATATCTATCAATGACCTATTTTATTTTGTGAAAAAAACTTTAAATGTTATTTATTTTTGAGAGAGAGAGAGCAGGGGAGGGGCAGACAGAGGTGAGGACAGAGGATCTGAAGCAGGCTCTGTGCTGTCAGCAGACAGCCTAATTATGGGCTTGAAATCACAAACTACAAGATCATGACCTGAGCAGAAGTTGGATGCTTAGCTGACTGAGCCACCCAGGTGCCCCTCAATGGCCTATTTTAAAGTTTAACTATTTACCAACATATTGATCATTTCTGGCGCTCTTGCTCTTCATTTCTTCCTGGAGATCCAGATTTTCCTCTGGTGCTATTTACCTTTATTCTTGTTATCTTCCTATAGCATTTCTTGCGATGCACATCTGCTGGCAATAAGTTGCCTTAGTCTTTGTTAGTCTCAAAATATTTTTATTTTACCTACTTTCATTAGATGTAGAATTATGGGTTAACAAGTTTTTTTCTTTGTACTGTCTTCTGGCTTCCAATGTCAGAAGCCAGATGACATTCTTATTGTTGTTTATATAAATATATGTCACTTCTTGTAGATAATTTTATGATATTTCTCTTTTTCTCCAGTTTCAGTAATTTTGCTTTAATGTGGCTAGTTGTAGTCTCTCTATACTTATTCTGACTTTCTATTGACCTGTCTGAGTTTCTAGTTTTTTCTTCTTCTGTCAAAAATCATATTATATTCTCTTAGATCTTTCAGATACTTTAATTTTCAGTTTTAGACTTTCCATTTGGTTTATTATTGGAGTTTTCATTTCTCTGCTGAAATTCTCTCTATTCTGTGTTATCTGTCTTTCCTGTAAATGTTTCAACTACTTTACAGTAATTTGTTTAAAATTCCTAATCTTTTTATTCCAAAATCAGGGTAATCATCAAGCCTGCCTCAGTTGATTGACTTTTCTCTTGTTTATTTGTAAATCTCAAAAATTTTTAATGTATGTCAAATATTTTGTCTAAAAGAACAATAACAATAGAGAGTAAAGTAGATAATATATTTTTATACTGTTTTGTCTTTCCCAGAGACAATTCACAGTTTTCTCTGCCAAGCAACAACAGTACAGGTTGGTCATCTAGAAGCCATCGAAGACCAAAATTTTAATTAATCTCAGTTTGTATCTGGTTTTAAATGAGATTAGATAAGTTTCTTTCTTTGTCTTACAACTCAACATCTGATTTCTCCTCAGATTTCTGCCTTCTGAGAGGCTCAATCCTTTAATCGTATCAGAATTTAAGCTAAGAGGAGGTAGGTTACTCTCAGTCTACCTCTAGATTAGATGCCAGTCTTGTATACAATGCAAGGTCTCCTTCCTTGGGCTCCCCAAAATACATATGTAAAAGTCATAACCCCTGGTACCTCAGAATGTGACTGTATTTGGAGGGAAGCTTTAACAAGATGGTTAAGTTCAAATGAGCTCTTCAGAGTGGGCCTTAATCCAATCTGACTGGCGTCCTTAAAAAAATGATTTGGACACACAGAGAGAAATAGACCAAGAGTGCATGCACAAAAATGAATGGCCAAGTGAAGACACAGCAAGAAGGTGATATCCGCAAGCCAGAGAGAGAATCTTCAGAAGAAATCAAACCTGCTGATACCTTGATCTTGGATTCTAGCCTTCTGAACTGTGAGAAACTAAATTTCTATTGTTCCAGCCACTCAGTCTGTGATATTTGTAATGGCAGCTCTAAATAACCTAGATAGTACACCAACCAAAAGTAAAAACTATCCTACCTCATTTCAATCCAAAACCATAGGAATTCTCTTATAAAAAGTTCAAAGGCATTTAAATAAAGAAACACTGAAATCCATAATTATCCTTTGACCTGATAGGGAAACTAGTGCCTATTTTTCTCTTGAGAAGATGAAGTCTGTTGGTAATGGTAACATGTTAATAAGAATGAGTATAATAAGCTTTGTCTCATGCTTTTAGCCCAGACAAGGTGGCCCCAAGGCTGGGGGAAATAGCCAAAATCATCTTTTAATCACAGGGAGCGTGATTTATGCTGGCCTCAGAGCCAAGAACGTAAGAGCATAGTCCTCTTGGAAATGAAAATACTAGTTACAGGCCAGCTGGGATTGAGTGTGGCTTTATGCTTTCTACCATTGTTTGCACAAACTAAGGACAAAATGTGTTTGTTCAGTATAAGTCAGAGATGTCCTGCGGTTATAATTCACTCACTGAAGTAAAATGATTCATTATCCAATGTATGACCAGCCCAGTTTTACGAAGTCTGCCACAACCATAACTTGTTCTAAAAGGTTTGATTTTATCTATTTTTAAAACTACTTTCAAAGGCTGAAGGAAATGAAGGCTATCTAGATTCTTCTGTAAGTAGTCAAGAGGTAATACTTAGGTACTTCGATTCAATGATAGCATTGCTAGAAAAGATCATCCAAAAATTGTATTATTTAGCATAAGAAGACCAAGGATTTTAAAAAGATTTAAATTTGTGTTTCCTAAATGGGACTTTGAGGTTTAATTTTGATTTACATATCAAGAAATTCCAGGGCATCTGGAAGGCTCAGTCAGTTAAGCAGCTGACTACTGGTTCCCACTCAGGTCATGATCTCACAGTTTGTGAGTTCAAGCCCCACGTCAGGCTCCATGTTGACAGAGCGGAGCTGCTTCAGATTCTCAGTGTCTCCCTCTCTCTCTGCCCTTCCCCTACTCATTCTCTCTGTTTCTCTCTCAAAAATAAATAAATAAACTTAAAAAAAAATTCCTTTCGTTACTGGGACTTAAGTGCCCTTTTGGTGCCCAGTGTTTTTAGGATTCAAGTAATACAGAATATCAATATAAAGTTTAGAATAATATCTTTAATGTTTGTGTTCTTGCATGTGAACACTTACCTTGTTAAAAAGAAGAGAAAGCAGTCTTCACAATATTACATTTTAGCCATGCCAAATAGTCAATGAGACTCACTAATGTAATCAGTTAAAGAAATGCTTTTTGTTTTAATTGGTTAACACTACTGTTTTCTCTCCAGTTTTAAAGCATATGAGTTCAGTTACATATCAAGGGATTTCCTTCCACTGTTGAGAAGCATATCCCACCACCGCATATTGTGTGGAACTTATCCCACACAGTAACATTTCATATCCTTTAGTCCAGGACAAGACAATCTCAAGGTATAGCAGATATAATACAAACTGGAGACTCATTGACCTGAATTTCAATTACCCCTTTATCCTATATCAGCTAAAAAGACCTTGAGTAAGTCACTTAATTTCTCTGAATTTGTTTCTTCACTCTTAAGATGGAGATGATAATGTTTACAAGGTCATTTTGACATTATACAGAGTGATCAGCACAGTTTTTACTCAATAAACATATTCTCTTCCTATTCCCTCGCATCCGGGGGACCAGCCAATTACATGTCTGTTGGCTTTTGTATATGGTCTTAATTCATTCTTCAATCTCTTAGATTGAAACAATTCTGGTAGACCTTTGAAAACTAAGACAACGTGTACGTAACAATTTAGACCTACACCTCCAAGTATAGAACACAATTTGTTAACAGCAACAAGTTTTTTTGTTTTGTTTTGTTTTGTTTTCCTGAAATAAACTTCTCTCTTATTTTGGGCCACTGTTTACTCACTCTGCTTAATGTAGACAGCATTGATTTTCACCATAGAAAGGTGAAATGTCAGATCCTTGGAGAAATAAAGATGTATGATATTGTTTTAATAAGGCATCACTCATAAACTGATCTCAAAATAATATAGGACATGGTTTTACTGGTCTGAAGATAACACATCTCATGGTACTTTGAAGCCAGGAAATAGCAAGATGAGATTCTTCAGAAAGAGAGAGATGTAATAAGGCAAGATTAGGCTCTAAGATGTGGAAGACAAGTAAAGCTTGGCAATTATACTCCCTGCTAATAAATTCACCTAGAACAACTACAGATATCATTGTGCAAGAGATCTAATAATGATGAAAACATCAGCTCGAATTTCCAGATTTATTTTATTTACTTTTTACTTTTTTTTTTACATTTTTAAAAAATATAGTTTATTGTCAAGTTGGTTTCCATATAACACCCAGTGCGCATCCCAACAAGTGCCCTCTCCTATATGGATTTCCAGATTTAAAACAATAGGTTAAATAAACATATACATTTTTTATTATTTATGTCATCAATCAATACTAACCTTACAGATAAAAATTAAATATAATACAAGATCTTTTTCTCCTGAATTATTAGGAAATAAGTTTCCTACTTGATGTCCATCACTTTCAAATGCTTAAGTGCGTATTTCCTACAAGCCAGGACACAAGAAGGTATTACATTCATGAAATAAGAATGGGATGCTATAAAATAAGATACCTAGAGAACTGTGAATAGTCCTTAGAAATTAAAAACATGGTAGGAGAAAATTTTTAGACCATCTATTAAAAAAACGAGCTACAAAATATACTGAGGAAATCTCCCAGAAAAGCAGAACATGAAATGAAAAAAAAAAAAAAGGTGGACATAAAATAGATAAAAATTAAAGAAAGAAATGCAAGATATCAAATCTCTGAGAAATAGATGCTTTAGAAAATAAGAATACAAAAAATTAAGGAGCAGATATCCCAAGTAAATATTTAAGAACATTTATCGCATTGGGACTTGAAATGCCAGGTGGAAATTAGACAGCACAATAGAATACAACTTATGTACATAAAAGAACAGAGTTGAGAAATTTCAGATAGGCCAAGACAAAGACAACTCTACAATCTTCTAGAGAGGAAAATAAAAAATCAAATTCAGACGAAGAATCAGGAACTCAAAAGCCTTGAGACTCCTCAATAGTAACAAAGGAACAAGACAATGGAATGATGTTTTTACAATGCCAAAAAAATTTAATCCTGACTTAGTATTTTATCTTCAAACTTATCTACCACCTGCAAGGGTAGAATAAAAGATATTTTCCTAGTTCAACTTCCAATGCACCATTTCTAAAGTGGCTACTGGTTTCTACCTTAAGAGGGAGCAGACCAAGAAAAAGAGTTGGTGAGGGATTGGTAACAGTAACAAAATGATGTGCTCCTTCAAGGTAATGGTGGAAGGGAATCAAGGAAACAACCATGACTCCCAAACAGACATCACTGTTGCAGTTTGATGCAGGGAACAAGTATTTCAGCTCCATGCCCTCTGCAAAAATGCCACCTTTCCTGATGAACTCCCAGAGGATGAGCCCCACCACAAGTTAGTGAACCAAGAGACAGAAAGTCATGACATTTAGAAAACAATCTGGGGGTGCCTGGGTGGCTCACTCGGTTAAGCATCCAACTTCGGCTCAGGTCATGATCTCCCCTGGAGCCTGCTTTGGATTCTGTGTCTCCCTCTCTTCCTGTCCCTTCCCTGCTGGCGCTCTCTCTCTCTCTTTCAAAAACAAATAAACATTTAAAAAATTAGAGAAAAAAAAAGAAAACAGACAATCTGACTGCCGATTAGTAAATTCCAAGGAAAACAGCTCAGGGAAGTAACCCAACAACAGTGGTCATCGGACCCAGAGTAAAACCAGCCTAGCGAGAACAGTGAGGTGTCTAGGCTCCCCTGGAGACCCTGGGATTCATGAAGAAGAAAAAGTCTGGGTAGATTAAATGATATTGTTGACCTTGTGGGAAGTTTTCCTGTGAAACTATTTAGAAGGTTGGAAGAATTATCATGAAGTACAGAGATAACCTAGCAAATGAAAAACAAGCAAGCAAACAAATGAGGCAACGATTTTAATTTCAAGAAAAACAGAAAGAAAACATCACAATTCACTGCAGTGTTCAACTGTGAATGATATTTGCAAAGGCACAAAAATCCTACTAAATTTAACTAAAAACTATGGTATAACTTTATGAGATAATCAGGCGGATGGCAGTGGAAAAAAGCTAACTCCTCATCTAACATAAGAAGAAATCAGTATTAGGCCTATGTGTATATATGATGTAAACTAGGCATATTTGTTAATTTCAAGATCAGGAAATAAAAGAGAGGAACTTGAAGTGAGGAATGAGAAAATGAACTGCTCCTGATATCCAGGGGCTGGCCGCTGTGGTGTTCTCTTGACCATAACTTCCCAGAATGTCAATGTCAGACAAGGCATTGGTGCTCGTGGTGGATCTAGACAAACAAAACAAAACAAAACAACAACAACAACAACAAAAACCTTCCGTAATCATGTCTGAACATAGAACGTGAGCGCTGTTCAAGCCACAACATGGACCAAACGCCCTCCCTCCTGGAGAATATGGGTGGCTGCTACTTCTTCATCCATTACAGCCTTAGCTTCGCAGTAGGTGTCCCTCCTTTAGATAAAAGTTACCAAGACAGCCAATTATAAAATTGCCCCTGCTTGCAACAGCAGCCAATAGGGAGCAAAGACCCAACTTTCTTAAAGGTATCCCCAAATCACCTACGACAAGTCCAAACCCTGTAGATTTTACTAAATCCCTTTTTCAGAGATTTCCCATGGTTCCTATGGTGTGTGGTGTCCCTGGTACAAGAAATAATAAGCCATCTCCTTCAATCACAGGTGTGTTCCTGGTGGTCTCTGGCTGGAGAGAATTTATTTATAGGAAGTATGGGGAGGGAAAGCACTGGTATGAAAGCTGTGTTAGTTACTTTGGGCCATGTTAATATATATATATGCATATCATTTTGATAAAATGCAAATTCATTTTAAAATTAATTCTTAAAAAGCCTACTGTATATTCCCTACCATGGTGATTTTTGTCACTGTTGTTTTTTGAGGTGTCATCTTAAGGAGCAAGTTGCAGTGAATGCAGAAGATAAATGCAACAGTTAACAATTCCTCTGGTCCATGAAAGGCAACAGTTTCAGATGCTGGGTGTGGTCAGCAGCAACAGTTAGGGTTAACTTGCAGAACTGAAACTAAACCCCTTTCAGTTGCTTTACTTTGCAGAAGACCAAATATTAAGGGGAAAGAAAAAAAAATGAGTATAGTTACTGCACAAAATTTGGATCGCTGCTCAAAATAAGCTTGCACATATTTATTGATTAGGGATTCATGGAAACTTAAATAACTACTTAGAAAGCCTAATTTAAATTGTCAAGCATTGGCTGCACAAAAATGGATACATTAAAAAAAATCTAATATGTGGCAATTTTGGTTGATCTCAAAACCAGCCTTGCTTCTAAAAATCCATCTACTTCTGTGGCTAATCCTAATGGTTTCTTTTAATTACAGTCCTGCTTGTAATTAAAATAGCCAATAACTTTTTAGCTGCCATTATACCCTGTCTTAAATTACGAAGGGGAAATGGAGCCACCCATCAACATAATCACTATCCAAATGATCCCTTAAAATGCTTTGCAGCACAGAGGCCCACAAGTCAAATAGAAAGTCACAATTTAACGGTCTGCCAGAATGTCATAAACAGGCTTTGGGGGGGAGGGGGAATCTCCAACATCAGTTGCAATCACCCAGTTTTAATAATTTTTAACACATTGTCAATCCTGTTTTATTTATACTCCCACACACCTATCTATGTCCCCAGAATATTTAGAAGCAATTTCAAGATACCATATCATTTCATCTGTAAACACGTAAAATCCCACTTATAAAAAGATATAAGCGCTTTTTTTAGCATAAATACAATATCATTTTTTGCACCTGTAATTACTGCCAAGAAACCCATAACATCCTCAAACACCCAGTGAATGTTCAAATTTCCCCCAAATATCTCATAAATTGTCCCATAAAGGTTTATACAATTTGTATTTTTCAATAGGGATTCAAAAAATTCCACATATGGCATTTGGCTGCTGTGTCTCAGACATGTCTTCAGGTCTTCAATTTCTTATTTGAAGAAACCAGGTTTTTTGTCTTGGATTACCACATTCTGGATTTCTGGATTTTACTGTCTCCCCNTATTTGCTCGATTCATCCATTATGGATTATGAATAAAGATCTTAATGAATAAAGATTTCCATCCACTCTTTACCTAATGATTTGGGCAGCCATTCACGATCATTACCTGCATCCATTATTGCATTAAGGGGAGCAAAATGGTTATATTCTAATTCCATTATTCTGCAAGTATCAGATAGAACAATTTTTATAACCAAGACTCTCTTAATAATTCTCCTGAGGATGTTCACATAAAAATGAGGATAAGTGCTTGAATTTTTCCATTTATTTACCAGTTTTCAAAAAGAGTGTGATTCCTCACATTCTCCAAAGTTGTATAGGAAGTATTTTTTATGCTATTATAAACTCATATGCACTTTATTTAAGTGTTTTTATTTATTTAATTCAATAAGGAGAGCGTGTGTGCGCCTGCAAGTGGGGGAGGGGTAGAAAGAGAATTGCAAACAGGGAAGGGACAGAGAGAGAATCTCTGCTGACAACACAGAGCCCCACACGGGACTCGAAATCATGACCTGAGCCAAAATCAATGCTTAACTGACACAGTCACCCAGGCATTTCATGTACATTTTAACCTAGGTATTGTATTTTAAACTCCTGAGGTTGCATTTGTTTATGTACTTATTTGTTTTTATTTTTATTGAAGTATAATGACGTATAATATATTAGCTTCAGGTGTTCAACATAAAGAATCAACATTTGTATATGCTATGAAATGTTCATCACAATATGCCTCGTTAATATCTGTTTCCATACATAGTTACACTCTTTTCCCTATAGTGAGGAGTTTGAAGAGTGGTCTTTGTTTATAATGCTCAGATAAGTCCTGTATTTTGGCAGGGGAAACTGTTTCAAGTTGGCTGCCCGATACTCCTGACAAAACACAGAATCTTTACCAGTGTCTTTATCTGGTAGAGATAAAACCAGAAACTTTATCTGATACGGAGAGACATTCCTGGTTCGTGTCCATATCATGTCCTAGACTTGGAATCAGCCATTCTCTGATTTCCTATGGAAAGACAGATATTTAAAGATCATAACCTAGGATCTATGGGGTGTTCATTGCTACAGGTTGACCATTGTTTTTTTTAGTGGGCAGAGATAAAGAAAAAATCATAACGATACATAATAAATTCTGTTATTTCCAATTCATGTTTAAGATCAACTGGTTTTTACTTTATTTCTTTTATCTTATAGTATATTTCTTTACTCTTATACTAAAAACCTTGGTTCCTAATGATATTGACACATTTACTTATTTGCTTTGTCATTTGTGTGTGTGTGTGTGTGTGTGTGTGTGTGTGTATGTTTCAGACTGCATTCAGGGTAATTTGTTTCAAAAATATTCATAATTACATATTTAAATATGTTTAAAGATGTGACAAACCATAACTCAAGTATATACATATTCAAAAAAATATCATTTTATAGAGATTCCAGATAAGGAAAAGAAACTTTATTTCACAGAAAAGCCATTGAATAGAAGTTTCATCATTTCCATGAAAAAATATGAAGAGAAAAATCTCAAACTAGGTAAAGAGACAGATGTGCCTGTGCAGACCTCAAGCTGCATGACCAGGCCTGGTGACCCTTTTCCAGATGAAAGAAAAAGACGAGAAGTTTAGGATACTTTCCAGTGGAGCTGTTTCTGTTTTCTTTTGTTTATTCCACATTCTTTAAAAAAAATTTTTTTTAATGTTTATTTAGTTTTGAGTGCGAGAGAGAGACAGACTGTGCGCGGTGGAAGGGCAGAGAAAGGGAGACACAGAATCTGAGACTGCTCCAGGCTCGGAGCTGTCAGCATGGAGCCCAACGCGGGGCTCGAACTCACAGACCGCAAGATCATGGCCTGAAGTAGAACACGCAACCAACTGAGCCACCCAGGTGCCCCTGTTTATCCTACATTCTTGAGAAAGAAGACAAATGAGATGGTGATGGACTGCTCTCAGTGATGTCTGACAATTTCTGAATTAGAAGTAGCGGAATGATTTAGCTGAATAGCAAGAAGTAGGGAGGAGCTACTTGACATTGGGATTGAGTGATGACACAATATCTAGTATATAACGGTGTTAATGCAGAGCCAAGGGATGGTGGACAGAAAGGTTCTGAAGCAAAAGAGGCCAAGGAAATGAGAATCTGGGTTTGGGTGTACCATCTGTGTGTAGGTCTAAGGCAGAGCATGATCAACCTAGGAGCACTTGAGAAGATATAGGAATACATTATTAGGTTTCTGCTTAGGGCAGTCAACATCTGGATAACATTTTTTTTCTAGTGCTTGTCTTAAACTGCACCTTAGAATACATGATACTCTTTGGGAAGGGACTGAGCCACATGAACAAGTAGCTAATTAAAGACTAAAAATAATTAGATTCTCTGCATCTTCTTTGTAGTGGCTAAATCATACCCAATAGCATGACTATGCTTCCATATACCTATACAATATATGGTCATGGCCCATTCCTTCTTAAGAGAATATTTGATTTGTTTTTAATCTCCACTATTATAAACACTTTGAAATAAACACTTCTACATAAGTTTCTACATAGCTATTCAATTAGGATAAATTATTAGAAATAGAAATGATGGGTCAAAAGTTATCCATCTTCAAAGACATATTAACTTAATTGGCACATATAATTGGAGAATGTAATATTTATTGCCAAAATGGCATTGAAAATGCTGCTTGTATATCAGGAAAGTGCCTATCAAGTCATAAATAAAAACGATTAATAGGAGGAGGGGAGGGGAAAAATTATCAGTATAAACACTGAGGAATCTGATTTTAGGAAACCTAGAGAAATACATATTTTGTATCATGAATTGTATTTTTTCAGGTTTGTGTATGCGTGTTCTTAATAAGAATCTCACTTCCCTGTTTTTTAAAAAATTGATCTTTTTTTTACATAGACTATTTTTTGTGATTCTATTAAGTAGCCATATTACGTCTCCACAATCTTGGGAATTCACTAAGTAGCACAAGAGCCAGCTTTTGGTCGCCCTTCCTTTCTAGATAATGTAGTGAAAAGATAATACAGGTGTACGATGTCAAGCTCACAGTAGCCAACTGATTCTCAAAACAACAACGACAAAAAAGAAATCAAGAAAACCCTCAGCCTAGTTTTTATAGTTTTTCCTATTTTATCCTTTTTTGGTTGTTACTATTTAATAGTAGTCAAATGTCTTTAAATTCAATTCATTGCTTCAGTTTCCAAATCTGGAAAAATCAAACAAGATTTAACCGAAGACTCAATAACATTCAACTATAATATCAAGTTGGCCTCTGACAAAGTTATCAGAAATAGTGTTTCCTATAGAGGAGGAAACTTTCCACTCATCCATGCAGAAAACATGAGAATTAACTTCTGTTGACGTCTTTCTTTAGATATGTTTCCTTCTTCCAGACCGACAATGCACAAAGGAAAAGACAGAAATCCGATCATGCACATGAGAACAGTGGAGTGCTTCTTAAAACCTATTAGCCAAGCCATGGAATTTCTGCGGTCAAAGGCAGAAATGGTCCCCAGGGAAGCCATTGCTAGTTGCCATTTTGACTGAATGGAGTTCTGAAGTCAATGTTAACGCATGCTGTTTTAGTTTGGGAGGTTTTGTTTATTTGTTTGTTTTTTGTTTGCTTGCTTTTAAATTCCTTAACTGCTTCACTGTTGTGAACAGTGAACTGTTGTAAACTGCTGTTGTCCCAGGTGGCTTTGCCTTGTCCTGTGGAATTTTCTTGACTAGAGTCTCATTAGATGACATTTCTTCTAATTAGATTTCTTGGCTGTTAGAGATTATTATGCTAGAAAACCCACATTCCTTCCTCCCTCTTTCCTCTTCCGTTCCTTCTATCCTGCTCTTGTGTTTTTATTTATGCAAGATGCAAGCCAGATGTTATATTAATAAGAGAACTGATTTTCCTCAAGGAGCCATTCATCAGCACAGAAGTTTTCTGTAGACCATGTTGCAATTTCTGGGAATTCTTTAAATTCTTTCCTTCCTTTTTTTTTCATTTTAAGTAATAAATTTTGGAAGTTACACTTAAAAGCAATATAATTTAAGTGTAGAATTGCTTCTGTTTACTGTGAATGCTAATACAGATTAGGAATTTTCACAAAGTTTAAATTTAAAGAAGGAATTACAAATAGGGACTATATCTTACTATACATGGAGGTGGTGCATCATAAGTGATGTGTGTAAATGTTTTGAAACTTTATTACAATGGAGCAAAGATGCTTTATCAAAGCAATGGAGTATCTCACACCATGAAGTTCAGATTCTGTGTGGCTTAAGGTATATACCTTAAAACATATAGCATGAGACAATATTTTCATTTCTGCCCCCAAAGCTTTTTTATAAAATGAAGGATATTAAAACAAAAAAAGAAAGGGCTTCTTATATTCTTCAGAGAAATTCAACTTCTACAGCACAAGATAAAAAAAAGAAAAGAAAAACCACAGTGAAATTCATTATGATTCCAAAAATAATCTTGTAAAACAGACATAAGATCCTTAAACTACCAAACATCCCAGGGACACTCAATAAAAAGCTTTGGAAGTATTTTTTAAATCCTCAAAAAGCTTAGTTCTGAGTCTTCCCTCCCTGTTGATTTTGGTTTTGTAGCTTAAATCAACTGACCAGACAAAGGAGTTACCATGAAGTCCATGACCACACAGGTAAGAGTTGAACCTGGGGGGTAACAGAGCACGTCTCCTTTTCACCAGATTGCCTGGGCACAACCTGTGTGTAGTATTTATAAGTTGAGGCACCCCCGTGATTTTTATTTACAGCATATTTTATAATCCAAATGTATGGGTACTCCAGCAACTACTGCCAGCTTCCTTAGCACTGTTATAGGTAGAAGCTGATAAGACTCATTCTTCATATCACTGAGCCAACTCTAGTAGTAGCTACCTGCAACTAGAAAAACAGTCCTGGGGCTCCTGGGTGGCTCAGTCGGTTTAGAGTCTCACTCTTGATTTCGGTTCAGGTCATGATCTCATGGGTTTGAGCACCGCATCAGGGTTCGAGCCCTGAATAAGGCTCCATGCTGAAAGTGGGGATCCTGCTTGGGATTCTCTCTCTCTCACTCTCTCTGCCCCTCCCTGGTCATCTCTTTCTCTCTCTCTCTCTGAAAATAAATAAACTTTTAAAAAGTCATCACTGTCTCCAAAGGTACCAGAATTATTTTCTCACATTAGGCTGTACTAACAGCCATACCATTATCCTGCAGTCATCCTTAAAAACTCCGGTTTCAACTTCATGTCTACCTTCCTTACACACTTGCACTTTCCAAGACTCTGTGCTCTTCGCCATTCTTCCTAACCCACTGGCTACTCCTCCTTGGTCTCCTTGGCTGATTTTTCTTCATCTGTCTGACCTCTTATTATTGGAGTCTTACAGGGTTCAGGCCTTGAACATCTTTCCTAACGACCATACTCCTTTCCCTCGGGCCCATATGCCATCTTTATATCCTGACCCCAAATTATGATCTCCATCCTGACCTTGTCTCACAGACTTGTGTATCCAACTGGCCATTCCACATAGCTATGTCAACGTCTAGAGCTTCTCAATAACATGCTTTAAATACCACCCCATGGCTTATACTTCTCACCTCCTCCATCGAGCCTGCCCAAGGCCAATCTATGAATATTTCCTTGGCACCATTGCACTAGACCCCCAGTCGGTCTCCTTGAGGCCCCACTTTCCTACTATACTCTGTTCTTGACCCTATAGTCAAAGTGGCCCTGATTAAAAATAAGATTAAACATGTCACTTCTTTGTCTTTGATATCTTCCCAGCTCACTCAGAGTGAAGCCCGATATATTTACACTGACCCAGAAGACCTGACCCCATTCTCTGACCCCATTCGCTGACCTCAGCCCCTTACAACCTCACCCTTCACCTTACTTCAGTCGCACTGGCCTCCCTGATGTTATCCAACATACTCCCTGCCAAAGTCTCTCCCTCCTGAAGTCTTTTGCACCTGCTTCTTTCTCTGCCTGAAGTGTTCTTCTGCCAATGTCTATGTAGCTTGAGTTTCATCACCATATTTTTTCCGTCATATGTGTTGCCATGTATTATATCAGATGTTTTATTTATTTATTTTGCTTACTGCCTTCTACCCCCCTACTAAAATTTAAGCTCCTTACGGGCACTGTGTTGTTCCCTAAAACAGTGCCTGGCAACAGAGTGTTTACTAAATAGGTTAAGTGTTGAATGAATGAATTTTAATAGCCCTGCAGTCATAGATATTACCATTCAGTCTGTTGACAAACACGTAATGACACTCCACAGCTGTGTATTCATGGCTATGTATTCAGTGCTATAGTGGACAAAAAATAATGAATGACTGCCTTCAAATAAATGATATTTGATTTGTGCAGTTTGAGATGCATCTGTATAGAACCCAAACAACCCAGTGTAACTCAGAAGGATGACAAATGAAATAATGCACGCAATTGCTTGGGTCACTGTCATCTTTAGAGAGAGGACATGTAAATACATCATTCTGAAATCCATTTTTTAAAAGCAAGTTCCAGGTCTATTCATTTATCAAGAATAATTTCGCACATCAATATACATGTTGACCTCACAATAAGTATTCATCCAAATATTCAAATATTCATTCATTCAAACATTTATTCCAAAACCAGTTACTGCGAGCTTCTCATAAGCCAGAAAGATACCACCTGAAAGACGCAGGCCCTAACTGAGTGAGCAGGGCCAGGTATCTTACATTTATGGAGCAGATTATGATTTACTCTAATGTTGACTTAACTGATGACGGAAAACAAGAAAGCTGCCTTTTTTTCTTGTGAATCACCTAGGCATGCTTTCCCTTTTACCTGGAATTCCTTCAAAATCCATTTGCCAAATATTGTAAGTTATATGTGGAAGAGAAATAAAGGCACAGAGAAATTGGGGCATGAAAAGACCACCTGTCTAATTCAAAAAAATGTTAAATGGGGGGGGGTCCCTGGGTGTCTCAGTTAGTTGTGTCCAACTCTTGATTTTGGCTCAGGTCACGATCTTATGGTTTGTGGATCGAGCCCCACCTCATGCTCTGTGGGGCTGAGCTTACTTATGATTCTCTCTCCCTGCTTCTCTCTCAATAAAATAAAAACTAAACATTAAAAAAAAATTGTAAAAAAAAAAATAAAGATACAGCAATTTATCAAAAAACAAAAATTTTTTTTTTTGGAAACTCACCTCTCCCCCCCTCAAAAAAGCAGTGGGTGAGACACCTAGCATATTGTTTGGAACATATTGATACAAACATTTAAATGAAACATTTAAAAAAATTAAAAAAAAAAACAAACACATATTTGTAAATAACAGCTCTTCTATAACATAGCAACATCATTTGTGAATTTCATTAAATTGATAGAAAAAACCCTATGTGGTACATTTTATTATTAGCAGCCATAGGGGAAAAAAAAGTACTAAGGCACATGTCCTCTGTTCTTGGTTAGGACACCGAGGGAAGTCATTGAGACGACCCAGCTGGTGACTTGCAGAACAGGCTTCAGGGCATGCAGTCTGTCTCCAGATGCATGTGTTTGTCTCCCAGAACCCACGGCAGGAAGAAAGAAGGAAAGAAGATACTAAGGAATTCAGAGAAGAGAGACTTCACTGCGCCTGGCAGTCAGAGAAGTCTATAAAAACAAAACAAAACAAGACAAAAAAACCAGGATGTTTGCTGAGCTTTGAAAGGTAGGGAAGCTTTGGAAAAGGAAGAGAGGGGAGGTGCCTTTCAGACAACGCTGACACTTCCAGACATTTGTGGTGCCTGGGAAGGTATTTGTCCAGTCTTCGGTGACTTTCTTTACAGGGTGAGATAGATCAAAACTCACTGACATTTTATCTTATAAATGTTGCATGGAAGATATAAATAACTGTATGGGGTGATGGGGAAAAGATAAGGTGAGGTGTTTCGCCCCTGACAGAGGTCCAACGACAGGAAAGAAACAGAATACGGAACCAAAGCTGACTATTTAATGATTAATAAGGCAATCCTTTTATTTCACGTATTATATGATGGAGAAAAGGGAAACTGATGAGGCTCAGCTGCTCACAGTGACAAGGAAACGGACATACTGCTTGCACAGGGTCATCTGCCAACATCAAAACTGGTTGCCAGAGGGCCACCCAGGGGGCTCAGTCGGTTAAGCCTCCCACTTTGGTTCAGGTCATGATCTCACGGTTTGAGGGTTCGAACCCCGCTTCGGGCTCTCTGCTGACAGCTAGCTCAGAGCCTGGAGCCTGTTTCAGATTCTGTGTCTCCCTCTCTCTCTGACCCTCCCCTGTTCACACTGTCTCTCTCTCTCTCAGAAATAATTAAAAATATTTGAAAAAAAAAACTGGTTGCCAGAATTACTAATTAGTAACAACAAAAATATTCCTCTTGTGATTTTACCATGGCGGTAAAGACGATGTTGGCCAGACACCCAGAACGAAGCAGCAGCGCATAGATTCACGCCTGAAGAAACCAAGAGATACCCGTCTTACCAGAGAGCAAGATACGAGGAAAGGAAGCCAGATGAGGGGAAGGTCACACACGGCTGCTCAAAGAAGCCAAGGGGAATCAAATGCTGATCTTGTGAAAGCTTACAGCGTAAAAGCAACAACTGTCTGCTTGGAAGAATGGTGGTGGGGGAGTAAGTAGGCTTGTGGGGAAGGTTTCCTGAACCCAGACTGACACCAAGAAGGTGACTGAGAAGTGGGCAATAGGACATGTCACCCAGAGACAAGCCCCTTGCAGGAAGCAGTCTGCCGAGGGGGACACAGCCGGGTAAATGCTCTGCATTTTGGTCATCACTTCTGCTGCCACCGGCCTGGTCCATAGAAAGACCACCTGGTCAAGTTCACGTTCACATAAAACCATATGTCACAGAGGATTTCGGCTAGGCCAAAACATGCTTTTTGCCCTTATTTCCACAAGCCTCCTGAAAGCAGTAGGTCTAGGAGGAAATTCACTAATGAAATATGTGGAATGATCAAAACACTACCCACCTAAATGATATTTGTGCTCTTTATGCAAAGGAGAAGTAATAGGAAATCATTCTGTATTACGTGGAAATGGAACAAATTTGAATCATGATAGTTCTATCACCATGAGCTATGAAACCTTAATAAAAAAAATTGCATGAACCAAATGCTACCCTAAAATCAGAGTGTCAGGCAGACATGAAAGATACAGAAAGACATTGAGGAAACAAAGTTCAGCAGAGAATAAACACCACCAAACACCTGATGAAGAACTTGGTGACATGGATTATGAAAGGAATCATCAAAATGGAATGGAAATGGGCAGAGTCAAAAATAAAAGAGAAAAATGGTAGTTATAAAAGTAATGTAAAAATATTCTCACAAGTATTGGAACCCTTAATGAAGAAAACTAAGATAATAAAACATTTGTAAAAGATAGCTAACAATAATATTCAGAAAGCATTCTAGAAATTACCAAAATATATCTGCATCTATCAGAATTCAAATATGTAGAACACATTTTGGGGATGCATCCAGGCTAAGTGATCAAGTTGCCACCACTAAGAGGAAAAACATCACTGTGACTGAAAACTGCTCCATAGCAATGGGAAATCAGACCAGGCAGTGACTGGCCTTCACAAAGTCTTCAAAGAATTTTATACCTGTTCAAGCCACCATTTAAGTACAAAAAAGCAACGAACCATAGACCTGCCTCAGAGATATTGGCAGTTTCCACTCCAGACCATGATAATAAAGTATCACAATAAAAAGAGTCAAATGAATTTTTTGGTTTCGCAGCACATATATAAGTTGTGTTTACACTATACTATAGTCTATTAATAGTGCAACAGCATTAGGTCTAAAAAGCCAATGTGCATACTTTAATTAATAAATACTTGGGGGATGTCTGGGTGGCTCAGTTGGTTAAGCATCGACTTTGGCTTAGTTCATGATCTCATGGTTTGAATTTGAGCCCCAGGTTGGGCTCTGTGTGGACAACTCACAGCCTGGAGCCTACTTCAGATTCTGTCTCTCTCTCTCTCTGCCCCTCCCCTGCTCACGCTTCATCTCTCCCTCACTCGCTCAAAAATGAATAAACCTTAAAAATTAAAAAAAAAAACAAAAAAACTTGGGACGCCAGGGTAGGTCAGTCAGTTAAGCACCCAGCTCTTCATTTTGGTTCAGGTCATGATCTCACCATTTGTGGGATCAAGTCCTGCATTGGGTTCTACACTGACAGCTCAGACTCTGCCTGGGATTCTTTCTCTCCCTCTCTCTGCCCCTTTTCTTCTCATGCGCTCATGCACACGTGCATGTTCTCTCTTTCTTTCTGCAAACAAATAAATAATCATTAAAGAAATACTTCATTGCTACAAAATATTAGCCTTTATCGCAGTTTTCAAAGAGTCCTAATCTGGGGCGCCTGGGTGGCTCAGTTGGTTAAGCATCCAACTTCAGCTCAGGTCATGATCTCCTGGTTTGTGAGTTTGAGCCTGACATCAGGCTCTGTGCTGACAGCTCAGAGCCTGGAGGCTGCTTTGGATTCAGTCTCC
The DNA here is from genome assembly GCF_008692635.1 of Crocuta crocuta. Lineage (NCBI taxonomy): Eukaryota > Metazoa > Chordata > Mammalia > Carnivora > Hyaenidae > Crocuta > Crocuta crocuta. Next base: position 1,438,719 of record NW_027529538.1, read on the forward strand.
CTCTCTCTCTAAGCCCTGCTCACGCTCTGTCTTTGTCTGTCTCTCTGTCTCTCAAAAATAAATAAACATTAAAAAAATTTTTTTTTAAAAGAGTCCTAGTCGTTTTTGCTGGTGGAGGGTCTTGCCTGGATGTTGATGGCTGATGACTAATGAGCATGGTGGTTGCTGAAGGCTGGGGTTAAACTAGCAGTTTCTTCAAAGAAGACAATGAAGGTTGCCTCAACAATTGACTCTTCCTTTCACGAACGATTTCTCTGTAGCAGGTGATGTGATTTGACAGCATGTCACCCACAGACCTACCTACAAACTTGGATTCAGTCCCCACAAACCCTGCTGCTGCTTCATCTACTTCGTGTATGTCATGTTCTCAATGCTTTACTGTCATTTCAACAGACTGCACAGCATCTCCACCAAGAGTAGATTCGATACCAAGAAACCACTTCAGCGACAATTAATCCGTCAGAGTGTTATCGTGAGATGGCAGCAATCCAGATATTATAATAGTGAAAAGTTGGAAATATTGCAAGAATTACTAAAATATGAAACATAGATATAAAGGGAGCCAATGATGTTGGAAAAATGGTGCTGATAGATCTGCTCAATGCAGGGTTGCCAGAGACCTTCCCTTTGTAAAAAAGCACAATAAAGCAAAGCACAATAAAACAAGATATGGCTGTACAATGTTTTAGATATAGAACAAATGAAATATCTTCATGAGTCTTTCAGGAAGACAATAAAGGACCACCTTCAACCACCTAAAAATTAAAAAAGAAACTCTATGAATAAGACTGAAGTAAAATAAATGTAAGTACTATGATTCACAATAAAATAATAATGAAAAAATAATACTTATTAAATGTTTAATAAGTATTTGGCACTATTCTACAGCCTCATAAAATTTCTGTAGGGTAGGAACTATGTATTATTATTGTTATTATTATTATTATTTTAGAGAGAATGAGAGTACAAGCAGGGAGAAGGACAGAGAGGAAGAGAGAAAGAATCTTATGCAGGCTCCATGCCCAACATGGAGCCCAACATGGGGCTTGATCCCACAACCCGGGGATCATGACCTGAGTGGAAATCAAGAGTCAGACACTCAGGCAACTAAACCACCCAGGCACTACTGTATTATTTCTTACTATTCCCTATTATGTTGCTTAACCTCTGTT
>NW_027529538.1:1439946-1708384 GCF_008692635.1 Crocuta crocuta
TATATATATATATATATATATACACACGCACATAAAAATGCAATGAAACCGAACACAGAGAGTAAGGTGTGTGACAGAATAATCTGTAACCTAACTGTAAGATGGTTAAACTCACATGTTTAAATAAATAAAACATCTGACTGGATCATAAAGTTTAACTATTTTATACATCAGAACAAAGGATCAATGCTATACCCAATACTATGTTGTACACAAGAAGCATTCAAAATTATAAAACAAAACAAAACAAGCAAATATTAAAAATAAGTGTCTTTAAAGTAATTCCTGGAGATACAAAACCAAGGAAAACAAGAGTGGTAATCTTCATACCAAACAAGGTTTAACTCAGGGGGCACCTGGGTGACTCAGTCAGTTAAGTGTTGGACTTTGACTCAGGTCATGGGCTCAGGTCATTATCTCATGGTTCGTGAGTTCGTGTCCCCCATCAGGCTCTCTGCTGTCAGTGCAGAGCGTGTTTCAGATTCTCTGTCTCCCTTTCTGCCACTCATGCTCTCTCTCAAAAATAAGTAAACTTAACTAACAACAACAACAACAAAAAAACCAAGGTTGAAATCAGGATAAAGGGAATTAATGAATTAAAGAATGCTTCAGAATCATAAAGGTTACATTTCATAATGTACATCTAATAGTCCTGATTATCTATTAACCAAATAACATACAGTTGACATTTGAACATTTGAACAATGTGAAGGTTGGAGTTCCAATTCCCCACACAGTCAGAAAAACGCATATAACTTTTGACTCAAAAATGTAAGTGCTAATAGCCTACTGTTGAACAGAAGCCTTACTGATAACATCAATAGTCAATCAACACATATCTTGTATGTTACACTATATACTGTATCCTTACAGTAAATTAAGGTAAAACAAATTAAGAAAAGAAAATGCTAACATGAAAATCATAAGGAAGAAAAAATACATTTATAATACTGTATCAAAAAACAAATCCCATGTATAAGTGGACCCACAAGGTTCAAACTTGAGTTATTCAATTTGGTAATCAAAATTCAGAAACAAAGATGGCAGAAAATACAAAGAGTAATGGGAAGTTTTAATTCTCTCTTCTATTTCATAAAAAACCGATCAGTGTAGATAAGCAAAGATCTAGAAGATGTAAATAACAAGTTAATTATATACCTCAAGCTAATCTGCATAATAAAGACTCCATTGGGGCGCCTGGGTGGTTTAGCTGGTTAAGCATCCAACTTGTCTCAGGTCATGATATTGCTGTTCCTGAGTTCGAGACCCACATCGGGCTCTGTGCTGGCAGTTCGGAGCCTGGAGCCTGCTTTGGATTCTGTGTCTCCTTCTCTCTCTGTCCCTCCCTTGCTCCACTCTGCCTCTCTCTCTCTTTCTCTCTCTCTCAAAGATAAATAAACATTAAAAATTTAAAGACTCTATTATGTTTCATAAATAGAGACTCCATGTATTCTTCAAAGACCCTTGGAACATTAAAAACATAGAAATTTCATAAAGAAAACTTCAATGAATAGTGAATTGTAAACATAATTATTTTTAAAAGCTGGCTCATAAAGTCATAAAATTATAACTCCATACAAAAATGAGGGGATAAACCATAACTGTGTAAACTTTAAAAAACTACTTTATTCTTAGGTCAAAAACTCAAAACCAAATTTCATAATATTTTGAAATTACAAAAAACAAAATTAACCAGAGGGAAAGATAAAAGGAGCATTTAGTTTTAAAAGTATACATAAATAAATAAGGTTTCAAAACTCAAGTTTTGACTCAGGCAGACCAATCCATACACAAACAGGAAGAAAAGCAGACATGGGGAATTAATGATGAGCTGAGATAGTTCGACACGGAATCCTACCAAACCTTAGTTAAGCAATAATTACAGTGCTACTTAAATTATTTGAGAGCAGTGGTCCACAAAGTTTTTCTCTGGAGGGCCAAAGAGTAAGTATCCTTGGCACTGTGGACTGTCCACGCACTGTTGCCTTTACCCAACTCTGTCCACAGAGTGAAAATAGCCATGGACAATATACATGGGTATTGTTGACTGTGTTCCAATAAAACTTTATGAAAACAGTCACTTGGCAGTACTTTGTCAACCCCTCTTGTAGAACATAAGGCAAAAATTGTTTCAAATAATTTCCTTAAGGTTTATTTGTTTATTTTTAGAGAGGAGGGGAGGGCAGAGAGTGAGGAGGAGAGAGAGAACCCCAAGCAGACTCCATGCTGTCAGTGCAGAGCCCCACACAGAACTCGAACTCATAATCTATGAGATCATGAACTGAACCATTATCAAGAGTTGGACACTCAGCTGACTGGGCCATCCAGATGTCCCTCAAATAATTTTATATAATTATTTCAAATAAAAATTTCAAATAAAAGTAATAGAACATTGTGGTGCCTGGGTGGCTCAGTCGGTTCAGTATCCAGCTTGGGCTCAGGTCATGATCTTACAGTCTGTGAGTTCAAGCCCCAAGCCCCACGTCGGGCTCTGTGCTGACAGCTCAGAGCCTGGAGCCTGCTTCAGATTCTGTGTCTCCTCTCTCTGCCCCTCCCTCACTCCACTCTGCCTCTCTCTCTCTCTCAAAGATAAATAAACATTAAAAAAATAATAGAACATTGACAACAAAATGCAATAAACCATAGCAATAATATTAGCTCTTTCTCATAAGTGTCTACAAAAATTTCAACAGAACATAAGCAAATGAGCTTCAGCAGAACATTAAGAGTATGTTAATAGAAAATAATCTAGTGGTCTTTATTCAAATAGTGTATGACTTAGTGTTGAAAATATATTAACATAATTCACTATATTATGTTCCAAAGTTAAAATTTTAGCATCCAATTTTTATGAGAAAAAACTTTTTAAACATAGTAATAGAAGGAAAGGTTTTAATATATCCTTATCAAATGAAAGGCCTGAATTATACTAAATGAGAGGCAGTGGAAAATGTCCTCTTTTAAAAACTGGGACAATCACTATCAGTGGAAAAAGAAATGAGGAATTAAAGTTGGAAAATATGGGATACAAATATCATTATTTGCAGATGATAACATCATTTACTCAGAAAACCCAATTAGAAACCATTGCAAGTAATAAAAAAATCAGTAATATGGCTGGGAACCTTCTATATCTGTATCTATGTATCTGTAGCTGTATCTATATCATATATAAACAAGAACCAGTTGGCATAATGAAAGAAACCATTACAAAAGAGAAAGTAAGTTACCAAAGACCAAATGTTATAAGCAATGTGGAAAATGAGGACGCCTGACTGGCTCAGTTGGTAGTGTCTGACTCTTGATCTTGGGATTGTGATTTTGAGACCCATGTTGCATATAGAGATTACTTTTTAAAATCTGCAAAATTTGTATTAAGAAAACCTTAAAACATTATTCAGGTAACCAAAAGACTTACATGAGTAAGTTACTTACTACAACCTTGGATAAGAAAACTCAATGTCATTAAACTACCAACCTTTCCTAATTTAACCTAGAAATTTATAACCTTCCCAAGAAAGTGAGTAGACCTTCCACTTCTAGTTTTTATTTTTTTTAATGTTTTTATTTATTCTGAGAGAGAGAGAGAGAGAGAGAGGGAGAGAAAGAGACAGTATGAGCAGGGGAGGGTCAGAGGGAGAGGGAGTCACAGAACCTGAAGCAGGCTCCAGGCTCCGAGCTAGCCTTCAGCACAGAGCTTGATGCGGGGCTCGAACCCACAAGCCCCACGAACTGTGAGATCATGACCTGAGCCGAAATCGAACGCTTAACCGACTGAACCACCCAGGCGCCCCGACAAGCCAATTCTAAAGTTGATAAAGAAAAATCAAGAATAAGAGCATTCTGGTTATATCTGCATGAGGAGATTAATGAGTGGACACTAGTCTTATCATAAAACCCAACTAATTACTACACTGTCTTATTGGACATGGATAGATAGATCAAAGAAAGAGTATATAAATAGACCCAAATAGCATAAGGATTTTATATCAGGTTATTTCTGTGAGCAGAAACAAGAGAGATTATTCAATAAATGGTGATGAGGCAACTGGTTGGCCATCTAACTGATACTGGATCACTCTATTATTCACAACAGAATTCAGGTAGATCTAAAATTTAAGTGTAAAAAGTAAAAGCATTAAATTACTAGTCTGTATACTAGTAGGAAAGGCATTTTCAGACAGAAAACCCAGGAACCATAATTAGAAAGGCTAATTTTTTGGAATATATTAATCTCAAAAAACTATAATCAAAGACAATGACCAAAAAAAAACATTAAAAAGCCATAAGCTGTGGTCCTTAATGTTTAAAGGACATTATAGTAGGTGAAATTAGTCAGAGAAAGACAAATACCGTATGATCTGACTTATGTGTGAAATCCAAAAAAGAAACAAGCAAAACAAACAAAAATCAAGCTCATAGATCCAGAGAACAGACTGGTAGCTGCCAGAGATGGGGGTGAAGGGTAGGCAAAAATGGGTGAAGGAGGTCAAAAGGTAGAAACTACCAGTTACAAAATAAATAAGCCATGGAAATGTAACATACAGCATGGTGACTGTAGTTAACATCACACTGCAGATTTGAAAGTTGCTAAGAGTAAATCTTTAGAGTCCTTATCCCAAGAAGAAAACTGTTAACTATGTGTGGTGATAGATATTAAGCAAACTTAACCGTTGTAATCACTTCTCAATATATACAAATATCAACTCATGTTGTAAACTGAAGCTAGTATAGTTTTACATGTCAATTATACCTCGATAACAAAGTTTTTTTGAAAGTAGTAAGCTATGGTCCTTAATGTTCAAAGAGCATTAATACAAATCAATACAAAGATTTCAAAATGCCCAAGTGGATAAATAATTTAGCATAAAAAAGAAGTACAAATGACTCCTATACACACTGAAAAGATGCTCAACCTCACTCTTCTTTTCATTGATTATTGTTACTTTTTAAATTTCCTTCCTTCTATTTTGAGCTTAGTTTACTCTTCTTTTTCTAGCCTCTTGAGGTAGAACTTTGCATTAGTGATTTTAGGCTTTTCTCATTTTCTAATGTAAATATTTGAAACTATAAATTTAACTACATCTATAAATCTCTTTTTCTATCATCCAGTTCAAAATATTTTCTTTTCTCATGTAATATCTTCTTCAACACATGGTTTTTATAGATGTGTACTACATAATTTCAAATATTGGGGCTTTGTAAATCTCACTGTTAACTGGTTTCTATTCTGTAATTTGTTAATCTTTCAAACTTTATGGAGACTTGTTTTATAACTCTAGATCTGGTCCATCATGATAAATGTACTATGTGTCTTTGAAAAGAACGTGTTGGGTGTTCTGTTCTATAAATATAGACTAGACTGATTTGACTAATAGGGATGTTAAGATTGTTTATACTATCGGGGGGATTGGCTGGCTCAGTCTGTTGAGTGTCCGAGTTTGGCTCAGGCCATGAGCCCATGGTTCGTGAGTTCAAGCCCCCCATCAGGCTCTGTGCTGACAGCTCAGAGCCTGGACCCCGCTTTGGGTTCTGTGTTCCCTCTCTCTCTGCCCCTCACCCACTTGTGCGTGCATGCGTGCGCGTGCGTGTGTGTGCACGTGTGCGTGTGTGCGCGCGCACATGTGCACGCTTCTCTCTCTCTCTCTCTCTCTCTCTCTCAAAAATAAACATTTTAAAAAATTTTATTAATAAAGATTGTTTACACCCTTACTGGTATTTGTCTAGTCGTTCGACCGATCACAATTACTACTGAGAGAGAGGAGTTAAAATCTCCAATACAATGGCAGATCTGTACATAAATACACAAAAAGTTGATTTTATTTTCATTATTTCAATCCTTACTTCATAAATGTCGAAACACTACTATTAGGCACATACACACACATTCATGATCGTCATGGATTACCAGTGACTTAGCATTTTCAGTAAAAAATATCTCATTTGTTTGAAAAAAAACTTTGTAAGTCTACTTTATCTTAAAATAGACATTTCAGGTTCCTATTATTAGCATACTTTGTAGGTGTATCTTTTTCCTCCTATTTACAGTCTGTGTGTTCATAAAGCATGATCCTTATGGACCAAATACAGTTGCAGCTTGCTTTTCCAAAAAAAATTCAGTTTGACAATCTCTGTGTTCTAATTGGAGTATTTATTTGATTTGTATTTAATGTTATTGTTAAGATCATTAGATAAAGGTGTACTATTTTGCTATTTTTTTCTGTTTGTCCTATCTGAGCTATCTTTTTGTCCTTTCTCCTTTTCTGCCTTCTTTTTGGTTAACTGAATATCTCTTACACTTCTGTTTGAATATGTCTATTAGATTTTGTGCTTAATTTTACTGGTTAATTGAGGTCTTATAATATTTTTTCCTAACTTTTACAGTCTATTTAGAGTTGCTATCACAACATTTCACGAAAAAAAAAATGTATGTATTTTGTGACCACATAGTTCCATATATCCTGACTCTCTATGTCATATGTGATTGTCAGATATATTATATTTATATATGTTAAATATTCCAAATAAAATGCAAAATTTTTCTTTTCAAACATTATATTTTAAAGAATTAAGAGAAAAATAGTTTAAAAAATATGTACCCATATAATTGTCATTTCTGGTGCTCTTCACTCCTTCTTTCCAGCTGAAAGAACTTCCTTTAGCATTCCTTAGAAAGCAGGCAATAAATTCTACCTGAAAAGTGTCTCTATTATGCCTTAATTCATGAAGGGCACTTTTGATGCATATATAGTTCTGGATTGATAGTTTTATTTTTTTCTTTTAGCCTTTAAGAGATGTCTTGCCCCTGACTTCTAGCCTTCATTATTGCTATATGAACAATAATTCTTACCATTTGTACCATTGTTCCCTTCTATGAAATGTGTTGTTTTTCACCGGTTGCTTTTCATGTAGGTTTTCTTTTTATCTCTGCATGTCAGCATTTGTAATACAATGTGTCTAGATGTGATTTTCTTTGTATGAACTCTGTCACGTTTGGGTTGAGATACTTATATCCGTAATTTTGTTTTTCACCGTATTTTGGACCATTTTAGGCATTATTTCTTCAATTTACTTATGCCCCATTCTCTCACTCTTTCCTCTCCTCTCCAAAAGGATGCAGTTTCCCATGGGTATCATCTGGATTCTTCTCAGATTGGGGCACCTTGGTGGCTCAATCGGTTGAGCGTCTGGCTTCCATTTGGGTCATGACCTTGTGGTCCTTGAGCTCGAGCCCATATCGGGCTCTGTGCTGACAGCTGGGAGCCTGGAGCCTGCTTCAGATTCTGTGTCTCCATCTCTCTGCCCCTCCCCTGCTCACACTATCTTTCTCTCTCTCTCAAAAATAAATAAAAATTTAAAAATTTTAAATAAAAATGAAAAGAATAATTTAAAAAAGAAGCAGATCACATTACAGAATTAGATAGTCAAGAGGCTTATTAGGATAAATTCCTGTGAATGATAATGGGGAGAAGGAAGTATACTCAAAAGTATACTCGGAAGACTCCTGGGTGGCTAGTTGTTTAAGCACCCAACTCCTGATTTTCAGCTTAGGTCATGACCTCGCACTTCATGAGTCAAGCCCCACATGGGGCTCCACACTGATAGTGTGGAGCCTGCTTGGGATTCTCTCTTTCTCTCCCTCTCTCTGTCTCTGTCTATCTCTCTCTCTCATAATAGATAAATAAATTTTAAAAATATATTTTAAAAGGATACTTGGAAATATACCCACAACGACAACAGAACAGGTACGTGGGAAATATGTGGGTAGCGAGGGCACCCAGGAGCAAGGGACACATTCCACTGCTTCCTGCTTTGTGCCATGTCACAGGTCATGTTGCGTATTACCCATTGAAAACCTTAATTAAGTCTCCTTTATAAAATAACACATATTTAGCGTTTCACGCAGCACCTGGTTTATGGTAATCCCCCTGTCTGTAGTGGGAGTGTTTATAAAGAGTGAAATACTGAGTGTTTGCACACAGGCAAAGGGGGAAGACTTTTTCCAAATGACTGCAGTGTTTTATCCACCNGACAGTAAACACTGCCCAGGTACCAGGAAGTTCAGTGAAATTTGGTACCTAACTCCCTTCACCCTTTGGTCGGCTTGGGTTTTCCTTTCTCCCTTGGTTCTCATCTTCCATTTTCTGTCTCTATGATATTCATTTAAATGTTATTTCCTATGTTGCAAACTTCAAACCATTTTTTTTAGTATAAGACAGAATACTCAGCGTTAGCGTATACAAACACGTATTTCGTAATGCCTGTTTACCAAAGCGTTTCCATCAAATGGAGCAAGAGAATCACCATCCAGGCTAGACGTTCAAGTCGGTGACATTGTCCCCCTGTTAATAGTCTGTAATTTGCTATTTTTACCAAAGCATTTTGTTTGTTTCCGATGTTTGTGAAACAGTAAATCTCCTCATTTCCCTGAACGTGAACTATGCTAAACCATCTACCAGTGTGCTCTCTAAAGCTTAATTTGGGAATGATAATCGCTTTCTAAAACCATCACGAAATAACAAGATCCTGCCTTAATGCAAAGGCTGAGATGTAATGAAAGATTTGTGGTACTATTTGTGAATTGCTTAGCATCTGCCACCAGCCTGAGTCTCACCCGTTCCCGGTCTACTAAATTATGTTTTCGTAGGCACTGAGAAAGCACGCCTCACATTTTTTACATGGGGGAGACTAAACCTTGTTTGTGAGCTCTGCTATGAGTGAGACTGTGCTCATACTTGTTTGTGGCCCTCGAGATTGTTCACTGAGCCTGCAATGTATCAAATAACTATACGGGAATAGAGCTGGGCTGTACATGCTGTGGGCTCAAGTCAATTACAACTTCTTTAAAACTGCTCCATCAACTTCTGCTAATTGTAGCATCTATCCCCGTAACAGAAAGGGAGCTCATCTTTCATTTACCTTGCACTTTTTTCCAAAGCCTAAAGATAGAAATTCTGCCCTGATTCATAATAAATACCCACCCCCTTGGGATAATGACTGAGAAACCCATGGATCTCTCCTTTTCTTTCTCTTCATTAAAAGGGAGTCTTGTCATTCAACTAAATTGAATTTTCCTTTCATTTTCCATGGATGAGTTTATATCTCTGCGGGTGCAGGAGTACATCTGAGTTGCTACGTGCTTATCATGCTACACAAAGCACCACTGCGGTTTTGCCAACCAAGCATTGAGATCAGCCTGGGACAGACTCTTAATATGCAGAAATTTATAAAATGTGCATTGTCCTGTCCTGTTTCCTGACCACCTAGACACCCATTCCAGGACCCATTCAGACTGTGGATGATATAGGTCATTCCCCATCTGCTAAAGTTTGTCTTGTTTCTCATTCTCTCAACTTTGCCAGATATCAGCAACGCATTGCATTCTGTCCAAGGCTAGAGAAGTTAACAGCTTACGGACTTCAGCAACAGCAAAAGAAAGGGCTGAGGGTTGCTTTTTACCAGCACAGGGGTGGAAACCAGTTAAGCATTACAATCACTATAATTCTGAAGATGGAAAAGACTATAGAAATTGTGTCATCTCCACATCACATAGATGGGGAAATGAGCACTCAAAGGGACAACTAAGGTTACAGAGCTACTTAATGAAAGAGCTGGAATCAAAACTTAGGTGTCCTTTTTTTCCCCCAAACTTGTTTGATGACCTCAAAATCTTCAACAGATTTAAAAAAATTGTTTTACATTTATTATTTTAGAGAGACAGAGCACAAGCTGGGGAGGGGCAGAGAGAGAATGAGACACAGAATCCAAAGCAGGTCCCAGGCTCTGAGCTGTCAGCACAGAGCCCAACACAGGGCTCAAAGTCACAAACAGTGAGATTATAACCTGACCTGAAGTCGGATGCTTAACCAACTGAGCCACCCAGGTAACCCCAACAGTTTTTTTAAGTTTATTTATTTACTTTGAGAGAGTGAGAGAGCAAGAGTAAGGCAGGGCCAGAGAGACGGGGGGAGAGGGAGAAGCCCAAGCAGGCTCCTCACTGTCAGTGCAAAGCCCGACACCAGGCTCAAACTCATGAACTGTGAGATCATGACCTGAGCCAGAATTAAGAGTCAGATGCACATCCAACTGAGCCACCCAGGTGTTGCAAAGCTTCAACAGTTTTTGAGGCTTTTAAATGCAAGATAACCCAACAGAGAGCCATTACTATAAGAGTCTCTGGCATATGTCTATCAGTGAAAAATGTACAAGAGAGTAAGAAAAAATGTATCTATATCAATATCTATAATCTATATATTTCTACAACAGGATAATAGAAGGTATCTATCAGGTAAGAAAGAACATTGGTCATGAAGCAGGAAGTAAAAATTGCCATGTGTCTTTCTGTTAGACAAGAGAACAGGAGGGAAGTAGGGCCCTTCCATGTTGGGGGCAAATTGTTCTACAAAATATTTACATCACAGATCATCCCCTTACATTTTAACCAGGTAAAATTAGGTGAAAACATAAACACATTTATTACTGGCAAGAAGAACTTGCTGCTTTCTCTAAGAGTCAACATTCAGGTATTCCTTCAACTCTGTGAAATCTTTTACCTATAATAGCCTGCAATTTGCCTTTTTACAAGGGTATGTTGGAAGAGGAAATGTCACAAAAGGTCTAGCTGCTTTGTAAGGGGGGCAAAAAAGTGTCAGTTGGAGAACACAGACTCTAGCATTAAACAGACCTGATTTTGAGTCCCAGGTGCGCCCTGATTATTAACTGAACCATCTTTGGAATTTACCCCCTCTAGATCTCACTTCCATATAGTAAAAACCACCTCACAGAGGTTGACTAAAGGCCAGTGGGATTACAGATGAAAGTACTTAGCTCTGTGCCAGACTCGTAGTAAACCCTTAGTGAATGCAGCATATTATAACCAAAGGGGAGGGGGGACGGGCTGTTCCAGGTTTGTTTGGGTGATAAGGAGTATTGAAGAAAGGAACAAGTCTTGAACACAATTTTATATATGAGAAGACAAAGCAGAGGGATCCTAGAATGCCGCGGTTAATGTCAGTAATGGATGAGACATGTCGTAAATCACCCTGCGTCCTTTCTAACTAAGCTCCAGTCGTTTTCCGTGGTTTCTCATCAGGGCCTTCCCAGCTACTGTCCTGACTCTCTGAAATGCCTTCCACCCTGACTCTCTTGGTAAGATGTCCACTCTCCATTCTGCCGTACGTCTTTGCGACAACATTCACCAATTTATAGTGCTGTTTCGTTTCCCAGTCCATCTCCTCAGGGAGCTGAGCTCCTTACAGGAGCAGACTATCACAATTAAAGATATTTTAATGGTACTCATTTTCTCATTCCCGGTGCCTAGAAGAGTGTCCAGTATATAATAATTGTCCAGACAGTATTTGATGAGTAAATGAGTGACTGAATCACTTATTCCTCAGGCTACCTGGACTAGCACCCTGAGCCCATTCTGCTGATGTCCTGTTCCTTCAAAGCAAGGAGCTATTCGGTTTGCTCTTGTGTGGATGTGACATTCTTAGTTAGCATCTGGGTTTGTTTTTTTTTTCTCCAACAAGCTTACCCCCACCCTCCAAAATATAAAAGAAAAATCTGGATGGTCACTTTTTCCCCCACTCAGATATGACAAAGTGCATTCTAAGAAACAACTCCTTCTAATATATACATCAAAGCAGAAAAAGAAATTTGGTTGCCTAACCATTTTCAAGGACTAATTTTACTCAGTCTCCAGAATTCAGTTACCTGTCTAGGTAAACTGTACATTATATAATATACTGCAGCAATGTCAAATTCCTTGGATTTAATAACGTTTTTCATCTTCCATGACACTCATAGCCACGACAGTCTATTCCTAGAAACTTCTTTACAATCTTTGAGTAAGTTCCTCATTTACCTCATGACTCAACGTTCTCAGCTATAACATGGAGATAATAGTTGGACTTACTTCATAAGAAGATTTTGAGAAATAAATGAGTGATACAAGTAAGACATTTACAGTAAGCACCTGTTACACAATGTACAGTGTACAGTAAGCACCTGTTACACAATGAACAATTAACAAAAGTCAAAGTTATATGAAAACATTCTACAATAATGTAGGGGTTTTGAGGGTTACAGTTACATAGACACAAGTTCATACATAAGTGACTTTTGGAAGTATTGGAAAATTCCTGTGAGAAGTTTGCTTTAAAAAGAAACATTGTATACAATGCATTGGCTACATTCCCTCTTGCTCTTTGAAGGGCGTATCAGGAAGTGCACTCTCTGAATGAAGAGGGGACTTCCTTTTTGTGAATATTTCAGTCTACCAGCAGCCACCCAGCACCTTACTCTTTCTGTCATGCTCTTTTCTTTCATTTTCTCTCCTCTTGAATGCCTACTGCACATGCTAGTTCAGCATTGGAATCCCATGTGATGAGGAACATAATAAAATGCTTCAGTCGGAGACTCCCTCATTCTCTACTTGATAAAACACCCTTCCCCCCTCCGCTCTCCCTCTGCTTTCTCCACCCCTCAGTCCCCTACAGGAATTGTTCCCTGATCCCCAGCCGCCATCTTGACAAAAACTGAGTCTCTGAGCCTAGTATGTAGACCTGTAATTTGCTATTTATTCTTCGATCTCAGCAGGGCGCTTCCTGCCGCCAGGGACTTCCCACTTTGAAAGGAAAGATGAAACAGACACTTGGAGGATTCTCTCACAACCGGCCCCACATCCTGGTGAAGAGCCTCAATAGGGCAGCGGAAGAGGCTTCCAGGATGATGGGGGGGAAATATTCAGTGCTAGAAAGAACTCCTGAGGTGGATGCCAAGATGATTGCTTTGTTCAAAGGGCAGTCGTACCCTCATGGGAAAGGAAAGAGACTCAGTACTTCCAAGAAAAATAAGTTTTAGTTTGGGATACTTTTTTGCAGTTGATTTGAGCAGGTCACATTCTTCTAGTTTTTATTTATTTATTTATTTTCCTGAGAGATTCCGTTGATTTAGTATGACAACACATGAATATAGAGTCTGAGATTCAAAGAGGCACAGAAGTGACAATTCGGATTTTCAGGGGACCCAACCTCAGAATAAAATGGCATTTCACCTGAAGTGTTCAGAGACAATGACCATCTGCTTTACGCTTAGAGCTTCGATGCCTTTCCAACCCCATTGCCACTGGTCTTGATTTTTGCCATCAGGTTTGTAATCAAAGTACCAGAGTATTTTCTTCTCTTTTCTTACCAGTGGGGGATTTTTCTCTAGGCACAACAGCAGGGAGAAAATGCATGATATCAAAACATAGTGTATTGTGTCACAAGCACTATAAAGGCAGACCATCCATCTACTAAGAAAGTTGTTAATAAGTCACAGTTTCACCTGATTAAAGGAACTGAAAATAGTTCCCAAGGGAATGCGTTGTATCATTGTTTAACACCAGAGCATTTCCTCCAAGACATGATGCCCTTGCTAACCTCACTTCCTTCCCCCCACGTAATTTTCAATGCCTTCTTTTCTGGCTGTTTTTTCACACCTGTCACAGAACACAGAAACAGAAATATTCTGCTCCCACTCGGTTCAGAAGGCAAGGGAGGAAGAAAGGACACTCACATGAGAAGTATACAATTTTATTCATTTTTTGTTGTTCAGTCAGTGTTTATGGATGGTGTTTTGTGCTAAGTGTGGTAATAGGTACTGGTTTGTAACAGAGGAGAAAAAAAACAAAAACATAAACAAAACAAAACCAGATAAGATTCCTGCTTTTAGATTACAGATTATCACTGGTGATAAGAGGTCCTATGAAGAAAATAAGACAGCAATGTGAGCGTCTGGAAGGAGAGGAACTTTCAATCAGAATCAACTCCCCCGTCAGATGATGTTCAGCTGAGACACGAAAGTTAAGAAGAAGCCAAATGTGCAAGATCCGGGCACAAAGTGTTCCCAGTGGAAAGGACACTGAGTGAAAAGGTCTGAGGAAAGAAAGATCTTGGCCTTGGTATCTGGAGCAGAGCCAGCCTGGGGGAGTGGCGTGGGAAGAAATCTGAGACGTAGCCAGGGGCCAAATTGCATAACCCAAAAGAAGAATATGGTCATAACTTTCTCTATTTGCGAAAGGGTAGGAGGGCAGAAAATTAAGCACTGGGAGTGGGGGTGTGGGATGAAACAGTACAAAGGTGTGTAAAGATCATGCATCTCAGACGGAAGATGAGGTCATCAGATAAGTCTCCCACTTGGAATCTATCTCTAAAAATAGGACATTGCCTCCTTCAGCAAAGTCACTTTGCAGACCTTCCCTCTGACACACGAGATGCTAGCCTCTGTATGCATTAATGTATTAGAAAGGCAATATCCTAAAATACTGTTTGAAAATAATATGTTCACAGTGGTTATAATATATGGATCAAAGAGTGGAAGAAAATGTACAAAATGAAACATTTCATTTAGATGGTAAGAATAAGGAGATATTCAGTTTTCTTCAGTAATGCTGTTATAATCACATTTTTATAGGAAGGAAAATCCATTTTTGGCTTTTAGGGTATCAAAGTATACATTTGCAGCTAGGAAGAAAAGTATTCAATAATTTAAAAATGAAAAGCAACTTTGATTTTTACTTAAAAATCAGTTGGTCCCCCTACTAGATAGCACCATGAGATACAATGTTTGTAATTTCAATGAATAGGTCATAGTGTTACAGAAGTCTAAGAGATTTCACAAAAGGAGGCAGGTTTAAATGAACACCGAGATGTTCTTCAGTAAATTGAGTTCTTTAAAGTATTCAGTAAGTGTTAGATACTATTATGAAGATTCTCAGTATAAACCAGTTACAAGGAAGTAGCACATAAGATCTCTGCTTTATGAATTTTGAGTTCAGCATGTTTTTCAGCTGACTTATATTCCTTAGGAGCTAAGTTGTTTCCTAAATAATTAAGCACTAACAACATGAATTTTGCAATCTGGCTTAATGATGTGACAGAGAGAATGGACAAAGTGTCATATAGCCTATGGATATGAACATTCCCCCAGTGGCCCGTGTCCATCTGTCAAAACTGCTCCAAATTGTTCATCAACTTGTGCATTTAGGATACCAGTTCTTGGAACTCTGAATATTTTTAGATATTTTTGGAATGTTTCTATCAAGAATAAGAGTTCTTCATAGGTGTAAATCTTTGTACAATGATTTCTTAGATCCGATATCAAAAGGACAAGCAACAAAAGGAACAATGGATGAATTGGATTTCATCAAAATTAAAATGTTTGTGCTTCAAAGGACAGAGTTTCCAAAGTGAAAAGACTGGGAGAAAAGATTTGCAAACAGCGCCACTGATAAAGGACTTGACTAGAGTATGTAAAGTGCTCTTACAACTCAATGACAAAAAGACAAGCGACTCCATTTGAAAATGAATGAAGAAGCTGGAGAGACATTTTTCTGAAGAAGACATACAGATGGCCAATAACCACATGAAAATATTCTTCATGTTATTGACCATCAAGGAAATGCAAATCAAAACCACTAGATACCACTTTCCACTCATCATAGCATAAAAGACAAGAAGTTACGAATGTTGTCAAGGATGTGGAGAATTTGGAACCCTCAAACACCCGCTGATGGGAATGCAAAATGGAGAAACCACTTTTTGGAAATAAAGAGGAAATAGTCTGGTAGTTCCCTAAAGTTAAGAATAGAGTTATGATGTGACCCAGCAATCTCAATCTTAGATGTCTAAGAGGAAAAATAATATGTCCACACAAAAACACATACATATATGCTTATAACCACATTGCTCATAATAACCAAAAATGGAAACAATGGCAAAGTCTACCAATGGATGAATTCATAAATAAAATATGGTACATCCATATAATTGAATATAATATTTGGCACTAAAAAGGAATGATTTACTGAGTAATGCTACAATACTCGTGAACCTTAAAAACATCATGCTATGTCAAAGAAGCTAGTTTCAAGAGACCATATACTGTATGATGCCATTTATATAAAATGTCTAGAATAGGCAAATCCATAGACACCAAAAGCAGATTATTGGTTGCCTAAGAGTGAGATGAGGGAATTTGAAGGGAATGGGACATGACTGGTAACAGATAGGAAGTTTCTTTGTGGGATGATGAAATATTCTAAAATTGGGCACTGTGATGGTTACACAACTCTGAATATACTTGAAACCAGTGACTAGTTTACTTTACAAGGGCAAGTTATATGAAGATACGGTATATGAATTATATCTCAATAAAGCTGAGATTTTTTTAATGTTTATTTATTTCTGAGAGAAAGCATACATGAGGGAGGGGCAAAGATAGAAGAAGACAGAGGATCCTAGGCAGGCTCTGTACTGACAGCAGAGTCTGAGGCAGTACTTGAACTGAGGAACTATTAGATCTGGCCTGGAGCTGAAGTCGACACTTAGCTGACTGAGCCACCCAGACCTCCCAAAACTGAGATTTTTTTAAGTAAAGGTTCTTAGCAGATATTACTACACAATATGATTTCTACCTGTGCACATTTCCTCCCCAAGCAGTAGAATTCCACATACTAAGAAGGAAATGGTCAAGTAATAAGATTAGAATTAACTGATCTTGTTGAGCTCATATGCTGCTAATTAAGCCCTCAACATTGGTGTGGAAACTAAAGCAGGCAAAAAAATAAGTAATTTTCCAAAATATACAGTGATATCAAACATTAAATTTATTCTTGGGGAGCCTGGGTGGCTGTCGGTTGAGCATCCGACTTCAGCTCAGGTCAGGATCTCACGGTTTGTGGGTTCAAACCCCACTTCGGGCTCTGTGCTGACACCTAGGAGCCTAGAGCCTGCTTCAGATTCTCTGTCTCCCTCTCTGTCTCTCTGCTCCTCCCCTGCTCATGCCCTGTGTTTGTCTCTCAGAAATAAACATCATTAAAAAAAATTATTTAATGAAATTTATTACTGTAGCATATTAACTCAATTACTATATTTATGAGGACTCTAGAATTGTAGCTTCAGGAGGCACCTAGGTAGTCACCTAGTCCAACATCTATATTGTAAAACAGGCAAACAGAGGCCCAAAAAAGTTAAACATTTTGCCCCCCACTCACAGAATAAATGATAGACTGAGCAAGGAACAAAAGCCAGATTTGAATTCACTCCAGTAAAAAGACAATTAGATAACACATTTCTTTAACATGTAAGGATCTTAAATAACAAGTTCAACCACTATTTAAAAAAAAGTATGTCTTCCTTAAAATAGTGATTTATCATAATGACAAACCCTAGATTTAATGCATATAACATAGTAAATTTAGCATGCAATATTAAAAGCAGAATAAGAATTTCTACTGGGCGTGGTCAAGAGTGTTGTCCTGGTGAATTCTGGCAGATGGGATTAAAGTCAAGGACAAAACCTTATGTCCCCAGATATATGCAAAACACACTTTTTATCATCTGTTTTCTAAGAGAAAAGAAATGGGCTGTGAGTATTCCTAGGGAGGGTTCTTTTAGGTCTTGGGCCAATCAACATCTGTGATTTTTTCATGTTCTGCTACCCTTTTCTTCCCCAGGGTTCACAGGAAAGAAACCTCGGGGTAGCATTAACATTAAATGAGGCTGGAGGCAAGAAAGGCACAAAGAGAGTAAGAAGTTGATGAAACTGAAAAATGCTCTCTTGCCTATGTTGTGATTGGCTAAGGGTTGGGGAAGAGCGGTCATGGATGAGTTTCCAGGTTGCCCTGTTTCCAATGGTCTCCATCACTGATCATAGTAGGAACCAGCATCAATTCGCTGGAAGCGAATCAATTCAACCCACTTCATTCCAGACCATTCATAATCTGCATTTTCACAAGAGTCCCAGCAGATGGGCAGGCACATCAAAGTTTGAGAAGTGCAGGGGCGCATAGGGGGCACAGTTGGTTGAGTGACCATTTTAATTTCAGCTCAGGTCATGATCTCGCGATTGTTATGTGATAAAACCCCACGGTCAGGCTCTGTGCTAACAGCAGGCAACCTGCTTGGGATTCTCTCTCTCCCTCTGTGCCCCTCCCTGCTCTCAAAATAAATAAATAAACATTAAAATAAATTTGAAAAGTGTTGGATAGTGATTTCCATCAGTTGTTTCTCTGGACCATTGCCCAGCTGTCTTCATTTTGGGGATCCAGTTGCCCGAGGAGGCTTAGATATTGGGTGTCACCTTTACATCCTGAGGGAGCTCTAGCTGCTGGGATTGCATCAAAGTCCTCCAACCAGAAAAGAAGACGTGCCAGTGGAGGAAATGTTAAGTTGGCCTCCTCACAAATTCAACTTCCGGTCCCAAGTTAATTTTTCAGTCTCTCCCTCTCTTTGTTGACCTTTAAAAGTTCCTAATGAGTTCCCACAGCATCTCTATGAATGCCTTTTCATCACATTTCTGTGCTTTCATCCATGCAAAATAGGGAGGTTCTCCTTTCTCAGAAATTAATGTCATATCTCCTGTCAAACTCCTCATTTTCACAAGTTCAAACTAATTATGGCTGCACATGGTACCACTACATAAAGTTCTCTATTGTGGACACTTAATCAAATCAGTATTCCCAACAGAAATGTCTGCCTTGTGGTAGAAACCTGTTGCTGTGGGTTAGTTGAGATTTTAAAGTTAAGTTGAGGAGCTCTTTATTCTACTTTTACTCCAAGGCAAAGATTGCTATGGAAACTTATGTGCAGGCTTAGAAATATCTCATTAGGGTTTCTTTTGTATAAATAGTAAAGAAAATGCTGGCATCGCATTAGCATTTAAACACTGCACAGCTTGTGCAGAGAAGCAGAGAGAAGAATGGGTGGAATCACATCCAAGTTCAGCTGACCAGTCACTGGATGCTCACTCTCCCCATCTGCAGTTGGGCTAGAACTCTTTTCACCACTAACGTGTCTTCTGACAATCTCATTACCTGCCAACCTCTCTACCAAAGGGCAAGTGACTCAGAAAGGGGGTGGGGGGGGGAGGATCCAAGAATCAGTTATAGTTCTTAGTAAAGGACTGTATTTCTGAGTAATGTTCTACTGTGTAAGGTTAAACCCAGAGGCTAAAATGTATCTTTGGGTGATCACAGATTCTCAGTTGTTCTTTATTTCCTCCAATTATCCACCTAGGTATTAAAAGATCTGCATTCTATGACTTAAAGAAATCAAAGTCAATGGCACAAAATGTATCATATTTCAGCAAAGGACACTAAGAACTTGGTTTCAGCATTATAGACTAGTGGCTTGTGATGAACCCAAGGAGAAAAGGGGAGCTGTGTTCCAGCTGGCAGTTCTGTGTGAGAAAAGGAAATGTCCAAAGTTGTCAACATAACCAAACAAAGACAGAATTTCCAGATTCAGAAATCACAAGTCTTTCCCAGGCCCTTACTTTCAATGGGATGGAGTAAGATAACCTGAAAGATAAGTGGTAATTTATAGCTGAGGTGGGGCCCAACTCTAGCCAATATACAGATCCCCATTATGAGCAATGGTCAGGTGTGTTCTTTATCTCATCTAAGTGACACCTTACCTTTGGTGTCACCTCCACCAGAGCCACATTTGGTCCACTAGGCTCTCCCTGTTAGTTCAAAACCTCTAGGATGTCCTTAGCCATTCTTACTCTCCATAAGATGGCCATGAGCCTCCAAGAGATGTGAGTGTGGTAAAACCAAGCAGTATTTATTTTATTACCAGTTATTTTGCTGATTTCTCCTAGTAGTTAACTATAAAAGGCAGTGCCAAGTGCTACACAGCTCTGTTTGGAGAATTAATTCTATCTCACTTATTGAGAATCAAGCACATAGGCTTCTACTTCCATCTCAACCATTTTTTTGCTAGTTGTATTTTTAGAAATCACTCCTTTTTCTGGGTTTCAGTTTCCTGTTCTGAAACAAAGGGCCAAACATTGTGGTACCAGGAGCTCTGTGTACATCTGGAGACAGATATCTCGTCTGGTTCCTGGACATATCTGTCGCTGGTGTCAGCTCTGGTCAAGTCACCACAACTCTGCACATTTCCACTATGATATAAAATAGTTATTATGTTTATGGAAAGTACCTACTATGTTCTCTCATGCACAAAAGTTGTTCTCATAAACCAGGCCATATACATGTATTTCTTTTTAAGTGAGCCTGCAACTTTTGTGGCCTGACAAGGCTCTGCAGGTGGCTTGTCTTTCCTTTGAAAAAAGAGATGGACTTGCCTTCATTTAGGTTCATATATAAAAATAAAATGTTTGGGTGTGCCTGGGTGGCTCAGTCGGTTAAGGATCCAATTTTGGCTCAGGTCATGATCTCACGGTTCATGAGACCCAGTCCCTGTGTTGGACTCTGTGCTGACAGCTCAGAGCCTGGAGCCTGCTTCAGATTCTGTGTCTCCCTCTCTCTTCCTTTCCCCTGCTCATATTCTCTCTCTCTCTCTTTCTCTCTCTCTCTTTCATTCTCTCTCTCAAGACTAAACATTTAAAAAAATTAAAAAAATAAAATAAAATGTTTGTTGTAACCAACATTATAAACCCATACAGAGAAATATCTACATTCACATCTACCTTGATTCCTCTCCCTATCCCTGCCTCCATCTCTGTCTCTATAATCTCTATCTATAGCTATAATTCCTTGGAATATGCAAGTCATGCTTGCATGTGCCCTTTTCTGATAAAGGCTCTACCTGGAAAATCAATTTTTAAGAATGGAAAACACACTTAGGTAGAAGCATCTTTCACTACTATCAAACTCGTCCCAAGATAAAGCCTTGAGAAGAAATATAACTAACAACATTTTCTATTTGACCTGAAATATATTCCTTACTCACTTGAATATAACCAGATTGCTGATAATTTACAATTGACCTAAAATGCTTAATTGTTCTGAGAATATTGTTTGCTCATTCTGTTTGGCAAATTGACCAGGTTCTTGAATGTGAAGAACCAACATGAGATAATTAGGTTAACACATATGCCTATAGACATAGATCTGTGCACACAATATCCAACAAAGGTTGCAACTTAGAAGAAGAACATTGTAACAATATCAGAAAAGCAATATCTTCTTGAGTAGGGGTTACGGACCACCCCACATAAAATTCATATCTTGAAGCTCCAACCCCCAATGTGACTATATTTTGACCTTTAAAGAGTTAATTAAGGTTAAATGGGATCACAAAGGTGGTGCCCTAATCCAACAGGACCAGTGTCTTCATAGGAAGAGATACCATGGGTGTATATGCACGGAGAAAAGGTCATGCAAGGACACAGTGGAACAAAAAGCCACCTACAAACCAAGGAGAGAAGCTGCAAGAGAAACCAACCCTGCTGGCACTTTGACCTTGGACTTCCAGCCTCCAGAAATGTGAGAAAATTAATTTCTGTTGTTTTAGCCTTGCAGTCTGGGATATTTTGTTACAGAAGCCCTAGAAGACTAACACAGTATGTTAGATCAACATGGAGTACAAGGAAGAGCTGGGAATGTGGAGTCCTTCATTCTAGTACACACTCAGGGAAAAACTCTTTTGTGACCTTGAGCAAGTTGTATATGCCTATTAGTAAAAATTTGAAAAGTAGGCCAAAAGAACTCTGATATTTATTCTTCCTCTTGCATTGTTCTGTCCTATAGTAATGATAACGATAATAAGAAGTAACATTTGAGGGGTGCCTGGGTGGTTCAGTCAGTTGCGTCCATCTCTTGGTTTTGGTTCAGGTCGTGATCTCAAGGTCATCAGATTAAGCCCCACATGGGGCTCTACATTCAGTGTGGAGCCTGCTTGGGATTCTTTCTATCTCTCTCTGCCCCTCCTGCATGTGCTTTCCCTCTCTCAAATAATAAAGAAATTTTTAAAAATTAAGAAAAAAGAAGTAAAATTTGTCTGAGGCATTCTGTGAGCATGACGTTTTTCTATCAGTGCATTGGAACACAAGGGTGCTGAAACCATCGTCTCTTACAGCTCTCTCAGGCTCCACGGGGAAAGGCTGGGGTGCTATTCATCAAGATGCTCTAACCATATTGAATCAAGTAGAATGCTGTTGCTTGGGTTCTATCAACTGCAACGCTTCAAGATCTGTTTACATTGTGTTAGTAGAGTCTCTGCACATTTGCAAAGAGACTTTATTTACGTGATTTTATCTATTCCTTTCAACAGCTCTACAATGTTGCTAATCATCTACCTTTCAAAGAACACCCAAATATAAGAGTCTGAGTAGCGTCGTATTATAATTTTAAATTTCCTAAATTCTCACCTGTACACACATTCACACTCCCTTACATTGTATAAACATGCTTTTCTGTGATATATTTTGAAAAAAATAGTTGAAACCTATCCATATTAATAGTAACTAATATTTTATATACTGGAATCTTTGTCAAGCAATTTACATGCATTATCAGTTGTTGTTTTTTAAACATTTCCCAACAATGCTATAAGGCAGGGAGTACCAGCTTTATTGGAAAGAAGAAAAACCAATCCTTAGCTAGAAAAATTCAGGGGAAATTTAGCTAGCAAAGGGCAGAGCAAAGACCTGAACCCAGAACAGTCTACTTCCAAAGCAGGCATGCTTAACACATTATGCAATTCTGCTTCTCTGGAAAACTTCTCATTTCTGTGCTAGACCACTTTTAGTTAATATGTAGAAACAAACCTTCAACAACAATAAAACTATAAAGCAATACATTCCATTCCAAAAGTAATCTCTTCCAAAAGAACGTTAAGGCTTTTCCAAGCGTTGACAGTTATCATTTAAGGATCTAAAATAAGTTCACACATAGTTCTTTCTATATCTCTGCTCTGATTTTCCACAAAACCTCAAGCTGAGAGTTGCATTTACACTTCACCTCCATCCAAATAGTGGAGGCCATGCTAGAACTTCCAGGGCCCTGGAACACAGGATTATCCTTTTCATCAGCCCTATGAACAGCCAGTCAAGATCATGTTTGAGGTAAGACTGACATCTGACCTCTTACTCCCCAGAGTAAGAACTGCCTGCTCTAGCCATGGCTTCCCCAGAAGAAACATAGTGTCCTTGCTATACAATGTGTCCCAAGCTGGCAGAGCTACTTTTTGTAGCCTCTGGGTCTCACAATGAGAAGCCTGAACAAATATAGCAATGCAACCAACCAGAATGTTCTATTTCTTTTGAAAGAGCCAGTGTTATTTTAAATCTTCATAGCAATGCTTTAAATCTGCACAGGAAAAAAACTTCTAATTTACCTGAAAAATTATATTCCCTTAGCACTTATTGCAATGAATTTCTTTCTAAGGTAACACTTGCACATTCTTTCAAAAATCAAATGGTATTAAAAGGCTTAGAAGATAAATAGCAGTATCTTACCAGATATCATTTTACTCCTGCTTTGCACTGAACTAAGGAAATCATACACAGCAACTAGCCATCTCTTCTAAATAACATGTTCATATTCCTAACATCTTTAATTTTTTTATTTTTAGAGATTATGTAGGATTTTCTGTTGCTAATGCATCAGTACCACTGTCATACCCACTGAAGGCCAAGAACTATGATTTCCAGAATCAGGTGCCTTATATGGTTCAGGTTAGAGCTTGCCATCACATGAGATTTGGATGTCAGAACTGTACCAGAATCCATTACTCTGAAGAAGGCAGAGTGATCAGATGTGTGTACAGATGTGAGCTCCACAGTGGCTTCCTGATGTGTTTATAAAAGGTGTCAGGGATGATACTATTGCTTCACACAGATCCTCTCACAGCCCCCCATCCTTCTGCACCGGCTCCTTAAATTCTGGTAGCAGCTTTACTGATGGTTGCTCTTTCCTACCCAATTCAGTTCTCCCCAAAGTACCTGAACCTTCTGATTCTGTATGAACCTTTATGTCCAGAAGTCAGAGAGTGGTCTCAGTTTCCCTGGCCAAATGCTGACTGACATGGTTCTTAGTAACGGAATTGATTCCAGGGAAGTAGAGCCATAAGCCTGAGACTCCGAATGGGGTTCTCTGATATGACTAGATTCAAAAGTAAAAGTAATATTGACCTACCGACATAGGTATGAGCTAGCCAGAAGTCTCATACACATGAGTATAATTTATTTTTTCAAGTTTATTTATTTATTTTTGAAAGAGAGGTGGGAGCACAAGCAGGGGAGGATCAGAGAGAGAGGGAGAAAGAGAATCCCAAGCAGGGTCCATGCTATCACTCAGAGCCAAATGCAGGCCTGATCCCATGAACCGCAAGATTGTGACCTGAACCAAAAGCAAGACTTGGACATTTAACCCCACTGAGCCGCCCAGGCACCCCCAAGAATAATTTAAAATTTTGCTAATTTACATTGGAAGTAACCTGGATTATATATATATATGGAAATGGACCCTACAAATGGTAGACTATGGTGAAAAAAATGAAAATATTGGATTAGACTGAGTTTATGGAAATGGGCATAATCTAAGTAGTCTAAATTCAATGAGATAGTTTGAGAGGCAGAGAATGTCTCCAATAGCTTTCTTGAACACAACAGTGGCCTATACTAAATGACTTTGCAATGCTACAAATTTCTTGGTAGACTCAGTCTAGAGGAAGGTATTCTTATGGCTTTAGAAACATGCCTAAATGCTTAGGGGAAAAAAGAATATTGGGGTGATACGATTAGGTCCTTACTCACATGTTAACCATGGATCCAGGAGACTCCAGGAGATACCCCATTCCCAGGGCTTCGAGAAATACATTTATGACGGCAGTACAAGAATCCATGAAATGCCTTTTGGTGGATGATATCATTAAGCTAGGGATAATAGTTTCAGATGTTGCTATAAAAATGAGATTTCTGAATCTCATGGATGGGATTCCAAAATGGCAGAAGCCAAGTGGTGTGACTTAACCTAGAGAGACAAGATGGGCATGGTTCCTATAATGGGTAGCAGGACTAAAGCATAATCAGAAGAGTTTGACTTGCAAAATTATTGGTGGTGCTCTAGGACTGAGAGGTATAGACAGTGTCCTAAAATCTTACGTGACTTCTACAACTAATGAACTCTAAGCCTTATGAACAGAAACCTGACTTGAATCACCATGAAAGAGTCAAGATGCCTTAGCATATTTCTGGACACGACCCAGTTCACTGACTCAGAGCCCATTGAATGGAAGCTTGGCTTCCCTTAAAGAAATCTCCAGATACAATGCCAAAAATATATATACTGCATATTTTCTTTTTAGCTTTCTCCAATGGGACCTTGAATCACTTAACAGAGACATAAATTGAATAAAGGCAAACACTCAGAATTTGGGGGGATTACTAGACACTGACTTAACTGACTAGACCTTAATCCTAGACTTAACTGATGATAATTCTTAGAGACTCACACAAGATTAAGGTCCATCAGCCCTAGTAGGGGCTATGAAATCCAGGTGATTAATGGACATTGCCTTTGATCCAGCTCACAATGGGTCTCTCGGGTTGCTGAATCCACTGCATGGTTGTTTTTTCAGTCTTGGAAGACATAGTTGGAAAAGACATACTCAGCAACTGGCAGAATCCCCGTATTGTTTTCCTGCCCTACAAAGTGAGGGCTATTGTTTGGAAGAGCCAAGTGGAAGCCTGTAGAACTGCCTCTGCCTGTCAAAACAGTAAATCAAAATCAATACTGCCTTTCTGGAAGGATTGCAGAGATCCCAACCACATCCCCATTCAATCACTCTACTTAGCCTCTGTGCAAAAGAGATGACTCTTGAGAAATAAAATGGATTTTTTCTAAATTTAATTAGGTGGCAACATAAACTGAAGATGGTACTCTGGAGGCAGTTCCTTTGCTTGAGCCAATCAACCCACTCTCTATCACCCGTATACAGCTATGGGTATACAGCTATGAGTGCCCTTTTCCTCTCTATCTATTAATATAGACTACTAGAAATAGTTTGCTTTCACCTAACAAAGACATTGATGCCCT
Organism: Crocuta crocuta; assembly: GCF_008692635.1. Lineage (NCBI taxonomy): Eukaryota > Metazoa > Chordata > Mammalia > Carnivora > Hyaenidae > Crocuta > Crocuta crocuta. The sequence goes on from NW_027529538.1 coordinate 1,465,778, forward strand.
TTCACTGGACTTCTTTGAGGATACATCAAATCTATAGCCTTATGTTATAATCTAGTCCAGAGATGCCTTTAGCATCTTGCGCTCCACGAGATATTTTGCTGATCCATCACACTGATGATGGCATGCTGATTGAATGGGGGTGAGAAGGAAGCGAAAATATCTTGGCCAAACACATGCATCCAGAGTAGGAAATCAATCCAACAAAATTTGAGCAGCCTGCCACCTCAGTGGAATTTCTGGGACTGAGGAGACCTGAAGCATATTGAAATACCCTCCACAGTGAAGGGCAAGTTGTTGCATCTAAGATCTTCTAGCGCTAAGAAAAGAGCACGATGTCTGGAAGGCCTGTTTAAATTCTGGAGGCAACATATATAGGTTGAGTATGAAGCAAATCATTTTCCAGATATTCTGTAAGGCTGCCAGTCTACAATGTTTGAGTGGGGCCCAGAGTCAAATAAGTCTCTGGAACAGGTCCACCCAATTGTGCAAGCTGCTCTGTCATTTGTACCATATGACCCAGCAGATGTAACAGTCCTTGAAATACATATGGCAGATAGAGTGTTCCAGTCTTTTTGATCAGTGCCTTTTGATTCCTTTCCTTTCTTTTTAGTAGACTTGTGACATGGGGGGAAAGGTATGTGTTCAATCTATCCTCTTTGAGAACGACTCCCCACCATCGCATTTTACAAGAGATGATCTTGTGAGATTTCAGGGCTGTGTTAAGCCATTGTTATTTATATTTATTTTAACAATTCTTATAATATATGATGAAATTGACAATTTGAAGTCAGTCAGTTCCCTGGGGGCCAATTCTACCACTTACACTGTGCTTGTCACATGTACTATACTTGCTATCTTTTCTAAGTTCTAAGAACTCTACTGTCTTAACTCAGATTTTGAGAACGTGACGACTCGAGAGTTGGTACCAGGTTTAGCCTATGAGGTCTGCTCTTTCTTTATTATAGGACTGTGGACAAATCACTTGAATTCTTTGTGAACCTAAGGTTACTCTTTTCTAAAGACTAAGTGAAGTACTTATCTTTACAAAGCTGACCTGAGAATTCATATAAGATAATGGACAGAAAACTTTCTTGACATACTAGCCCCTCAGGTTGGTAGAAGTTAGGACTTTGTGGAATAAATAGGAAATGGCCAACTGCACCATTGATATGGTGCTCAAGATAACAAAAATTCTCTTTGTTGTTTACCTATACCTCCTGGAAAATACCTAATAGAGAACCAGAATATGCAAAGTGCTCATTAGTAACTATTACTATTAGTTCCTTTAATGAGAACATTAGCAGTAACAATAGATCCAGCAATAATCCCCCAATGATGCACAATGTGAAACCAAACAAGACCAAAGACCCAGCCCTTCTTGGCTTGCAAATAACTGCAGCTAACTGTGGTATGTGCTGAAAAGGGAGATGTGTTTTGGAACCAAAAGGTTAGAAGGCTGCCAACAAATGGAATTTTATTTTTTAAAAGTCAAATATTAAATATTCACCAAGAAAATATCTCATCTCTGATACTATACTTAAAGAGACAAAAAATCACTGCCAACTTTGATATTACACAAGAAGTTGTAGGAATGGCTCATGAACATATTTTTGGCAAATTAAAAAAAAATTTAAGTGAAAAATGAAAGAAAGAAGGCTAATCCATTAAAATCTATTGTTAGAAAAAAACAGCTGCTGACAATTTGATAAATTATTCATCCAAGAGTTTCAATAATCTAAAACAACTTCTCCCACATATGTTGACAGGGGAAGAAATATCTAGCAAAAATGATGAAACAGAATAATTTTAGGATACTTCTAAAATTATTAGAAAACCCGTTTGTCGTCTAAAGCCTTGTTTGCCTTTAATTTTAAACTAAAATTATTGAACATTTCTGACAAGGACTTGATGCAGCTTAAAAGCATTTGTTACACACAAAAACAGTATTTTAGCAGTATAGCAGAAATTAACATATATTACAGTAATTTTTTGTAACAGAAATAGAAAAATCTAGAAGATGCAGCAGAATGTGATGATGACATTACTTTAAGCAAGGCTTTGGTAAATAGAAAATGCAGAGACTTAAGGGACACAGAGATCGACCGCCCAGGTCTCCTACAAGGAAGGACATTCTGTCAGCTCCTTCAGGCATTCCCTCAGCTGCAGGAAGTCACTGGGCTCCAGGCCACACCCTTTGCACTGGCTTGGGTCCAATGGCTGACTAATGGAAAGGGGTATTAAAGGCCAGGCCTTTTCAACCCAACATAGGAAAACTCTGACAGGTCATGTTAGCCTCAGAGCTCTCTGTGAAATAGACCGAGGGTATTGTAGGGTATATATCATAACTTAGCTCTCTCCGGGCACAATCCCACGCCCAACTCCTCCCTTCCAACTAAAAAATATCCTGTGCACTAAATTCCATCTTGAAATCTGCTTCCCAAGCAAACAGTCTACAACGAGGAGTGAATGGCAGAAGTTAAAAGTCAACTTTTCTATCATTCATTCGTTAACTCAACAAGCACTAATTGGGTGTCAATTATATAGCAAATTAAACTGGGATTGTTTGCAAGGAATGAAATCGAGTGTCTGCTCCCAAAGACTTCACAATCCAATGAGGAAGACTGATTTGCAATGGGAAACTGTGACATTGCAATGCAAGAAGTGCTAAAAAGTCCATATGAATAAATCTCCAAAGAATCTAGAATATATGTGGAAAGACACCTAACCTCTAAAGACCCCTAAGGAATGGATGGACCTCAGAAAACATTATGCTAGGTGAAAGAAGCCTGCCACAGGAGACTGTATAGTGTATAATCCGTTTATACGAAATGTCTAGAAAAGGCAAATCTACAAAAACAGAGTACATTAATGGTTGCCTAAGGCTGGGGATGGAATTGGGGATTGACTATAAATGGGATTGGAGCGTTTCAGGGAGACAGATACATTTGAAATTGATTATGAGGATGGTTACACAAGTCTATAAATTTACTAAAATTCATTGAATTGTTCACTTCAAATGGGGGAATTTTATGGTCTATAAATTATAGTTCAATAAAGTTGTTAATAAATAAATATATTTGATGTTACTTTTCTTCCAAACCATGCAAGAAGTCAGATGATTTACAAATAATTTCTCAGTGACTTCATCCTAGTCTTCAAAATTACCAGAAGAAAAACTTATTTCTTTCAAAGAACGAGCTGATACAGTCACTATCTGGGACTTCTAAAAAGAAAAATAGCAAGAATTACAAACTAAATGTGAAATGTCCTTTTGTCTTGAAATCCAGCATGTAATTTACAGACAGCTAATTCTCAGTTAACAGAAAAGGCAGCTTTAACATGGCCCAGGCATAAAACTGGTCATGCTTTCTTGCTGGATGGATTCTTGAACAGAGACTATTTATCATTTGTTCATGAATCCCCCTTCCATTTATTTCAGCATCTCATATAAGACCAAGCTGTACAAAGAATGGTCCTCTCCATGAGGAAGTTTTCAATGAGAAAATTAAACCTGAAGTATTAATTCATCCCACTAGTAATTATTCAGGATTGCTTGTGTGCCTGTAATTTAAATCCAATGATAGCTCAAAGAGAAAGAACATTCATATATTTAGCTGTCAGACATTTTGTTTCTCAATCTGGAAATAACTTCAGGAATAGGAGGACATATTTCATCTTATCATAAAGACGTGTTGGTAATATTACCTGGAATGTGGTTTTATCTGATACTCTCCTTCTCTCTCCTTCCGTCTCATAAATAATATTTGATGGATTATCATTGTTATATGAATTTATTCCAAGATATTTACAGAACTCCTACTATATGAGATGTGCTGTCATTTTATACTGAGAGCTTAAAATGAAGTCATATCTCTGACTTCAAGAAGTTTTCAATTTAATGATTTAATTTTTAACCTAAATATTCCTGGAGAACACATGTCTAATAGATCGATTTAAAATGTATGTCCATTGGAAAGTGATAAATGATTTTTCATGTTATTGTACCCTTAGGAAAATTCCAAGTTATATAAATCCATGGCTATTTTTTTATTAAGAAAATGTTTTGATTTTGTTTTATAGAGATGTCATCGTTAACAAAATCAGACATCTGTTAGATTTTTCATTTCTCAAGGGGTTTTAAGGACACTCATTTTGCACAAGGCATTACAATTTAATTGCCCTTTTCAGATGAAGAAACTGAGGCTCTAAAAATTAGTTTCATCCAATAACTCTTGTTCTCTTCACGATTACATATGTTCCCTACCATCGTCACTCTCAGTCGATGACATGAAAAATTAGAACAATCATTTACGCAGTTGGGAAAGAATGTTGACAGATTCCACCACCACAGTAGATACTTCTCAGCATCCGTGCTCATGAACTCACCACCCTTGTGTTATTACATACCAACTAACTACCCATGAACCTACCTAACTCAAACCCCTCTACTCATGCATGTGATTTCATCCCTTCTTGCCACATCATGAGCATATTTCCAGGAATTATTCCCACTCCTTTCTGTGGTATCCATGTTTTCCTTTCTACCGGAATATTCCATTGATACACAAACATGCTACCATTTTCCCATCAGTAAGAAAGAAATCTTTCAATCTAACTTATTTTTTGAACTATTGCCCATTGACCTGCCCATGTTCACAGCAAAACCCTCCTCTGTGTTGTATATACTTAAGTCTCTAATTTCTCTACCCCAGTTCCCTCTCAAATGGACTCCTGAAGGCTTTTGTCCCAATTCCATAAAACCTTGCTGGTCAAGATCACTAATGACATTAAAAAAAATTTTTTTTTATTTCTGAGAGGGAGAGAGAGAGAGAGAGAGCATGAGCAGGGGAGAGTCAGAGACAGAGGGAGACACAGAATCTGAAACAGGCTCCAGGCTCTGAGCTAGTTGTCAGCACAGAGCCTGACGCGAGGCTCGAACCCACAAACCATGAGATCATGACCTGAGCCAAAGTCGGACGCTTAACTGACTGAGCCACACAGCCACCAATGACTTTATACTGCTAAATCAACAACTGATTCTTAGTTCATAGTCTACGTGATCTTATCCATTTTACACAGTTGATAACCAGCTCTTTAAAGCATTTTATTTACTGGGATATTAAGGATGCGCATTTGTTAGTTTTCTTCCTACTCACTGGTTGTTTCTTCTATGTTTCCTTTGCCCCAATCCTCCCTGAACTCTCACATGGGGTCTTCTAGGGCTTGGGGTGCTCCCTGCACTCACTCTTTGATGGTCACCTAGCTCCTGAGTCTCATCTTTAAGCCAATCTTTTATACTCAGCTTTGGGATTCTGCAAACTACAGTCCACTTTTCCAGATGGCACCTGTTAGGTTCTGCCAATAAAGGACACACGAGGTAAACCAGAAGACCAGAAGGGGAGAAAGGCTTTGAATGGCAATGGGTCTTCACTCTGAAAGAGATGGCTGATTCCAGGAGCAGCAGTTTGTCCCAGTCTGTAAGGTTCCCCCACTGCATGTTACCAGAATCAGTCCTGAAACACCAGGCAAATGATGCCACTTCCTCAGAGGTCTGAGTCCCATGGCCTGTCTTCTATACCTTTACACGTTATTAATCTCCAACTCTTCCCTTTTTATCCCCAGCCAAAGAATGGTAAGTGCTTGCAGAAATAGGGTCTTCTTGCTGCCTTTCCCTGTCTGTCCCCAATACCTGCTTAGCATCTCTTTATATTACATCCTCCAATTAAGACAGTCGATGTGATTTCTGGCTCCTGATTGCACCCCAGCCGATACAGTGATTTCATTTGATTGGTTACATTGCTTGAGATACTGCCTTTATACTGATGATTTCCAGACCTTTCTTCTAAACTCCAGATTTGTATCGGGTTGAAAAATATAAAACCCTATTTTTACAGTTATACAGAATGGAATATCAGCAACTGCGTATGTTTTGGCACTAATAAAACTAATAGACACCTTGGATTTAACACTTTTGTAACAGACTTTATCCCCCCCCACTTTTTGACTCGACTTTCAGTGTGATGGTGATTTGACATCTTTCTGTTGTTCAGGATGAAAACCCTGAGGTCTTCCTTGACTCTTCTCTTTGCCTGTACTCTGAGTTCAACTTATAAGCAAATACTTTTGGCCCTGCCCTCAAAACATATGCAAAATATTGTCATTTATCACCATCTCTACCACTCGCCCAGACTGAGTCACTGTGAACTCTCATCTAATTTCTTGTGATGGTCTCCTAACTAGTCTTCCTATGCCTACCCTGCATTTCTTCTCATCAAAGCAGCTGGAAAGATCAGTTTAAAGTAAGCACCCTACTCTGCTTCAAAACCCAACATTATTAAATAAAAACTCCACCACTAGTTGTCTCCCAGGTATGACTTGAAGATGTCAGGTACCCTCTCCTGGTTTACAGACATTATACTGAATTAATGGAATGTTCTTCCCTGATAATACCTTCACTTCTTTCAAGACTTCGTGACATGTCACATTCTCAAAGAGGCCTACACTAAGGACTCTAATGAAAATCGCAACCATCCTACACCTTGACATCCCACACCACTTACTTTGCTCTATGTTTTTAGCTTGTTTACTTATTTCTCTTCTTGCAACTAATACTTTCAAACATACTAAGTATTTATTTTACTCAAGACATGCTGGACTATAGTACAAATAAAGCCAAAAGCAACTAAGAGCCAAGCCCAATAAATTTTATTTGTCACACATAAAACAATCCAGGCAGTATTCCTAAAGAAGGGGTGTGATGGGCACGGAGGAGGGCACTTGTGGGGATGAGCACTGGGTGTTATATGGAAACCAACTTGACAATACACTATTTTTTAAAAAAAGAACAGTTTCTTCTCCTTCTCTTTCTCCCTCTTCTTCTGCTTCTTCTTCTGTTTCTGCTTCTGCTTCTACTTCTGCATCTGCTTTAATTTTGTGATTTAGTGATTGGCTCCTTCCAATTTGTGACTCCATTATTCCTTAGAGGCCTGTGATGGTATCATCAATGGAAGACAAAACAGAAGGATATAGAGGTTCATATCAGTTGTGGCCAGGAAATGGCACATGTCACCGCCTGTCACGTTGGTGAGAACTTAGTCATATTGAGCACACCTAATTGCCAAGGCACCTGGGAAATATAACCTAGCTGTGTGCCCAGGAAAGAGGAAATAGAATACTAGCAAACAACTAGGAATCTGTGTCATGCTAACTAGCTAACTTCTTAGGTTTATTGTTCAATATTTGTTTCCTTTGATAAAGTGTAATCTCCATGAGGGTGGGAGATAGTGAAGATTTTGCTTATTGATTTATCTCATGTATTTGTGCAATAAATGAATGAATATCAGATGTTTCGTGGGATAGAAAAGAAAGAGAAAGGATTATCCATAAACTTTGAGAATTTGTTTTCTTATTTTGGGGGGGGCAAAACATTCCTATAAATATACAGCTAAAAAGATGAAAAACATAAGTTGACAAGTGGTAGTGGGGGCACACTGAGCACATGAATGTTAAGAGAATTCATAGCCAAGGGAAAAGTCCAGTGTTGGTTTAGGTCAGAAAGGGGGTGTTGGATTTGGTTTAGATTAGCTGGAAAATAGAAATGCTATCTTGTGGTTTTCAAACTGCTCCAAGGAACTCCATGGCTCTTTGGAGCTATTTTATAAGTTCTTAAAAATAACAAAATCTTTCTAGAAAATGTTATTTTAAAAACCTCACTTTTGAGTGATTGTTATACAAGGAATAGTGTTAAATCATTTAATTCTTAGAACAACCCTGTAAAAGTAGTATGTTTATTTCCTTTTTTACTAAAAATTAAAAAATAGGACTTTTAATTTCAGCAATTAAAGTTCTATAATTTTCTCCATGAAGATGTCTAAGGATTTGTTACTAGATACCTCATGGCTTTTGTTGCTATTGCACACTAGATCTTTTTGTACTTTAGTTACATTTTTAAATTAGCTGTGTAACTAAAGGGTATATCGGTGTTCTGTGTATATGTCTTGATCTTGTATCCAGAAATCCTTGAATCCAGATTATGTATTCTGTTAATCTGGCAATGTAGTCTCTAATATTTTCCATGAAGATGATCATAATATGGCCCAAAAAACCCCACGCACAACACACATTTTTGTCTCTTTTTAGCCAATCCTTATATTTTGTTTCAAGTTTTTTTTTCCCATTTCATTTCGTGCATCTGCTGAGGAGATCTGTTAAAGTATTGAATACAAATGAGAAGAGCTGGTTGATATCCTTGATTAGTTCCTAAATCTAAAGGAATACTTTTTAAGATATCTAGGGTTTTGAAGAATTGGCTTTGTTTTGTTAATTTCCTCTCCCTTTCTCATTTTTTAAAGTGGTTTTCATTGTTGTTGCTTTTACTCAGAACTGAATGTTGAATTTCACCCATTGTTTTTACTGTAGCTATTGAATTGATTTCACATTTTCCCTTTTATGTGTCAACACTACAGTCTTTACCCAAGCTGTTTTTCCAGGTCTACCTTACTAAGAGAAAATTGATTTTGTTCAGGTTTAGGGAGGTTATGCAGATCGTGGGCTGGCTAGTTCCACAGCTCCTATGGGGAATTTTGATCAGGATAAGCAAACTAGACTGATTCTATTATCTCTCTTGGTGGTTGGTTTAAATGTGAATGAATGACATGATCCTGGCCAATGACGTAAAAGTGTTTTCTGCTTGGCAGACTAGGAGAAAGACATGTCAGGGAAACATCTCTCTTTTTTTAATACTTTAAATAATTTTACTACCATCTTGCAACTAGACAGGAAATCATCCACACATTGAACACTGCAGACAGGAAAGATTAATGAAAACTGGTTCCCTGATAACATGATGATGCTCCGGAATTAACCTTGAAAACAGCCAGACCTCTGGCCTCTTCATTTTACAGAATAATACATACCCCCTTTTTCTTGTTGGCTACTCTCTTACTCGAAGCCAAAGGCATTTTAACATGTAATGAGCTACATTTGTAGGTTTTCTAATGTTAAACCATTCTGGCATCCCAGGACACACCCTACCTGATTATTTTATATCACTCAAGATTCAGGTTGGTCAAATTTTATTTTGACATTTGAATCTGCATTTAATAGGAGCTTGCGCTGTGATTTCTCATTTCATGGTGTCGATGCTCAAAGTCATGATAGCATCATAAAACAAGATGGAAAAGTTTCCTGCTTGCTTTATTTTTTGGAAGAGATTGTATGAAACTGGAATTGCTTATTCCTGGAACATCTGCTGTAACTTGGTTTATTGTCTGGGGCTTGTGTTCCTTTTGTTTGTTATGCTGGTTTATGTATGTACTTGTGTGTGTGTGTGTTTTGCACGTGGCGGGGAGGTACTTCTTTGACTACTAATTGGATGTTTAAAAGGTTTATGCGACTATTAGATTTTTATCTTCTCCTAAATCATTTGTGGCAATATAGGTTTTAATTTTTCTTTTTTATTTATTTATTTTGAGAGGTAGAGAGCATGAAGAGGGGAACAGCAGAGGGAGAGGGAGAGAGAGAGAAACCCAAGCACGAAGTCCATTGTGGGGCCACAATCACAAAACTTGAGATTGTGACCTGAGCCAAAATCAAAAGTCGACGCTTAACCAACTGAGTCACCCAGACACCCCATAGGTGTTGATTTCTTAAGAAAATTATTGATTCCTCCCAAATTCCCGATGTGTTGGCATAGAATGCTTTAGTATACACTCATAATATTAAAACATTTCTCTATTACCTCTTTTAAGTTTCCTTCTACTCCTAATATTCTTCCTTCCTTTTCCCTAGATTGATCTTCTCAGATATTTGTGTATTTTACTCGTATTTGTAATGTGCTTGCATTGAGCTTTGTTGGCCCTTTCTATTGTTTCTTCATTTCTATTTCATTAATTTTTGCTTTTATTCTTATTGTATTTATTTATTATTTATTTTCCACAGGTTTGCTCTGTTATTTTTTGACTTGGATTCATAGGTCATTCACTTCAAATCTTCTTTTTGAAAGCATACATTAAAGATGGCAAATCTGTGCCTGCATAGCCCTTTGGCCACATCTCATACGATCTACTTTGTAATGTTTATATTTACATTCATTTCCAAGTATTGTCTACCTTCCATTACAATCTCTACTTTGACCAATAAACCACTTAGAAGTTCACTTTGCTGTTGTTAATATTAGCAAATGGCAGTCAGGATTTGGACCCAGACTTTCCGGCTTAGAGTTTGTGACCCTAATCATCACACATACTTCCTCTTTATCACCTTGGCTTTGCCTTTCCTCTTCATCTATGGAACATGCAACTATCCATTCCCTTCCTTGAGATGAGATTTGCACATATTTTTGTTGACAATTTACCCCATATTTCTATGTACTTGTGGTAGGAGATAGGTTTCTGTTAACCCAGTCACGATGAGGCAGAAACTAGAGCTTTCACCCAACTTCGATTTCACACACCAGCTTTTCTATGGCTGGTAGAACTCACCATCCTAGATGATCAGGATACTATTAACATACTACGATGCTATTGTTTTGAGAGAAGTTGGATGGACTTGGCAAAAATCTAGTAGAAAATGTAAAGCCACTGGTTCTACGATTCCTTTTTACTTGGTTCCCCTGGAGTCTAGGTTAGCTCTTTGTAGACTGATGTTCATGGCTGCTTAGCCTGGTATGACTGAAAGTCAAAAAAGAAGGATGACCCAGGTAAGTGTGGGTAGGCCTGACGCCAATTCTGTGGGTCAAATAGAATGTACTGGATCCACTAGCTTTTGAAAAGCGTCCATAAAATCGATTTCAGATGAACATTCTTTTCCTCCAGGAAATTAAAAACACATCCACAGGCCGTCTCATTTCCCTTCAGCATTTCTCTGTAAGCAGGCACTGCAAGTACTTTATTTTCCACACTATGTCCAGGGAATCTGAAGCTCAATGTCCAAGGCCCATTCTCTGATGGAGAAGGCAGGGCGTCATTTGAAATATAGCTCACCGTACAGGAAGTATTGCTCCGATATTGTTTTGTTTTTTTTTTTAATGAAACAAGACATTCTTCAGAAACGCATATGTAAAGAGGCAGCATATTTTTGGAGCAAAATTTGAGCCTCCTTTGGGCTTTATTCCTTCTTCAAATAAGATGCAGATTTAGAGCGAGGCTAGAAAAATGCTGTCACATTCTTTCATCCCAGTCTTCACTGTATCTTTACGTAAGTCATTTTAAACGACATTGTTGATAGCCACACAGGCAGAATCTAGAATGTTGGGTTCATATTTTTTCTCTTAAAATTGTTTTCTCCCATTTTTACTGTGCGGATGATATTGTCTTCAGCAATAAAGAGGAGCAATCACATACAGAAAGCAAAATAATGGCTTAAAATCATTTTCAGCATAATAAAACTCATTTATTTGGCCCACAAAGAATTAGAGAATGTAATAAATAGACAGTGCTTAGCCTAGTATTTCTTTTTCCTTATAGATCAAGAGTAACTAACCTAAGTAACTTTAATATGCAGACCATATGTGTCAAGCACATTGCTTTCAAATATTTAACATATAAATAATCGATACTCTAATTGTTAATAAGTCTATCTGTCCAAAGTGTATTCCTTTAGAACAATAGTCATCTGGATTTGATTTAGTGGTTATATCTAGAAGCAAATAATTGGGAATGTGTTGAAATCCATTATCCTTTGATGACTTATGAATTTAAACCAACCATAAGTTTGGAAGCTTATATCGTATTAACTGACATTTACCATATACCTGCAGCCCAGTTTCTGTAAGGCATGCCTATTCACTAATTTCGTGTTGTAACCCCAGAACTCACTGCAGAGAAAACGAAAAAGCCGAGGTCCTCACCCATTATATTTCTCTAGCTTCTCACACTATCTGCTTTGACACACAATTCCGAATCAATACCTAATTAGATCTAATCAAGTCAGAGCCATTGCAAGCACATCATTTCTGCCTCCCTGCGTCAGAGAAACTCTAAATGTTATGTAAAAAAAATAAATAAATAAACCGCCATCTTCTCTATTACTTTAAGGATCTGTTCCTGAAAAAAAAATCAATATATATTACTAAAGACTTTACACCCATTTATCGTTTAATTACGTCTGGAATGTGTAAGTATCCTTAAAACAAGATTTAAATGCTTTGCTCCAAGTGTGTATGTGTGTGTGTGCTACATCTCAGACTACTTCTTTCTGGCAAGGATCTTTGGATTTTCAATAGAATCTCACAGAAAGAACAGTTTTAAAATACGAACCATTTGCAGCCTTTGCGAAGAATGTTACAAGCCACACATCTGGTGGGACTTGGGGTGATATTTTATGATATAAGAAAAAAGAGGAGCTTTTTGCGCTAGTGTAGGATGGAGCACATGGTTTGTGCCCGGTGGTGCGGAATAAATAAAACAGGGCAGTTGATAAGAGAAAGATTATCAGAACTCGAATCTCGCACTGGGGGAGCTGCTATACCTCAGCATGGTAGGTGGAGCCTGTTTTGTAAAATTCGTAATGTCCATATTTCAGTCAAAATGAGTATTATTTGTATATGTTCACCCGCTCTTTCAGGGATTACTGAAGAAACCATTACTGGCTAGGTTTATTGATCAGTTCAGTTGGCTCATCAGAAAGTCATTTACAAGACAATGGAAAGAAAAACCCCAGTGGGTATTAATACACCCTTTTGGCTTTTAATCATTTGCATCACTTTGTCTGCTTTTTAAATTGTTAAAGGGGCGCCTGGGTGGCCCTGCCTGCTAGGCTTTGGACTCTTGATTTTGGCTTAGGTCATGATCTCACGGTAGATGGGGTCAAACCTTGTGTCATCAGGCTCTGTGCTGGCTGCATGGAGCCTTCTTGGGATTCTCTCTTCCTCTCTCTCTCTCTCTCTCTGTCCCTCCCTTACTCGTCTCTCTGTCTCTCTCTCTCTCTGTCTCTTTCCATCTCTCTCAAAATAAAAATAAGTAAAAGTATTAAAATGAAGCAACTGTACTCTTATCTTCATAAATCTCTCTCTTTTTAACATATCCTTCTTTGTTCCCCTATTTCTTTCCAATTTACATTTTTGTAACGAAGGAACAGTCTGATGATATTTGTGCACACTCCATCAGTCCTATTGCAAAATAAGAAAAAGCCCAAATTCACTTACTCACCTAGCCAAAGTGAAGGTTGCAATTTTACAGAAAATGTATATACAGTGTGTGGGATGGATTGATTTCGTATAACAATAGTGTGGGTAGATTAACCTAAATACCTGTGGAAGGAACAAAGGAAAAAAATACCTGTCTATCTTTTGTTCTGGATATCATAACACAAAAAGTCAGTATATTTTATATTTATCCATGGAAGGGACATGAGAATCAGCCTCGCATGAATCACTGTTCCCACCAAATGGCGGTAGCGAAGGGGAGAAGGAGAACTCTTTGCTTGAGGGAGCAAGTCTCTCTTGAGCTGGGAAAAAAGACCAAAAAATGCCATAACAAGGCATCAATACATAATGTGCATTCTCAGCAACAGATTGATTTGGAAAAACCTGTTTAAAATCATAAAATGCAGAAGAAATAGTGAAGGAATCCTACAAAGCAATATAAAAGAAGAGGCTCAGAGATATTGAAGTAAATGTGATTTGCTTGTTAATTGGGGTGAAGAGCTGAAGGAGAGAGAGAAAGAAAGAAAGAAAGAAAGAAAGAAAGAAAGAAAGAAAGAAAGAAAGAAAGAAAGAAAGAAAGAAAGAAAGAAAGGAGAAAGGAAGGAAGGAAGGAAGGGAGGAAGGAAGGAAGGAAGGAAGGAAGGAAGAAAGAAAGAAAGAAAGAAAGAAAGAAAGAAAGAAAGAAAGAAAGAAAGAAAGAAAGAAAGAAAGAAACATCTGCCTTGTCCCATCTCCTGATGCAGGGAGAGCCCTAAATGTCAATGAAGGGAAACCACATTGAGTGACAGAGCAGGGGATCCTGGAGGTAGGCGGCTCTCCATTTCCAACTGTGCGACCTCAGCTGAGTCGGATAGTCTCTTAAATTCTGTTTCCTAGACTATGAAGTGGGGAATGATGCCCCTGTTACCCACTCCTCAACATGCCCTTAACTCAGGGCTATTGGGCTTTTCCCCCCACAGCATCCAGGGTCCATCACCCAGAGAGACTCATGCTTCTTCCCTCATGATTTTAAAAATTTTTGTTGAAATCTCACTCACCCTGTCTAAAATAGCAATCCCCCTCTGTTTCCCATATTCTGAATTGTTTTTCTTTATGACATTATACATTCATTGTGGTCGCCTGTTTTCTCTACTAGAACATAAGCTCCCAAGGGACATCTCCTCACTGTATTTACTTCTGGAGCACCACCTGAGTGCTTGGTGAATATTTGTGGAGTGAATGAATGAAGGGTTGATGGATGGAGGGATGGATGAATGAAAAATGTGTTGTGGGAGAGTAATTTCACTGAAAGCTGCAGAAGTCAAGCCAGGCAAGCAGTATAGAGTGGGTTAAGGAATTTGACTTTCATCACCGCAAAAAGAGGGAAGTAATCTCCAGGGGCTGTTGTAAAGATTAAGAAGCAGAGGGAAAACAATTCAGCCCAGAATCGAAAACATGTTTACTCTCAATTCATGTCAATTACCTTGTGTTATTAATGAAGAACCCAATTAATTCTGTTGCAAGATGGGATCCCTATTCAAGTGTTTATGGAAGATGTCACTTCCCTTCCCAGAAACTTAGAGGTTACCTAAGAAAATAAAGTGTGAAATTCTCAGGCCAGTTGCCATTCTAAGCTGTTATTCATTACTCAGCCTCCTAGATCAGCTAATTGGAATGATGGCTTTTATAAAATCTGACCTCCGGGATGCCTAAAACCTCATGTATAATGGCCAATCAAAAGGATTTTGAAGACATAAACAGATCGTCACTTTATTCTGTCTCTTGATAAGCCAAAGTCTGGTAGGTTGAGTGACTACTTCCCGTAGCTTCCATGCATAGCTCAGTTACTAAGTGCCAGGTGCTGTGTTACGCATTTCTAAATGGAATTTGATCAATGAACATAATCCTCACAAAGATCCTAAGGGTAAGCATTACTTTTATCTCTGTGATCTAGATGCGTGACCGGAGGGCCAGAAAGTCTTGATGAAACAATTGACCCCAGGTGCCACAGTGAGTAGCAGAGCCAAGCTTTGAAGGCAGGTCGGCAAGTTCTAGCACCAGCTTCTTTGAGCCCTCTGTTTTCCTGCTTTGTTCTCCAAGCAAAGTGAGAATCCGAGAAGGTAAGCAAATCATCAAAATCACACCGCTGTAGAAAGATCCAACCGGGAAGGCAACAGCTCAAGCCTGAGTATGCAACCCCAAAGCCCACGTTACCAAATTGCCTCTTGACTCTACTTTGTTCTTGATTAATCTTTAACCATTTGGATGCATTGGCAGTCCCTCCCCATTGCAGTACCAGATTTGCGTTCAGTGAGAAGTGATGGGGGCTCCTGGTGACTCCGTTGTTAAGCGTCCGACGACTTTGGTTCAGGTCTTGATCTCGAGGTCCGGCTCGTGGGTTCGAGCCCCGCATCGGGCTCTGTGCTGACAGCCAGCTCAGAACCTGGAGCCTGTTTCGGATTTTGTATCTCCCTCTCTCCCTGACCCTCCCCTGCTCACACACAGTCTCTCTCTCTTTTAGAAATAAATAAAACTTAAAAAAAAAAAAGTGATCTACAGGGACAGAAAGATTATGGATAAACTTTTGATTTGTAAAATCTAGCAAGATTTCAGGTTTTCGTCCCCTCTCCCATGTTATGATGCTTATACATGAATTTGCAAGTGATTGTTTATTGGTTCTTCTTAAAGTGGCATTTCTGCCTTGAATATGATAATTGCAATTAATCCTCAGCACTTTTGTCTTAAACAGGGCCAATAGAGCACAAAAGAAGAGAAGAAAATGCCAGTGTTGGGTGACAGGAACTATTAACTCAAGTAGTTTTTTTGTTTTTTGTTTTTTTTTACTTCTGGAATGAGAAAATTTGAACCTTAGAGAGACTTATTCAAATGAGCTATGTAACAGCATTTCTGACTTTTAAGGATCTGGGATGGGCTGTTCATTTGGAACTTATCTGGTAAAAAAAGAGAGAGAGAGAGAGGGAGAGAAATAGCAAGGATCCAATTTCTTCAAGAAATTAGTTAATGTGAGAATTGGCTCAAAAACATGATAATTGTGGTTCTCTCTTTTCAAGCCAACAGAAATGGCTTATAATCTTAGTATCAGCTTCTCAAACACATGTGTTTTCAGCTTGCTTTACCGAGCCCCATCTGGTCCTTATTGCTATAAGGTATATCCAGTTGCTACTGTTAAGCATCCTGAGGTTATAAAAGGTAAAACATGACAAACTCGGAGAAAGAATGTAACTTTCTAAGTGCCCATCAAAGGTTATTAAGCCATCATCAAACCAAGCCAACATCTCACAGCATTTCACAATCACACGCTATTAATTAGGAATGGGACCTCCCAACACAAACAACTGCCATTACCTCATCCTTGTCCTGAACGGAACACTGTCTCTTACTTTGATGAGAAGAGTGCTAGTTATCTTAGTCCAGTAGATAACATTGTCTTTTTACTCTATCAGTTGAGACAATCTTTATTTAAAAAAGTTCATTTCAGATTCACAAAACTTTGATAAATATAACCACCACTGACCCACAAAGACCAAGGCACCCTATTATTCTATACTGAGTAGAGAGACTCTTTTATCAAGAGGAGTCAACCTCTCAATGTCTCAGTCCTCCCCATGATGATCCTCAATGCTAAGGGGGCCTTATGGTAGCAGAAGGGAGGAGAACACGTACATGATGGCGTGCTTTACTTTCTTGCAAACCTATCTCTCTACACTCTGAGAAAGAGGAATGCAGGCAAGGAGCTGGGCTCTAATTTTTCTTTTTGGAAAAATCTGGAATTTGGTACTGTTTTTAAGGAATGGGCATTCCATCCGCCCTAATTACTGTTGGAAATGATTCTGTTGGAACTTGCTGGTAATTCAATACAGAATTTCTCTCCAGACCACCAGTTCAGAATTGGCCTCAATGAGAAAGAATTCTCTGAGTTATTATCTGATGTCGTGTGCCTGCCAGAATGAGAGGTTAGAAGAATTGACCGTTCTCCGTGCAGTGGTGCAGGGCCATGTAAGTCAAATGTTGTTAGTATCAATGCTTCATCACTTACTCCCACCCCGCCACCTCCTACTGCCGTCAGCAGCACCAAAGCCAGGAAATCGGTTGAGATAAAGACGAAATCATTATTTTTGTTCCATGGGTGGTCCTATCTTTCAGAGATACATTCAGGTCCAAGAGAACTTGTGGTAACAGTTATCATTGATATGTAAGTCCCAAGAATTCACTTCTGCAAAGCCAGTGTGTTGGTAGATGCAAGGTCAGATGTTTAGATCTGTAGATCTTTAGAGAGTCTAAGGACTGAAAATCTTTACAGTGCCACCCACACACATATCAATCAAAATGAAATCAGACAAAACCGTGAAACAAGTATAGGGAGTTCAACAAAATACAAAACTGAAGACCTCTTAAAAAATATCTATTTCCACATATGAGTAAAAAGGACCATAGGGGAGGGGATGGGGAAAAGGTAGTTCAGGAGAGGGAGGCAAACCACAAGAGACTCTTAAATACTGAGCACAAACTGAGGGTTGATGGGGGGTGGCGGGAGGGGAAGGGAGGTGATGGGCATGGAGGAGGGCACTTGTTGGGATGAGCACTGGGTGTTATATGGAAACCATCTTGACAATAAAGTATATTAAAAAAATAAATAAATACTTTTAGCTACAAGTAAATATATATATATTTCCAAATATTTTTCTTACTTGTAGGGGATTCCTGCTTTGCTGATGCCTCGAACATGTGTAGAGGTTGCATACTGAACATTGGAAGAAAAGATGTAAGACAGAATATGGAAAACAACTTGAATTTGGAGTCCAGGTCCCTATGCTCCAGGTTTGACTCTATCAGTCAGGAGCTAAGACCCATGGGCAAGCCAGTGAACTTTCTGGCATCTCCACTTTCCTGTCCCTACACCAGTGATAATATTTACATGTTGGGACATTGGGAGTGTGATGTGACTTGCCAAATGTGAGGTCTTGACATTTTAGTTAGAATTTATGTCCTTCTCTGTAACTTATTTTGCAAAAATTTAAAGAGGGTTCTTTCTGGGTTTTTTTTTCCAGCTTTTTAAAAATAAAACTACAATCAGTGCTCAGCCATTTTGTCAGTAAACTTTCACTAGATTCATTTTAATATATAGTCTTAGTAATATTACTATTATTAATTAACGTATATTAATTTAATGTTCTTACTAATGACAAATACTCAGAGTTGACCACGTGCCAGGAAGTGATCCCAGTTCATCACTTGTAATAACTGATGTGATTCTCATAACAACCCTACAAAAATATATTCTTATTATATCCATTATATTTTTAAGTTTATTTATTTATCTTGAGAGGGAGAGAGAAAGAACACATGTACATGAGCAGGGAAGGAGCAGAGAGGCATAGGGAATCCTAAGCAGGCTCCACATTGTTATCACAGAGCCTCACTTAGGGCTCAAAGTCATGAATTGTGAGACCGTGACCTGATCCAAAATCAAAAGTCAGACGCTTAACCAACTGAGCCACCCCAGTGCCCCGTATACCCATTATTTTTCACATGAAGAAATCAAGGTTGAGGGGATAAATCTAGGATTATACAGCTAGTAAGTGGCAGAGCTGGTATCTGAACTCAAGCTATTTGTTTCAGAATATATATTAATTAGTCACTTAACTAATTAATTTTAAAACAAATTTTAAAAGGAAAGTGGGGGATACAATGCTATTTCATATTTTGATTTAAATGTTTTCATTCATTTACTCAGTCTTGCATTATGTTAAGGATACACAGCCACGTTGCTGTCTCTACTGGGAAAGACATATAAGAAATAAGAAAACAAATGAGCAAACGCACACACACAGACACGCATGCACGCACGCACATACATACACACACACAAAGAGATGTGCTACCAAGAGAATGAACCCAGATGATACAGTAGAGAGCGACTGTCTCATTGAGGAAGTCCTCTTCAAGAAAACGTATTTGAACCAAGGTTGAAATGTCAAGAACAAGTCCACCATGGGAAGATCTGGGTATTCAGGTGGACAGAACTGCATAGGCAAAGACCTTGATTTGGGAGTGAGCTTGGGAAATAATCCCCAGTGTAGGTAAAAGGAGGTGGGTGCTACGAATTTAGTATGTATGTCTCCCTACAATTCATATGTTGAAAATGTAGTCCCCACTGTGGTGACAATTTGAGGTGGAGTCATAAGGGTGGAGTCCTTATGAACAAGATCATGTCTTTATGAACAAGGTTCCAGAGAGTTCCCTCACTTCTTCCACCCTGAGGTTATGTGGAGAAGATGCTGTCAGTGAGGAAGCCAGCCCTCACCAGATACTTAATCTGCCAGAACCTTGATTTTGACTACCCATTCCCCAGAACTGTGAGGGAGAAGTTTCAGTTGTTTGTAAGCCACATTTATGGCATTTTGTTATAGCAGCCTGAGTGAACTAAGACAGGAAGTAAGAGGGGAAAGTAGGGGAGCTTTAAGGAGCAAAATGGTGGTCGGTATGACTGAAGAGGAAGGACAAGAAGTGGCTGTAAGGGTAAGTTGAGGTGCACAAAGCAGGCGAGGCCATGTTCCACACTGAAGAACAATTGTCAGGCAAAGTAATGTTTTCAGCAGTTGAGTGATAAGCTTGCCATGTTTTGAAAACTTAATCTGTCTGCAGGCCAGATAAACAAGTGGAGGTCATGAGAAAGTGAGAAGAGAGACTAGTCAGGGGCTATAGTGCAAACAACATAGGCAGGCAATCATTGCCTGGTGTGCCTTGACTAGTGTGCTGGTGATGGATTTAGTGAAACGTGGTTGAGTTTAAGTTTAAAACTGACAGGACTTGGCAGAAATGAATAAGAAGGAGGTGTGAGGGATGATTTCTAGTTCCTCATTTTTATTACAAAATGTATCATTCTCTGGGTATACTAAATTTGGTTGGAAAATGATGAGTTTTACTGTGGACCTTTGAGATCAAGAAATGTATACTCATGAAGGACCAAAACTAGAAAATCTAATAAGAGTCCAATTAATATTTATTAAATTATTAAAATGATTTCTTCTCTATTTGTCTGACAGTGGATCACCAAGTCATATACACGCACATGCAAACTTTTGACACTGGAAGTGTTACAGATGGAATGTCTGTGTCCTCACGTAATTCGTATGTTGAAGACTTAAGCCCCAACATGATGGTATTGGAGGTGGGACCTTTGGGAGATAATTAGGATTAAATAAGTTCACAAAAGGGGGGCCCTCATGATGGAATTAGTGCCTCATAAGAAAAAATACCAGAGCTCGTGCTTGCTCGCTCCCTCTCTCTCTCTCCATCTCTCTCTCCATCTCTCCTCCCCCCCAACATATATGCACACAAATAAGAGGTCACATAGTCACACAGACAGGATGATGGCTGCCTACAGGCCAGGGATGGAGGCCTCAGAATAAAACCTCTCTTTCTGGCACCTTGCTCTTGGACTTCCAGCCTTCAAAATCATAATAAATAAATCTTTATTGTTTAAGTGACCCTGTCTATGGTATTTTGTTATGGTAGTCAAGGCTGACTAAGACATGAAATTTACTGGCACAGTGAGATTTAACGAATTGGCAAATTCCAGATGCAATTTCAGTTTTGATTCACCCCCAGATGATGTTGCTGGAGACATCTTCTGAAACCCCATAGGCATATCTTTATATCCCCTGAACATGGCAATATTCAGAAAATCCATGCTCCCAACCCACTTGTCCCTCCTTTCAATCATTAATCTCTATTCTGGAAATGTCTCAGAATGGATTTAGTCTCTGAGATGAGATGACTCTCTACCTCAATAAAATAATGTCAGTTTATCCAGACAAATCTAGCTTACCTGGAAAACATACCCTTCTGTCAATTGCCTCTACTGAGTCGGTTGATCAGACTAATTATATGTCTCTTCCTTGTCCTATTTACTAGTTAGAGATGACTCAATTGAACAAGAAATTCTTTCTAATAGTAACGCAGCGATCACACTTTTTTCTGTATAGAACGAGATGGTAAATATCTCCAACTTTGTAGGCCAACTGGTCTTTGTCACAGCTATTCAGCCATGTTGTTGCAGAGCGAAAGCAGCCATAGGCAGTAAAAGAATGGGTGTGGCTGTGTCCCAATACAGCGTTACTGGCAAAAATAGGCAGACAGCCAGATTTGGCCAGGGAGCCATAGTTGGCCAACCCTTTTAATAGAACATTATTTTGGTCACATATTATGTTTTCAGATAATTTCACAATGACTTTCTACATATCCCACATAGGGCAAAAGCTGAAATCACAAGTACCTTTGTAATCATTATAAGATATAGCCTATTTATGTAAATATGTGCTATCTGTTAATATCATTCTTGGAGTATTGTTTGCCATCTGTCTAGTAAGAATCCCTCAATCTGCCTTTGGGAAATCACTCCTTCCCTTACATGGATTCTGGGGTAGCTCTCATATTTTGACTTCCAGTACCCATGAATGGCCTACAAAGGCCAATCAAAGCATTGCAATTCTACTAGAAATATATAAATAAGATCAAGGAAGAGACGAAGTTACAAAGCTTTGATCATGTATGCATACTGAGAGAGATAACTTTGTTCTTCCTCTAAAATCTGAGGCCATAAAATTTATGTATCTTGGGATTCTTTAGAATCATGTTCCAAGGCTACATGAATGAAGTCATCTGTAGTAACAGCAGATGAGATCAATGAAATAACAGGAAAACATCCAGCATTGCAATGACAGAATCTGAAGCCTAGGATCAAGCCTTCAGTTACAAAGCAACAACAAACTTCTCATTTTAATATCAACTTGAAAGTGAATTGCTAATGCTCATAAACAAAAGAGTTTGGGACAATAAAATTTCACTGAGATATGACAAACTCCCAATGAAATCAGACAATTTCAAAAAGCAAGACATGCCATTATCATAATTAGACCAATGGTTGACTTGATTAAGGAGGAAATAAGGAGCAATTTGGAGCCTAGGCTTGTCAGAAAAATTATAGAATTTCAGGCTACTAGGGAAAAGTTTCAGTGTGTCAGGACATCACATCTGAATTAATATTTAAAGAGTGCAGAATGCTTCAGAGACACAATGAATCATAGATAAATGTATCATCCCCTAGTGTAGGATAACTCCACGGATAGAGAGAATGAAGATTTTTAAGTATTTGGGAAGCACACCAAATGTAAAGAAAAATAATAGTGCAAATACCCTTCAAGAATACAGAATGATCCCCAGATATTAAACACATCAGTGTAGCCTGATTGACTTCATTGACATGTTTAAAGAAGAATGTTTTGAACAGTAGGGGAATATAAGAAGCTGTGGATGCATGATACATGAGAGTTATATCAGCAAGGCAAATACTGTCAGTTTCCACTCAAGCACAGCACAGAGCGAAGGAAGATTTAGCATTGTATTTTTCACTTTCTAATCCTTTTGGCAGGCCTTGCCAAAACTGGCTTGCTGAAAAGGAACTGTAGCCTAATGCACAGTGCAAAACCACCCTTGTTACAAAACTATAAGAAGAGATGAGGCCTGAGATCACTGTACATTCAGCCCATCTAATAAACTCCACCCAAATACACACATTTTTTTTCTAATATCAGCTTCCTAAGGAGACTTGAAGTTATGCCTTAAATTCCCGGGAGAAGGACTTTGCCAACAAAAGAGAATCTTCCGATCATTTCCATCTTTGAGTAGTCAAATTCCAGTGACAGTGGTTTCTCATATTCTGAGCTCTGATGTTATGAATCAGTTGAATGGGTTTGGTTAATGTAAGTCCTCCCCCGTAAAATGAAATTGTTCTCTATGAGTCCACCCAGTTCAGTTTTTCAGACTCATAAAGGGCCCTAAAGCATGGTGAGTCCTCTAAGCCAGTAAACTTCTTCCCTCTATGGCCCTTGGTCTTCACTAGGCAGGGATCTTCTCGAGTCCATCAGGTAGAAACCTTCCCAACACAAACACACATTGTTCTGTGGCTATTTCTGTATTGGTCGGCTCTAGCCTCTGGGTAGATCTTAGTTCCAGGCACTGGGTCATCTGCCTCCACCTTGAAAAATAGCCTGTATTTGAAACGAGTGTTTTTTCTTATCCTATTTCCTGCCTGTGGAAGTACAAGTGTCAGATGACTAGGGAATTAAACTACTGAGCAAGAAGAAAATATGAGTAAAGTAAATGCCATAAGTCCATGAAGAGAAGAAAAGCTGCAAAAGAAACTAAAAGGAAGTTTAGTATTTTCAGAGATTCACGTGCCCTATGTCTTGTCACAATTGTCCACCTTTAGAGAACAACATAAAATAACATCTGATGCCACCACAGACTAACATTCAACACTCTATTTCCTATGGGAACAGGTAAATTTTGCCCTTCAGTAAGAGACAAAGAAACATAAATTGAGCTGGAGTGGAGCAGCCTCCTATTTTCTCTCCTGCTGCTGGTGTGATAAAAGGTTGGTTTATCCTCCATTCAAACAGCCATGTTGCACTTCAAGAACCAAGCAGGGTCAGGAGGAAGTCCTTGGGAAGAGGGAAGATAAAGTTCGTTGTTGATCAGACGTGGGTCTGGTCACAATGCTGTGGAATAAAGACAAAACTGTATGGTGGCGATTAGGGGAGCACTGGAGATGGTCATCAGTCATGACAACAATTTGATGACAAACTATTAAACACATAGACACTTTGGTTTCACATTGTCTCAAGTGTCTTCTTAGTTGATGCTTTAAGAGCAGATAGGAAATTAATGCAGTGGAGAGGCAAGGAATTCTCAGGATTGGAGAAGTGTGCCTATATGTGGCTTCTATAATTGTAGTGCTTACTTAATTAATCAATTGTTTACTCAAAGTTTCCCAACTTGGTGTTTCCACTGAACGCAGAGGATACAAGTTGTGTTACACCACTGAGGTCAAAAGGTTTCTCTAAATCTAGCGCCACATTGTATCTGAAGAAGAAAGCTTTACCAGTCTTTCAATCCTCAACATTTCGTTCTTAATAACTGATTAATGTTGTCTGACTTTAAACTTTAAATTATTGGAATTCATTCACTCTTAGGCCCCCTTGGTCAGAATTTCCCATCAGTGGCTGTATCTTCACTAGTTATCTTGCAGTATACAGCTCTCACTCCATTCTCTGTACTGAAAAGTTGATGATGACCAGAGGAGAGAACAGGTGAATGAGAATTTGGGCATTGAAATTGGAAATTTTTTGTCCTTTGTGGATGTTTATTTCTGTAACAATCCAAAAGTCCTTGTGTACCATAATACTGTTTCTTTTTCCATAGAGCCTTACATCTCTGAGATTACAATTGGATTTTTGTTTTATTCTGATGCCAAAACAGAAATGTTTGCAAAAGACCCTATCAAAGTATCCTAGATAGTTTAGCTGAGCTCACAAGCTCAAGCAGCACTTAAGCATGACTATGCCAAAGAAGATGGTTAAAAAGTACATAGTATGCCCTAAAAGCTATTATCCTCATAAACGTGTATGGTAGATAAAAAGCATTCTTACCAATAAACTAATTGTAAATAATATATTCTCTCTCTAATGAGAGAACAAAAGATTCTTTGTTCCAATAGCGTCAAAGAGTCATCGAGAATTTTATTACTTCTATGAGGTATTCAACAGTATTTTTAGGCATGTGCTCCCCTATGAATACCAATGCTCACTGGAGTAGATTCACATGGAAAAACAAAAGGCAGTGGAAGAATGTGCTAAAACTCATAGCCTCTATGAGAAGCTCTTAAAAGCATCAACTAAGAAGACACTTGACACAACATGAAACCAAAGTGTCTATGTGTTTACATAGTTTGTGATCTGAATGTTGTCCTGACTGGTGACCATCCCCACCACACCTCTGAGCACATGTGATACTCGTTCTGTAAAGCCGCGTGGATATAGGGATGGGCTGGCAAAGAGCATTTTATTCCAAGTCCTCCTGTCCATAACTGGTTTATGGCTGCTGCCCTCCTCAATCCCATCTGCATTTCCCCCGTACCAAAAAATAGTCTTGAAAAAAATGTTTTAATCACTTTTCCCAAAGATAAGCCTTGAGAGACCAAGGGTTGAAGCAGAGGAACCTGTTGGAATGTTCTGGAATAATCTAGGATCTCAGGTAGAACCAGTAGGATTTGCTGATGGATTTTAGGTAAGCGTGAGAGAAAGAGAAGAACCAAGGGTGTCTCCAAAGCGTTTAGTCTTGGTGATTGGCAGGATGGAAGTGCCAGCAACTGCGTGAGGAAGGACATGAGTGCAGCAGGTGTGAAGGGGACAGACACCAACAACTGAGTTTATTTCAGGGGATGCTGAGTTCCATACACTCGTTAGACAGTCTAGTAGAGAGTGTGAGTAGGCTGTCATTCAATAAGTTTGAGCCTTATTGTATTTTTCTCTTTTTGCAGCTATCTCACTGCCCAGAAATCACAGTTCACAATATCTTTAATCATGCTTAAATTTCTTCAGGAATAAGGACACAATCAACTTGGGTGGCATTTCTTTTGCTAAAGAAAAGCACTGGGTAATTCCAAGTGATGGGAAACATTATCATCATGATGACATTGAAACTTAAAATATTAATAACCATGACTGAAAGCACATGCTGTGTGCATTGCATTGACATCATGTCTAATTCAACAGCTCCTCAGAAAAGTATTAAGATGCAGAAAATAAATGGCCAATCTTGTCCAAAGACACAAAACTATAAAACAAAACAAAACAAGAGCACAAAATTAAATGAATGGTCAAGCCATGATTTGAACACAGATCTGTCTCATGTTGTCACTCATCATCAGGGAAATACAGATCAAAACCGCACTGAGATACCACCCATGCCAGTCAGAGTGGCTAAAATGAACAAATCAGGAGACTCTAGATGCTGGCGAGGATGTGGAGAAACGGGCACCCTCCTACATTGTTGGTGTGAAAGCAAACTGGTGCAGCCCCTCTGGAAAACAGTGTGAAGGTTCCTCAAAAAATTAACAATAGAACTCCTCTATGACCCAGCAATAGCACTGCTAGGAATTTACCCAAGGGATACAGGAGTACTGATGCATCGGGGCACATGTACCCCAATGTTCATAGCAACACTTTAAACAATAGCCAAGGAGTGCCTGGGTGGCTCAGTTAGTTAAGTGTCTGACTTCAGCTCAAGGTCATGATCTCACGGTTCATGGGTTTGAGCCCCATGTCAGGCTCTGTGCTGACAGCTAGTTCAGAGCCTGGAGCCTGTCTTTGGATTCTGTGTCTCCCTCTCTCTCTGAGTCTCCCCTGATCATGCTCTCTATCTCTCTCTCAAAAATAAATAAAACATTAAGAAAATTAAAAAAAAAAAATAGCCAAATCATGGAAAGAGTGTAAATGTCCAGCAACTGATGAATGGATCAAGAAGAAGTTGTTTATATATACAATGGAATACTACATGGCAATGAGAAAGAATGAAATCTGGCCATTTGTAGCAATATGGATGGAACTCGAGGTTATTATGCTAAGTGAAATAAGTCAGGCAGAGAAAGACAGATACCATATGCTTTCATTCATATGTGGATCAGGAGAAACTTAACAGAAGACTATGAGGGGAAGGGGAAAAAAACAGTTATGAAGAGGGAGGGAGCAAACCATAAGAGACACTTAAATAGTGAGAACAAACTGAAGATTGATGGGGGTTGGGGGAGAGGGGAAAATGGGTAACAGGCATGGAGGAGGGCACTTGTTGGGATGAGCACTGGGTGCTATATGGAAAGCAAGTTGACAATAAACTATATTAAAAAATAATCTGTCTCGTGTTGTCCAAAGCCCCCTTTATTATTCAATGAAGCATTAACATGCAATCTAACCTGAATCTTAGGCCAGAATCTTCCATTGCTCACTTGAGAGTGAGCCTCAACCAAAAGTGACCTTTTTAATAATTTTTTTAAATTTTTATTTATTTTTGAGAGAAACAGAGAGAGAGATTGAGAGAGGAGCAAAAGGAGAGACAGAGAGAGAATCCCAAGCAGGCTCCATGTTGTCAGTACTACACTAAATGTGGGGCTTGAATTCATGAACTGTGAGATCGTGAACTGAGCCTAAATCAAGTCAGACATTAACCAGGCCCCGCCAAAAGTGACTTTTTTGGAACTGTAGTCTAAGCACTCTACAGAGGATATAAAAACACCTAGTTTGCTGGGTTCTGGAGATTATATACATTAAAAGATAAGGAAGTTCTTTGAATTGCTTTTAGCATTGAACATATCCTAACCATATTCACAGAACTCACTGACCTAATCAAGATTGCTCTTGGCAATGCCAAGAGCAAAATACTTCTCAGATAAAACATCTGTCCCTGCTACCACAAGGACTTTGTGTTGCAAAGAAACTTCAGAACAGCCAGCTCCTTTTGCCTTAGAGGACGGAAGAGCATATATATACTTCGCAGAAAGACAGAAGAAACTGGCTGGTTGAGGCATAAAATTAAATATAAAGAAATAACATTTATTTCAGGAAAACATATACTTATATTCAGAGAAAGATTTAAACCAGATTTTAAATTATTTCTGGAAGGACAGGCCCCACCCAGAGCAGCCTTGAAGGTCTTCATTTCAGAAAGTCTTCAGGAAGATGTAAATGGCCAAAATGGGGTCATATGCTCAACCTTGGGGGAGGGGGAGAACAGAGACATATTTCTGGGATGCTGGCAGCAAAACAACATGGTGGGACCCACCTCCTATATTATAGCATTTTATCAATGGCACATCTGTCCTACTCAGTGCCTTTATAACTCGCTGGTCTCCATACCTGGAATGTAGATCTTAGCTTGACTGCTTCCATAACATGATTTAGGATTTAGCTACATGTCCCCTATACAGAGAATTCTTCCTTAATTACCCAATCACAGAACCCTCAAGTGCTTCACTGCACTTATCAACACCTGACTTACTATATCCTACACTGGACTACAAATTCAGCAAGAATAGTGGCTAAAATTAACAACTCAGGAAACAACAGATGCTGGCGAACATGTAGAAAAAGGGGAATACCCTTGCTCTGTTGGTGGGAATGCAAACTGTTGCAGCCACTCTGGAAAAGAATGTGAAGGTTTCTCAGAAAATTAAAAATAGAATTTCCTTACCACCCAGCAATAGCATTACTAGGAATCTACCCAAAGGCTGATTCGAAGGGGCACATGCACCCCAATGTTTGTAGTAGTGTTATCGACAATAGCCAAATTATGGAAAGAGCCCAAATGTCCATCAACTGTGTGTGTGTGTGTGTGTGTGTGTGTGTACATATGTATACATACCTACACATGGAATACTATTTGGCAATGTAAAAGAGTGAAATTTTGCCAGTTGAACAACATGGTTGGAACTAGAGGGTATTATGCTAAGTGAAATAAGTCAGAGAAGGACCAATATCATATATTTTCACTCATATCTGGAATTTGAGAAACGTAACAGAAGGGAAGCGAAAGGGGACAATATTTTCAAACAGAGACGGAGGCAAACTGTAAGAGACTCTTAAGTACAGAAAACAGACTGAGGGTTGATGGGGGCCGGGGGCTGGGGAAGGCAGGGAAAATGGGTGACGGGCGTTGAGGAGGGCATTTGTTGTGATGAGCACTGGGTGTTGTATGTAAGTGATGAATCACGGGAATCCACTCCCAAAGCCAAAAATACACTGTATGTTAGCTCACTTGACTATATATATAAAAGATTAGGGACAGTCCTGAAAGTCCACGGTGAGTGAATGAATGTGAAAACACATAAAAAAATGAGCTATCAAGATCACTGGATATGTTTGATGACCACTTTGCTGACTTCTTGGCATCCTCTCTTGCGTGTCTCCCCCTACTGCTATGGACACAAAGAGAAGATTCGAGGCCCATGCTTTTTGCTCCACCATGGCGACTGTTCATTGTGGGCAAATCTCGCCGCTGGGGTGCTATGCCAGGAGTCTCTTTCAGGTGGACTGGTGCTCATAATGGGCCCTGGGGCTGAGCTGGGGATCTGAGCTCTGGCTTTGCCTCCTGGCATGTCCCAAAGAAGTTACACACCCCTCCAATGATACAGTCGGCTCATTGCTTACATGGTGCATTGAGACTGACCCAGGGGCTCTCAGTTGGGAGCCGTACAATTGCCCCTAGGCAGTGTTTTGTCAAGCTGTAGTAGTGGGGTTTTTTTTTTTTTGTATCCTGAAGTGCAGTCATTCTCAGTTTTATGTTGAAAGATATAATATTGTGTGTTAATTTCTAATTATACCTACTTCAAAGTACAGTTAGGGTATAGCTGTTTAGAATTATGTTTGTGTGTAGGTTGGTTATGCAATCTATTATTTTATTTCAGAAGAATAAGAGAATGTTCTCAAAATATGTGGGGATTTTTAGTTTTTAATTATTTTGACAAAGAGAGAGAGAGCACAAGCAGAGGAGGAGCAGATAGAGGGGGGAAAGAGAGAATATCAAGCAGTTTCCATACTGTCAGCCGAGAGCCCCATGCAGGGCTCGATCCCAGAACAATGAGATCATGACCTGAGCTGAAATCGAGAGTTAGATGCTGAACCGAATGAACCACCCAGGGGCCCCTCAAAATATGTGTGTTAAAATAGGGAGCTTTTGGGATTTAGCAGCTGGTGGCTTTGCAGGGAAAACATGAACTGCACAGCTTACTACTTCCTGTGTTGCAAGGTCGCCTCAGTGTGGCCTCATGGTCCCATTTACTGCAAATTCTCAGACCAGTCACATCTACGTGCAAAAGCAAATGCACGAATGCCTCCCAAACACAGACACCAACGCTGTTCCAGGGTAGCTGTGACTGGGCGGCGGCCCTAGTCTTTGTGCTGCCTCTGGAGGCAGATCTATTGGGACTCAAAGGCCACATCACAAGAGAAGGAGGGACAGGATGACAGCAGTCCCGCTTGGCCTGCTGATGGTGAAATCTCATCTGGTATCATGATAGCCTCTTCTCCAGTCTAGATCTCCGTCCACATTCTCCTTAGCTCTGAACTTCAACTACCATGGGAATATTTACCACCTCTTTATATTTTCTACACTCAGACCCCTGGCTAGTTCTCTGGATATGGCAAAAGTTCATGTCTTCCTCCAACCTATTCTTCATTCACGGTCAGAATGTTCTTTCTTGATGGCAAATCTCATTTCACCACTTTCTCAAAACCTTTTAAATGTGCCTTATAGCTGGAGTGAAGCAGGTTTCACTAAGACAGCAGGCCCTGCCTAACTCTCCAGACCTGACCTCCTGGTGTCAGATGTGAAGCCAAGCAGAGGTCAAGGTCTGTAGTTACTCGTAGTCTGGAATACACTCATCATGGTTTTCTGTAAGAAAAGGAGGATTTGCTCATCTAGCTGGCTCTAACTCCCCTGCTGGTGGCATATCCTATGAACCTAGCCTGTGGTTTTACAGTCCTCTCTGACAAGCCAGACGAATCAGAGATTTGTATTCCTTTCTGGCACCCAGAGGGTGCTAATAAATAGTGAAATCGCCCAAGGGAAGGACGCTGAGAACAAACACCAAATAAAAACAGAGCATTTTATGGATCTGCCCCACATAGATTACCTGCTATACACTGATTACTAAGATGATCCATGTTCTTAGACTTCTCTGAAGCAATGGTATTAAACATCAAAAATGTGGGCTTGGAGTTGGGGCTGGGGCTTTGCTTGTCAGGAGATATTCCCATTATCACAGTACTGACTTGCTATGATTTGATTTGTGCTGTGTGTCAACAGGATTCTTAGGCTACGGGGATTGCTTCCTAAAGACTAGTTGGCTATTAACTGATACGAAGTAAATAAAGTATCTCATGCAAGAAGAAGCTCTTTCTCAAAACAACCCCCCAATTGGTGATATATCTGAAACAGCTTAATGTATGCCATTTAGCACATATCCGATACTTAGCTGTAGAAAATAGACTAGGTGATATAAAGCTCTCATCCTCCGGAAATGCCAAATACAGTCACATGGGTTATTTCGTCTTTGTCTGCTTCGAGTCTTTTCATCCAGGGACCTTTCTTTTCCCCATTCTCGTGGTAAAGCTGTCTCACAAATGACCCCATGAGCAGTCTCTCCCCCACAGGACTAATTCCAAAACCCAGTCAGTTCTTTTCTAGAACCAGATCCATTGGTCATTTGAATCTAGCAGCATATGTATAAAGTCTGCCTGAGAATAAAGTGAACCTGAGAGATACCAAAGGAGAGTAAGAGAAAGAGAAAGGGAAATCAGTGCCATTATTTGACCTTCAGATTCTGGCCTTACCTGAAGCCCATGGCCTTTTTTTAATTTTACTTAAGCTGGTTTTATTTGAGCCTCGATCAGGTGCAATCAAAAGTAAATATTAACTAATGAATATGAATGAAATACTAACAATTATGGAGAAATAACATTTACTTTAAGCCACTCTCATTTCCACTCACTATTCCGTTGTGATATGAAAAGGATTACCAAAAGATAGGCATGGACCGAAGCATTGAAATGTATTGATTAATCCTTAATATATATTATCTGATACCACTATTTCCTGATACAGAGGTATACTGAACTGCACGACTCACACAATGAGGCATTGTTCAGAACCGTAATTCCTTCTTGCTCTTCACCATGGTGCAAATCTGCCTTCCTGAGTGTCATCCAAATGATGACCTCTTTCTAGAAGGTCAACAGTAAGGGCTCAGTGGCAATGATTTTCCAACTGTTCTGTACCCCATGTTCCACAAATACATTCCTATAAGGAAGTGTGCTCTCCAGAGCTCACTTGTAACTGGGTTCAAGTTCTGACTTTGTCCTCACTTAAATTCCGACCATTGGATTAGAAGCATGCCAGGAGAGGTCACAGAAACCAAGTTCTTCCAGGGAACTGCGTCTTAAAAGGGGTTCCCAGTCCTCATTTAGTTGCTAACACCGTTGTAAGGTAGGTCAGACTCAGCCTGATCAGTGCCTTCAAGTGTAGGTCCTAGAAACCGGACCGGACCATTTTTCGAAGGTCATGCAAAGCTCTAAAGTGCCCCGGCCTATGTTTTGAGTGCAGGACACTAAAACAGGAATGGAACCATAAAAATGTAGTCAGAACAAAACGCTGCAGTTTTGGCTGGATCCCTAACAGCCTGGCAGATGAACAAGGAAGGGACATCAGGCGCCAGCCATCGACGTCTAGAGCTATAGCCATCCCTGCCGCGTTCATACATATATCTCCCACTGCCTCCTACGTGAGTTATTTATGGTTCACTGAGTCTTTGCTCACTTAATTATACTGTTTAATGCATCTTTGCAGAGGCATTAAAAGGGTGCTTCTGACAGCTGAGGGTATGCCTGCTGCCACAGCTGTAACACCTCTGCTGGGGTACTGTGCACACCTGTCCCACCCACCCCAGTGGCTTCTGGGATGATGAGCCGCTTCTCCTGGGGTTCAGCCAGTCTCCAATTCCCAGAACCATGCTCTGCGCTGAGGTTCAACCGACATGGTCCCATCATGAAAGCTATTTATTCTTTTTCTGACTTATGTTAATGCCCCTAGGGTTTGAAGACTAACTTGCATTAAATCTGTGAAGAACTCAAACTAGGAGAGCCTCGTTCGTTGGCTTAGTGGGTGGAGCATGCAACTGTCGATCTGGGGCCAGGTAGAAGGCGGGGGATGGGTTTGAGCCCCACGTTGGGTATAAAGCTTAAAATAAATTTAAAAATTTTGAAGAAAAACAACCTCAGACTAAAAATAAAGAACCCGTTTCAAAAACCTACTAATTTTATTGTATTAAATATTGCATTATATTATTAAATTAATATGTAATTGTATGTTTATGTAACATATAATGATTAAAATATAAAATACTCATTCTACTATTAAGTATTTAATTATATTACATACAGTACTCTTTCAAAAAATAATTTTTCAAAACATAATGTCACTAAACAGTAATATTTAGTGATATTTCTAAAACTTTTTATAATTCTTACATTCTCCCCTTTCTAGTAACTTGTATAATTAATACCAATATCAGTGACATACTTAAGACCTTTTAAAATTTTTCCTTTGTGCATCCAAATGCTTTTAGTGCAATCCAACTATGGACCTGCATGCTATTGACATTGGTAATGAATTGTATTAGTTTATTATGCTGACTTAAAGTATTTATGTATAAAGTAGACATTAAAAGATTTATGGGTGTGGGTTAATGAGTAAACAAGTGAACTAATGGCCAGCTAAATGGATAAACAAATCAATGAAGATGGTGTCATCTCAATAGCAGTGTCAGTCACTGTGTTAATGATTTATATGAATATTATCTCAATCATTCTTCACATGAACCTTATGAGGTAAGAAAATTTAACTGTGTCTCAATTTACAAATAAAGAACAGAGTCCAGTTCATTTAAGTTACTTGCGAAATTTCACTTACTTAGAAAATGGACTTTGCCCACAATATGTATCTGACTTAAAAATTCTTCTTTTTTTTCTGACCACTTTAGTGTTTTTCCCAATGTTGAACAATGACACACGTCCCTCTGCTCCCCACTTCTACACCATCAGAGTGACTGCATGTCCCTGGAGGACCAAGAGAATGAAGCAAAGCATCCAGTGTCAAGGTCAGTTCCCTTCAAAGCCTTATATTGTGCTTGAAAGCCCACATAAATTTGCCTTGTATTCCAAAATGTGGATGCATTTGATTACCATTGAGAAAATACGGTCTTACTGTTGCTGTTGTTATTTCCCTCCAGGTGATCTAATAAAACTCAATCCCTCCTTGGGGGTCCTGGGTGGCTTAGTCGGTTAAGTGTCTGACTTTCGCTTAGGTCATGATCTCGCGGTTTGTGGGTTCGAGCCCCGCGAGATCTGTGCTGACTGCCAGCTCAGAGCCTGGAGCCTGTTTCAGAGTCTGTGACTCCCTCTCTCTCTGACTCTCCCTTGCTCACGCTGTCTCTCTCTCTCTCCTAGAAATAAATAAAACATTAAAAATATTTAAAAAAAAACCACCTCAATCCCTCCTTAAAAAGAGTCACATTTACATGGTGGCTCTAGATCTCCCACTCACACCAGCCAGATGCAACTCCAGGTAGAGAAGCATGTGGTGCACTTGCAAAGTACCTTTGGATAAGTGTCAAGGAATATGGGAGCATTTCCTGGGGATAACTGATCCCTATGGAGTTCCACACTTAGAAGCTCTGTACATCCAAGACACAGCCCAAGAGTGCTGAGATCCCTAAAAAGATGAAACATCACAAAAATAGAAGATGAAAATGAAATAGGAGATGAGTGTGAAGTGTGGGGTGAAAACAAGATTTTTTTGGTTGTGTACTTATTTTTCTGGTGGTGAGGGGTGAGTTCAGGGTGACTGTGGGCATCACTCTCCTCCTCCCAATGCCTGATGGGTCCTTCCATGTGGATAAGCTCCATTAGGCGACCTTCCCACCACTCTCCTTCCCCAGGGGAGGAAAACTCTTACTGGTGAGGTCAAGAGAGGAACTGGACATATATAGATCTGGAACTTCCCTCCCCTTTGCTCTGCAGCACTGCTGTGTGCAGGAAGCATGGGTGGTGGTCTGTCCTATCTACTTTAAGTGCTACAGTGACAGTCTGCCTGTGTGGGGATACCTGTGATGGTCCAGTCCTGCTGTACCTGGTGGGTAT
The DNA here is from genome assembly GCF_008692635.1 of Crocuta crocuta. Classification (NCBI taxonomy): domain Eukaryota; kingdom Metazoa; phylum Chordata; class Mammalia; order Carnivora; family Hyaenidae; genus Crocuta; species Crocuta crocuta. The sequence goes on from NW_027529538.1 coordinate 1,500,512, forward strand.
ATTTGTATAATTCTAGGTTTCAGTTCAACAAAGCTTATTTGCATCCAGACATATACTACATTCTCCATTACCAGCATTATTGGAAATCATGAGGCACCTGGGTGGCTCAGTCGGTTAAACATTGAAGTTCGGCTCAGGTCATGATCTTGCAGTTGTGGCTTTGAGCCCTGCACCAGGCTCTGTGCTGACAGCTCAGAGCCTGGAGCCTGCTTTGAATTCTGTGTCTCCCTCTCTCTCTGCCCTTTGCCCACTCGCTCTCTCTCTCTCTCAAAAATAAATAAACATTATTTTGTTAAAGATAACTTTGGTCTGAACCATTTCTCAAGTGGTTCAGAACTCAGATAAGATGGAGAGGTACTATTCACTGGGGACCTCTCAAGCTCCAGCATTTTTATGCAGGGGCAGAATCATTGAGAAAACAAAAAATGGCATCTTTAGATCAAAAGAGCACAGAGAGATTTGGGTGAGCTCAAGACACATGACTGGTCCCTGAACTTCAGAATGCATTATATGAGCAGGATATTTAGACATTGCAGCTTGAGAGACTCATAATGGCCATATGAAGTTGGGTGCAGCCTGAGTTTGCAAGTGACCTTTTGTTCTTGAGACCTGGTGGGTGGGTTTAAGTTTGGTTGTGTGTCACTTAAATTCTCATCTTCACAGATCACTAAGGCTGGATGTTCGCAGACAAGTGGATGTCACTATAGAGTTAGTACTAGGTACATTAGGCCTAAAATAAGTACCTTGCAGGTCTTAGCTGGTTTAAGAAAATTCAAAAACTTCCACAGAGGCTCAGGTGTCAGGGATTAATCCAGAAGCTGACTCGGAAAGTGGCCTTTGCAAGGAATAGACTACTGCTTGACTTATAAATATATGCAAGCCTTTTCTTACGTTCTTCTTAAGATAGTACAGCTGGGGCAAAGATCTTTATAGAAAAGAGTACCTTTCCATATACAGACCTTTCAGGCATTGGTAAATAGAAAAATACATGCTATTTTCAAAAGGCAAGCCCACCAAAGTCTCCATGATCTATGAAGCATTAGTGAAAATCAAGCTCAAACTTTTGGCTCTGGGGCTAGGCATCCAGTGCTGGATCATTTGCCTCAAATTATATTATTCTGTTAGAGCCCAGGGGGGAAAAACATGGCAAAACCAATCGTGGATTTGTGTACCTTCTCCACAAGTTTTAGAGCTGGGAAACACTCCACAACAAAGGTAGCATGCAAGTAAAAGATAAGGTGTTAATTCCAGCAAACAGCATCTATATTAGAGAAGGGAGACCTCCACCCAACCATCTGATTAAACTATTACTATTTCATTTGGATTATTCTGAAGGAAGTAGGGAAAGAACAGAAAGTATTCAAGCCTTAAAGGCACATCCCTCTAGCACACAGAGGTGTAGAGAGGCAACAGCAGCAGGACTTGAGGAGCATGGCTTTGATTTTCAGAAGTGGTGAGGAGCAATTTGAGTTCAAGAATCAGAAGACCAGGGGAAACATGTGTGAAGTTGAGGGAATCCTTCCCTGGGTGGCAGGTTTCACAAGTCTATTCTGTGTCATAGAGAGAGGTTTGAGGAGGCCCACCAGTATGCGTTGAATTGCATCTCTTCAAAACTCAAAATGTGAAGTTCTAATCCACAGTATCTCTGAATAGGACATAACTTGGAGATAGGGTTTTTACAGAGGTAATCAAGGTAAAATGAGGTCATTAGGATGGGCTTTCATACAATGTGACTTTATAGAAAGGGGAAACTTGGAGACAGACAGGCATCAGGGAGAACACCCATGTGAACATGAAGACGGACATCTACAAGCTGAGGAGAGAGTCTTGGGACAGATCCTTCCCTCACAGCCCTGAGGGCTTTGCCAACACTTTGATTTTGGATATCTAAGTCTCCAGGACTGTGAAGCAGTACGTTTCTGCTGTCCAAGCACCCGGTTTGTGGTTGTTACAACAACCCTGGCAATTTAATATACTCCCCACAAGCATGTGTGGACATTGGGCTACTGCATCAACCCCCACATTCCATCCAGTGTCTGAGAGCTTGAAGGCTGAGAAATTAAAATTAAGAGATTTTGGATAAAGAAAAAAATTCAATTAAACCTTGAGATTAGAACTTCCACCATTGCAAATTTCTGAGCTTTGCAAGAAGGTAGCAGTTTCCAGTGCAGCCCTGGCAGTACATTTGTGTAAAGAGATTTACAACTAGATACAGTAAGTACAGAGAATACCTCGGTCTACTCCCTGCTAAGAAAGTTCTCTCAGGGTGCCTGGGTGGCTCAGTCAGTTAAGCTTCCGACTTTGGCTCAGGTCATGATCTTACCATCTGTGAGTTAGAGCCCTGCCTCATGCTCTGTGCTAATAGCTCAGAGCCCGGAGCCTGTTTCAGATTCTATGTCTCCCTCTCCCTCTGCCCCTCCCATGATTATGCTCTGTCTCTCTCTCTCTCTTTCTCAAAAATAAATAAACATTAAAAAATTTAAAAAATTAATAAAAAATAAGAAAGTTTTCTCAATTCAGCCCAAGTTCACAGGTCATGAATTCTGGCTGGTCATTGGCTTAGATAGACAACTACTGTGGAAAAGCTAAAAACTAAGATTTTTGTCCTTCTACCCCCATTTTGAACTATTATTATTATTATTATTATCATTATTTACTTTACCTGCAAGGTAATTTAAGATTTCCATACCAAATGAACAACAGAAAAGGATTTTTGTAACAGTTTGAAGCATCTAATATTGCCATTTTAATTTTGAAATATAATTACAATGCAAGCTTTTTGACAATCATTGATAGGCTAATTGGCAAGTGTCCTGACATAGTTTGGTATTGAAAATATAATAGGCAGTGAAATTTTAGCCTTGGGTAACAAATAGCCATGGGATATGATTTGAATAATGCACTATTTGGACCCATTGTGAAATCTTTTGGGGGCAGGGGCAATCTACCACGACCTCCAGAGGACCTGGAAGAATAGCCAGGAGCAGGGATGGGTACTGGGAAGTAGACTTAGTGATCAGTCTTACTTTTCAGGCCACACCTGGAACACCAGGAGTTAGCCAATCTCTCTAGATTACTCCAAAGGCACTATTTAAGAAGCCAGAAACGAATTCCATTAAGAAGAGACTGTCTTAAAGTGACTCTATCACTGTGAGACAATTAGATTAGACATGCTTCTTTGATCCTCTCCATAAAGCAATGGTAACGTTCTTCCCAGGAAGCAAAATTGCCTCTGTCACCCTCCTACGTGTGCGGCAGCTGCTTAAATTTGAAGCCAGTTTTTAAAGAAGAGTTATAAGATACTCCAAATTGTCTGTGATCGATAATAGGGGAGCTGAGCCACACCTCTGGAATTGCTGGGCCCAAATTGAAGCACACCTCAAGAACCGTACGAAAGTATCTTTTAATGCCAAGCCGAATGTCTTCACTACTCATTGAACCTATTTTCTTCTGGTTACAAGTGTTCACCTCAAGCAGACATGCTGAGGTCAGCTGGAGCTCTGCCTTCTGAATCTGAAAAGTTCTGGCTGACAAAGGAAGGTGACAGTCCATCTGAAGTGAGCAATGACTTAGAACTGTCCCTGGATCCATATTTGGGCAATATTGCTCAGCTGAGCTGTCAGGGGACCTATATAAGATGCTCACGGAAAGCTGTCTGTCCCTGCACTGGCCTGTCCTCCATGGAAATGACCAAAGCTTAATAGCTGATCATTTCCCAGTGTCATGCCCCATGCAGATCAGACAGAACCCACATCTCAGAAATGCACCAAGTCTGGGTGCTTTAGTGTCTGAACATTAGGTGAAATGGGACACATACATCAGGATAGACGGAAAAACACAGGGGCCATCTGCATCCTAATGGCCGATCTGAACCCCATCCTTAGCTGCGAAAGCAAACATATTTGGGAATAAACGTGGGGAGAAAATTACATTTCAAAAATGAGTCAGCGAAAAGTTGCAAGCATGAATAATTGAATTAGGACAATAGAACAGAAAATAAATGAGGCAAGTCGATGCGCGTTTGCCAGAAATGGTGATGGTCAATGCCAAGCTGATTCTGCGAAGAAATAAAACAGTGATTTCACGAACTCTGAATCCTGATCTAAATTCTCTTCCAAGCCTTTTGATCATCTCATCGAGAGGAAGGTACTTAGAAAATGAAAGGTCTAATAAATTGCCCTTTTAACTTTATTATTTATTTATTTATTTATGTATTTATTTATTTATTTTGAGAGAGAGGGAGAGAGAGAGAGAGAGAGAGAGCGTGCACACGTTGGGGAGGGGCAGAAGGAGAGAAGGAGAGAATCTTAAGGAGGTTCCACACTCAGCATGGAGCCTGACACAGGGCTCAGTTTCACAACCATGAGACCATAACCTGAGCCAAAATCAAGAGTCAGATGCTCAACTGACTGAGCCACCCAGGTGCCCCCTTTTGTGTTATTACCTTTTTTTCAACTTTAAATGAGAAAAATCGTGAAGCAAAATCTAGTATAGATGATGGTAGTGGGGAAATATACATCATCATCTATAGTTTTGTTTTCTACTTACCATTATATCATTAGCAGTTTTCAGTATTTTCTTCCTAGCCATTAGATTTCAGTGACAGCAGAACATTCTTTTAATAGACATTCCTTAATTCCCCTCTTGTCATATGGAATAGTCGGTCACCCTTTCTTTTCTTATTGTCTTCCCAGCAATATTCATACTGATAAAATTAATAATAGCAAACACGGGTAAACAGATTGGTGTGTAAGGTGTATGTAAGATGTACTGTTCTAAGCACTTTACATATATCAATTCACTGAAAGAAAGGGACCCTGTGAAGTAGGTGCTTTTCACCTCCACTTTACAGATGGAGAAAGTGAGGCACAAAGAATTCGCTTAGTTCCTGGCACAAAACAGTTTCTAACCCAGACAATCCAGCCCCTATGTCTATGTTTTTGATCATTACTCTGTACTGACAATACCAGGACATAAATATTTTTCTCCCCTTCCCTAGGATTGCTTTTATTGAGATACATTTTCTGAGGAGCAGAACACGTAGATCAGAAAATATGAAAATTTCCAAAAAATGCCCAAAATATAATTTCTGAGTTGTTTTCTTAACTGTTGCAAATACCGTGTCAGTCATCTGCTCCTAAATCTGCAGTGTATGTTCGTAAATCTGAAAACTTGTATTCAGTTTATGAAGACTCAAGACTTGCCTCTCTTGACTGCATTCTACTTTGGTCAATAGAACATGACTCCCCATTTTTTCTATTAAATAGTTTTCTGATAGTTAACCCTATTTTGTTCAGCTTTAACGCTATTTGCTTAAATTAGTTTGAGGGGTTGTTTGTTGTTATTTTATGGGCTGGGGTTATATTTGCCTATTTTGTATTTTTTCATTCTTTTACTTTAACCTGCTGGTGTCTTGTTGTTTTTGATGTATCTCAGGCAGATAGTTGTTGAATTGGTTTTAAAAGTCCAGTTGCATTTGCATTATTTTTCCACCACTTTACTTCTGATATCATTCAGGATATTCTACATGTTTTATAATTAAAATAGATATACAAATTGATTAATTTTCTTCTAATCATCACTTTGGATACTTGAGTCTTATTTACTTCATAAAATTAATTTGAAACTTTTTCAGATTTTCTAGGCTGTGGGATATTTTAAATAGCATAAGATGAATCAACTCACTGGATCTCTTAAAGAACTTAAATAAAACTTTCTGGACCCGGAATATTTGAAGGGGAGAAAACAGAATTTTAAAAACCCTTCTTGAGGAAGCACCTGGATGGCTCAGTCGATTAAGCCTCTGACTTCAGTTCAGGTCATGATCTCACAGTTTGTGAGTTCGAGCCCCGCATCAGGTGCTGACAGCTCAGAGCCTGGAGCCTGCTTCGAATTTTGTGTCTCCCTTTCTCTCTGACCCTCTCCCACTCATACTCTGTCTCTCTCAAAAATAAACAAACATTAAAAAAATTCTTCTTGAAGTGAGTTTACAAATTTGTTTTTGCAATGAATTGCCTATTTAGCTGCAATTAAACACATAGTAACATAAATTTTTAAATAGTTTTCTTTTATAATTAAATAAAACCCTATATTTGTGGTTCTGTCACCTTGCAAATTTGTAATGCAGGTGTCTAGGGTTTACTCATTCTTTCTCTCAGGTGGATGCCCATCTCATTGGATTTTTCAGAACACCAGGACTAAAATTATTTCATACATTTCAATATTTCTTGGCTTTTATTTATTTACATACTCCGTTAATTTTTGCATTGACCTTAGTGGATGCTTTCTCTTCTCCATGGAGATGTTTCTGCTGTTTTCCCTGGCGTCTTGAATAGGAAAGTTTCTTTCTTTTCCTTCACTAATCTTCATTCCTTTTGGTTAAATAATAAAAGCTTTAATCACATTCCACGTACAACAATATGTAACACAGTTCATTTATTGATATTTTAAACCAGTTTAATGTGGTGCTTTAAAATATGCTCACAAACATTGGGACACTCCCTTCACAAGGTGGAACCCAAGTTTCCTCCTCTTAGGTGTGGGCTATTCTCCGTGAGCCACTTAGAATGAATAGAATAAGGTGGAAGGGACAGGGAGTAAGTAGCTTCTGAGATAGGGCTGAAAGGTGCTAAGTTAGGTCCTTTCTCTCTGGGAACAGACCCTCTGGGAGACATCCACTATCCTGTTCTAAGCAGCCCTGTGAAGAGGTCCATGAGGCAAAGAACTAAGCCCCCTGCCAACAGCCACATGAGTCTGCCACCTTAGAAAAGCATCTTCCTGGGGCGCCTGGGTGGCTTAGTCGGTTAAGCGTCCGACTTTCGCTTAGGTCATGATCTCGCGGTTCGTGGGTTCGAGCCCCGCGTCGGGCTCTGTGCTGACTGCCAGCTCAGAGCCTGCAGCCTGTTTCAGTCTGTGACTCCCTCTCTCTCTGACCCTCCCCTGGTCACACTGTCTCTCTCTCTCTCTCTCCTAGAAATAAATAAAACATTTAAAAAAAAAGAAAAAAGAAAAGAAAAGCATCTTCCAGTCGCAGTCAGACCTCAGATGACAAGTCAGCAGCCTTGGCTCCCATCTTGCCTGCAGCCTCAGGTTTCATGAGAAACCCTGAAGCCGAACCACCCCGCTAAGCTGCTTCTGAATTCTGACCCATAGAAGCCTTAAAATAATAAATGATTGTCGTTTTAAGCCTCCCAAGTTTTATATTCTGTACTACTGGATCCATCACAGCTCTCAGTTTTTAAAATTCCTTCTTTGACTCTAGATTTGAGTTTCTTTGATCTGACAGCATTGGAATGGTTCTTCTCATAATTCATTTCTAAGACCTTTGGATCAGAAAGTAGAGCTCATACTATTTCACCCATTTAGGATAGATTAAGTTTTTTATGCCTTAATACATAATCAAACTTTGTGAGTATTATATGGATGCTGAAAAAAAGTGGTATGTCATAATGTTTATTGTTTTTAATCTGATAGAGCATATTATTCAAACCTTACATAAACTCATTTGTATTGTATTTACCTCATTTTCAACAGAATGTCCTAAAATCTCTCATGCTTGTGATACATTAGTCCGTTCCATCTCGATTTTGAACAATGTGCAGTTTTGTGGAAAAGTTTCTTAGCCATCATATACTTATTGTACATTGAATTGCCTAATATTATAAGAGGATCTTTTGAAAAACTAACTTAGTGAAATTTTCCCATTGATCTTTATTATATTTATTGAGTTCCTAATATTAATACTGTAGTACTCTACTTTCTTTTGTTCTACATTTTCCCAATACAGTTTTCTTCATTTTTCACATCTAACCTTTCAGTCTTCTATATTTTTCACTGATATCTTTTTTTTTTCTAGCTTTTAATATGTGAATTTTTTGTTTCCGTTTCTGTTGTTGATTTTTTGGCAGAAATTAATCAGTGCTTTTGAAGGTCTATATGCTAGTATTAATTTGAATAGTTCCCTTTTAAGTTTTTCAGAAACACTCTTTAACCTACATTTATCTAAAGGCCAAAATGAAATGCTCACTTTGGGTCTCCTTTATATGAGATGAATAGTTTAGTACACTTTTACTCTCCTTCGTCTATTAATCTATTTAAAGCTTTAGATCAAGAATATTATATTTGTTTCATGACATGGAATCAGACTGTGCCAGGAGATAAAGTTTTAAAAGTTGTTCTTGGGGCGCCTGGGTGGCTTAGCCGGTTAAGCGTCCGACTTTCGCTTAGGTCATGATCTCGCGGTTTGTGGGTTCGAGCCCCACGTCGGGCTCTGTGCTGACAGCCAGCTCAGAGCCTGGAGCCTGTTTCAGAGTCTGTCACTCCCTCTCTCTCTGACCCTCCCCTGCTCACGCTGTCTCTCTGTCTCTCCTAGAAATAAATAAAACATTAAAAAAAAAAATTAAAAAAAAAAAGTTGTTCTTAACCTACATTTTTCTTCCTTAAAATGAGTATTGTGTGTTCCTATAGTCTCACTTTCAGTCTCTGGTTTTTATTCAGAGTTGCTTTTTTATTCCTTCCATATCATCAGGGATATGCTAAGAGAAATTAGGAAAATCCACGTGGACACTGCTAGCTAGAGTGTGTGTCCCATTTCAAACTAGACATGTACGTAAGACTGCTTCAGACCTCTACTTTCCTCAAACTCCTTTTTCCATCGCATCTCACTCATTCTCTTAGCATAGAAATTCATATCTGTTTTCTCAGAGAAAGGAGAAATCATCAGGTAGGAAGGCCAGCTCTTTCCAATGAGCACATTGATCTTTTTGTTTTCTTACAGTGCCTTCTTTATTCTACCCTTGTGACAAAGTTAAGTTTTATTTACATTTACCTTCTGTAAAACAAATTAAAAAGTGAATTCCTGCTAATATATGCTACATAACGAAATAATACATTTTAATGTCTGTTCCCAAACAAGATAACTTTAGTATATTTGGTACCTCTGACTTGGGTCTATATGATACTATCACCTTTAAAATGAAAAATAAATAGTTGCTTGGATATCAGATAAAGTTAAAAAATTACTTTTCTAGGGAAGGGTGCGATTATGCTATTATAGTTATTTTTGCCTTAAAAGTCCTTATCATTTTAGATACGCAGAGTAAAATAATGAAGAAAAGTATATAGTCTTGGATTCGCATCTATAAAATGCAAAAATGGTGTTGGAGAATGGGTGTTGGGAAAAGTGGGTTGGAACATGGAAGAAACACAGGTGGACATGAACTGATAATTAGTGAAGATGAGTGATGGCTATTGAAGAGTCCGTTATGCCATTTTCTCTCCTTTTGTAAATATTTGAAATATTCTCCATAAGAATAGGTTAAAATAATCATTTACCAACATTTTAAACTATTGTACACTTCTACAATTACATGAGCACTTGTGAAACCAACTTTAATAATCACTGCCAGTCTCTTCCTGCTACAACTTCTCTGTCTCTGAGTATCTAGTAAATTGGTGAACAAGTTTACCTATTCAAAAATCCTTTCCAGGAATTACTATGGGTAGTATGTTTTCAGAGAAGCTGGATATGAGCTATTTACAAAAGCCAAAATGCAAAAGTGTTGTTCTTTTCCTCATTTGGCCTGGATAATTTGGAACCCAGCAAAAGTTTACACCGGCATCTGGCTCACTTGTACAAAGTACTTGTGACTTGATATAAATCCTCTTTGATTTAGAAGTTATAGGAACCATCTCTGAGAATTGTTGACATTTTATCCTGTGATGTTGCTAAGACTTTCTTCTAATGACCTACAAATCTGCACACCTCAGTTGGCTGGACCAACACAGAGTGGGGCAGTTTTATAAGAAGCAGGACTACCAAACTATAGTTCTTCACCTCATTCTATAAAATCTTAGAAATTGTAGGATTTGAATTTTTTCTCACTGTCTTACATTAGTGTTGATTGTCTGAAGAAAAGCTACAGAAGTTACAGGTGTATGTATATTGCTGTTGCTGCCATTGTGAATTTATTTTTTTAAATGTTTTATTTATTTCTGAAAGAGAGAGAGAGAGAGAGCGAGAGACAGCATGAGCAGGGGAGGGCCAGAGAGGGAGGGAGATACAGAATCTGAAACAGGCTCCAGGCTCTGAGCTAGCTTTCAGCACAGAGCCCGAAGTGGGGTTCGAACCCACGAGCCAGTGGGATCATGATCTGAGCCGAAGTCGGACGCTTAACGGACTGAACCACCCAGGCGGCCCATCTGCCATTGTGAATTTAATAAGAAAACTAGTGTTGGGCCCTACTGCATCCACACACCCATTAATCCATTCATTTATTCAAACAGGTTTATTGTAGCTCATGCTAAGCAATGTGTTAGGCTTAGGGATACCCTCCATTTCTGCCTTTATGGAATTTCTGTCTCAGTGCTGGCGGTTCCTTTGGGGAAGGACAACAGAATAAACACATGGACTGAGCTCAAGAAGAAATTAGAGTTTATCCCTCACATACCCAGAAAAGGAAATCCAATCCTTTCCCTCACCACGCCTCCCTGCTTGGGAATGGCAAAACGACTTAGACCAATTACTTTTGAAAGAAATTCATGGGCCACTTATAGATCTTTGGAGGCTCCATGTAGCCAGTTAGCGCTTTGAGTATTCTTCCTGGGAGACAATCTATCCATAGATTTCTTTGCAGTCTCAGAATTACCCGTGATATTAAAAGGATTAAGACTGCCTTGCCAGTCTATGTTTGTAGCGTGTAGCTAAAGACAAATGGTGATACATCTATTCCTCTTATCCACCCTCCATGGGGGAATTCTGGGAGACTGTGGATGCATTCAGATAGCAGAATACAAGGAGGTCCATTTAGAATGATGAATGGTTTGAAAAGACGAGAATTTACAATCAGTCCTTCCTTTGCATGGCTCATTTTCGTCTGAGGTTTGCAGTTAATTATTAGAATGATTGATACTCATAGAATGAGAGTATGCTTATTTTTTTAAAAGCAAGAGAATTCTCTTGTTTAAAATGTCAGTAGTCTGGGGTTGGTGCAATTTCCTAGAGGAGAACAGTTTAGGGTTGTTTCTCTTCTTAAGTTGAATATAGAACATTTATTTGGTATTTATTGATCTTAGTGTCTTTAGCTATAATGCTTTGGCATTATACAAAGTATTCTTAATAACATAGCAGAGATAAAAAAAAATCTTTACAAATTGAAATGTGATGCCCTGTCTCCAAAACTTTTAATGTCTGCAAATGTGTTTTTAAAGTAATCATTAAATGTAAGTTTGGCACCATAAATTTTGTGTAATCTCAATACCACAAAATATGTAAACTATATTATGCAGATGTGAAAAAATAGCATATACAGAATATTTAGCACCATTAACTGCTTTATTATATGAAATATCACATATTGACTTAGAAATCCTAGTTCTGAGCCCCCAAAGAACTTTTGAAATACCATTAAATTATTGCAAATAAAAATCACGTATAAAATTGAAATTTTCTTTTGAAAATACCATCTGCCTTGTGTTGGGCAGTAACTCAAGGCATAAAATAAATATTCAGAAGTCCATACAAATATAAACAAATTGCATAAACAAATAAATGAAGGAGAAGAGATAATGATCTTCCACAGAAGAATTTGAAATAAATTATTTAGATATTCTCCCATCAAGGAAGGGACCAGAAAAACTACTTACTCACACATGGGATCTGCATAGTACTTTCCTTCCAAAGAAGACAGTGTGCAAAGAGGAAAAAGAAAAGAACGATTTTACAATGGAGTAATCTAACCCTCCCCCCCCCAAAAAAAACCCATAACCAAACCCAAAACCTCGGGGCAATTATGAGGAAAAACATTGGCTAAATCCCAGTGGAGTCAAAATACCTTACCGGTATTCCTTAAAACAATAAAAGTCATCAAAATCAAGGAAAGTCTGAGCAAAATCAAGAGAAGCCTGAGGAGATATAATGACTAAATGTATGTAATGTGGTATCCTGGATGGGATCCCACATCAGGTAGAAACTAAGGAAGTCTAAATAAAGTATGGATAAGTTAATAATAATGCATCAATATTGGTTCATTAATTGTGACAAATGTATCATATTAATTTAAGATGTTAATAGAGGGAACTCAGTGTAGGATGTATGGCACATTCTCAAATTTTCTGCAAATCCAACACTGTTCTAAAATATAAAGCTGATTTTTTTAATGTCATTTGCCTAAATATTTTGGATGAAGGAAATGTAAATTTTGGGCCATCTGCCAAATGAAGACATCCTATTAGGTTTTTTTGCAGCATCAACAGGGTTTTTAATTTGTCAGCAACATTATCTCCCTCCCAGATCTCTTCCCAAATATCAAACCATTGTTCACCAAGTAATGGTAACTTTTAGAAGATAAGCAATTTTAACAAGTATATTAGCACCTTATCTTTCATATATGTAATTTTCTAAAATTCTTCAAAGCACAGTTTAGCTGGCAATTCCATAACTGTGCTTACAAACCCCACAGTGGCTTCCAGTCATGGCACCAATCCAGCCAGCTCTGTTGCTGAGCCCCACCCCTCCATTCCCTTACCCCAACATGACTGGGAAGTTGATGTCAATGATTCATCAGGTGTGTGCACAAAGTCAAGAAACAGGCATAGCTCCTGAGCAGCAACAAAATCCCCACAGAATGAATGATCTTGGCGTCGATTTGAATTACATTTCCAAGTAGATTTTTTCCAGAAAGAACAGAGCAAGTAGAGAATTCGGATTGTTAGAAGTCAAAAGAAGCCATGGGAAAAGATGGAAATCACAGCTGAATACTATTGCTAGAATTTCCAGGTAGGGGCTTTACTGTTTTCACTTAGTGGACTATTTTTGTTTCAAGATCATCATTTTATGCTTGATAGAGCAATGGTAGAAGAGAAAGGGTAAGGCTGTTGTTCCTGGAAGGCAGCCTCCTAGGAGCACAAATAACTGCTATTTTAGGATGTTTAAAGATTTACATGAGTTATTCTAAACCTAACTCAAAGCCTTCATAATCTATGACCAAATCTCATGGAAAAGGATAGCTTTTGGTAATCTTTCTATTCATGTTCCTGGAGATAGCAAATTGTTTTAAGGAAATACAGAGGTCATTCTCATGAGAGTTTATAAGGCCAGCATCCACTATTGACTATTAATAACTTACTTCCTGTCACTTGCTAGTGCGGCTGTAAGGTGTGGATGTCTAATCTGAGTTTCGCCATCAGCAAAAGTTGTGAAAGATATGCTCATAAACATGATAGATTTGGCCTCTCGTCACCATATATTCTAAGTCATTCAAAAGGTAGTCATCTCACATGTCACCTATTTTATAAAAGCAACCTTACATGTGCAATGCTATTTCCTATTGAAAGAAGAATTTGCCTCCAAAACATACGGATCTACTTAGCTGAAACAAAATCTTGTTTTCACACAATTAGGGAGTGTGGGTTTCAAGAGTCTATCAGGATATGAACTGCTCTGTTCCCCAACTTACTTGAATGAGTTTCATTCCAATTTTCTCTCCATTAACCACAAATAGAGGTGGGGAATCAAGAGGTAAAGAGAGAACAGGAAAAAGAAGGAGGGGGTAAACATAAGAGGAGGAAGAGGAAAGAGGGTAGATTATGACAAGAAGAGAGAAGCCTAGAATACAGAAGGCAAGAAGTGAGGGAGAAATCACTATACAATGATTACAGTATGAACTTCTTTGCAAAGTTATTTAAACCAAAAATGAATGTCCTTGCTCATAAGAACTGATCTATTTCAAGGAATCAACATGATATCATTTACTCATCTGGCATAAATTCACTTTAAAAAAAGATCTTGCAATATTCTGGATTCAGACTTTAGATTCAAATACTCTACCAGAGTCTAACCACTTCCTTAATTTCTATTTGAAAATATATGGCCACCATACATACAAAACTTTTAGGGAAGCTGTGGGAAGAGAATCCCTTGCCTTAAAAAATAGCTTTATAATTTAGACAACCTGATTAAGCAACAGATGATGGAATGTCAAATAAAAGTTCATCAGAGATAACATGAAATCTTTTAACTCCCCTTTCTTTAAGATTTCCACCAATGAACTTGCTATAAAACCCTGTCCTTAAATTTAAAAATTCAATAAAGGTAAATGATGAGATCATCTGAGAGTTTTCAGATAACAAGTTCTAAAAATCTAAAATTCTAAGGTCTTCGTATTACTACAGATTGGGGGAGGACTTTCACTTGTATAAAATGGTCATTGCTTCTTCTTTGCTTTATGCCCTTTCAGCTTTCAAAAGGTTTCATAGGCACTTTCTGCTTTCACCAGAGAAAACCTGTAAACCCCTGTCTTCTAAATTAAAATATCAGTGTGGGACACTTGGGTGGCTCAGTTGGGTAAGCATCTGGTTCTTGGTTTTGGCTCAGGTCATGATCTGAGGATCCATGAGTTTGAGCCCTTCATTAGGCTCTTCACTGACAGCACGGAGCCTAATTGGGATTCTCTCTCCCTCTGTCTCTGCTCCACCCTTGCTTGCATTCTCTTTCTCACCCAAAAATAAATAAATAAACTTAAAAATATATATATATATCAATGTACTTTTCCTAGAAGTAACATTTTTTGGCTACTCTCACCAAAATTTCAAAGACCTAACTAAAAACCTTTAGTGATGGACAATGTAGCTGCTCTTAAAGGGTACTTGCATTTTACCAGTCATCCAAAGAAAGCTAAACATATTCATCCAAATTGTGTGCCATATTAGGCAGACTTTCTCTTGAAAGGAGTTTGCTCACAGAATGGCACCATCACAATAAAAAAAATGAAGAGATCTGGCTCCAGTGGGTATATGTGCACTATCAAAGGCAAGACTTGGTTTTCTCTTCCTTACAAACCTTTCCACCGTGAGTGACACCAGTTACAGAGTGGAGAGGAAGGAAAGTTGAGGCTCAGGAGATCCTCCGTCCATATTACAATGGAGTCAATGAAGCAAGAGAGTTGATTCAGAGCTGCAGATGGCGGCATCATCTGACAAGCAATACTTCTCCATCACTGGTAGAACAGGACCTTCTAGAAGCACCTCATCTTTGGAACTAAATGTAAAAAAATGGCTTAATCATCACAAAGTATTGTTAGGATGAAAATATAGTGATTTTTCTCCTCCCCACCTCATAATTCCTTTAAAAATCTGATGATCTTGATAGTCTTTCTAGAGTCAACCCACGCATCAGAGCAAGACCACAAGTGTGCACAAAAATGGACCCTCACCAACACTCTACACCAGGCAACTTCTAATTCTCCGGGTTTCCTTGGAAAGTCTTTAATTGCTCTGCTCAAGGATGAGCAGCTACAGCAGTGAAGAAGGGAGGTGGTGTGACTGGCCACAGGCCAGGTTAGACTTATAAGAAAAAGCATCAAATCAAAATGGAAAGCTTTTCAAATAAACACCACAGGTAAATGCTTCATCAGCACCTTCTCATCTTTTCATTGCTATTTCACATTAGTGCTTTCCAGTTCCCTCATTTTTAATAATCTGAGCAAATTTGTAAGATGTCTACAGTGACTGGTTGATTCTTTGTGAATTAGCTAATCTAAAACTTTCAGAAAGCACACATGTACACACACACACATACACACACTACACACACACATTTAACCATTTGAGCATTGGAGCATATCTCATTGATTAGCTGTTAGAAAGCTTAGTGTGAATTGTCTGCTTATTTGTTCATTTTCTTTGTTCTAATTCATGATTTCCTGCCCTATCTTGTTTCTGCTCTCATTCATTTTATTTTTTTAAACTTGTTGTGTTTACAGTTTTTGCTTTAATTTCACTTGTGCTTCTAGTTTTTAAATTTTATTTATTTTTAAACAACATTTTTAATGCTTTTATTTATTTCTGAGAGAGAGAGAGAGATAGAGAGAGAGAGACAGTATGAGTAAGGGAAGGTCAGAGGGAGAGGGAGACACAGAATCTGAAACAGGCTCCAGGCTGTCAGCACAGAGTCCGATGGCGGGCTCAAACCCATGAACCGCGAGATCATGACCTGAGCTAAGGTCGGACGCTTAACCGACTGAGTCACCCAGGCTCTCCCTAAAATTTATTTTTAATGTTTTTTTTAATTTTTGAGAGAGACAGAACGTGAGTGGGGGAGGGGCAGAGAGAAAGGGAGACACAGAATCTGAAGCAGCTCTAGGTTCTGAACTGTCAGCACAGAGCCCGATATGGGCCTCAAACTCATGAACCACAAGATCATGACCTGAGCCGAAGCTGGGCACTTAACCAGCTGAGCCACTCGGGCCCCCCATAATTTTACTTGTGCTTTTTAAATTTCAGCCACTTCAAATCCTTTTAGAAATAAGCATGTTATTCATATGTACCTGAGTGCCTAAGCAAACTGTTGCAAACAGAAAAGAACAAAGAATGTATCTTGTTTAAATAATTCCTCATGCAGAAGAGTCTGGTCTCTTCTTTTAATTTATTCTAATATTTAGTAACCCTCCACGAACTAGAAATTCTCTCTTACCTAGTAGTACTGTAAGCAAATCAAATTTATGTATAAGGAGTCATCTTTTAAGTGCACTGGGGACAGACTCAACAAGATTAAAGGAGGAGCTAGAGAATACTTAAATATTGATCATAATGCCCTACAAAAAACAGATTCATAGTTTCAAATATTTGCATAGAGAGTCAACGGAAAGTTAACACAGCTAAAAATGCAGCTGTCCTACTCAGGAGGTTTCATTTATAAACAACAGCAATTGATTCCATCCAAATGTGGCGCAGCGTTAGATCCCATTCCCTTCTGCCTTAACAATAGATGCTTTCACTCTCCTGAATTACATTAAGGCACAAAGCAACCCAGCTAATGACTCTCTTCTCTCCTGTCCTCCCTTAGAGCCAAGAGTGGTCATGTGACTAAACTCTCAAAAATGAAATGCAAGAAAAAATTGTCTCTGCAACTTCTGCATCCTTCCTCTAAGAAGAAATTGCTTGCCCTCCTCGTCTCTCTTCCCCCTTCCACAAGATGGAACGTAGGCACGGTGCTGGTGATTCAGCTTCAGATAAAAACACCAGAACAACACCCTAGAGATGTACGCATCGTGATAGAAGGAATCTGATTCCCTGCAAGAAGCTGGGAAGACAAGTTGCCTGACAGTTCTGAATTCCATTCATCTCAACTCTTACATGACAGAAAAATAACATATTTGTGAGATTTTTTGCTTAGTTTGTATTATATTCAATATACTAATTTAATCAGCTGCTGGATTTATTGGAATTCTATTGGGTAGCTCACAAAATGATTAGTAATGCTCAAAACCAGGCTTAGAAAATAAAGGATATAAAGGATATCAACCACAGGCTGTTGATGTTATGTCTTTCCTCTGAAGGCTCAAGTCTGCAACAGCCAGCCACAAATCCTCTCTCTCATCCTCAGCTTCTAAATCACTCTTCTATGGTTCAAATTTTAGAAGCTGGGCAGACACAAATGGCAAATGTCCTCCCCAATCTACATTTAAACACGGAAGAGTCTTACGTGTCCTTTTCCTCATTCTTATGCCGAGGAGGAGGAGGAGGAGGAGGAGGAAGAGAAGAAGAAGAAGGAGAAGGAGAAGGAGAAGGAGAAGAAGAAGAAGAAGAAGAAGAAGAAGAAGGAGAAGGAGAAGAAGAAGAAGGAGAAGAAGAAGAAGGAGAAGAAGAAGAAGGAGGAGAAGAAGAAGAAGAAGAAGAAGAAGAAGAAGAAGAAGAAGAAGAAGAAGAAGAAGAAGAAGAAGAAGAAGAAGAAGAAGAAGATCTTCCACTAAAATTCAACTATCACTCATGCAGCTGAAAACATATTCACCTTCCTCCCAAGGAGATGATGAGGAGGCTTCATGAACCCTTGCATCCTAGTTAAGGAACAGCATTGCCTTCTTTTTCTGAGATGACATCTATTGCCCTTTGACTGAAGAGGCAATTCCATGATGATATCATGCACTATGAACAAAATAATAACATTATCCAAGAGTAAATTCAGTCTTAATTGTAAGAGAGAAGGAGTCAAAATAAAGGGGGAATTACTTAAGTCTACAAATACAAACTTGACACAGTAAGGAAGGAAATACAGATTGATATTTCAGTTCTCATACCTGCAATTATCATAAGGTCACAGTTGGCTATCAACATTTCCAACCTCCAGTACCTATTCCACATTCCCTCTGTCATTAAGCCCATTTCTGCTGGTCAGGATGCTTACTTGGGACACAGCCAGATGCTTACACAGCCCCAGGAAAAGGTAGTCATTCATAGTGCTGTCTCTGGAAACTGCTCGTTATCAGCACAGAAAAAAATGAAATCAATAGCTATCAGCCAGGTCCCAAGGACTCCAGTGATTTGTTGTAATAAGGAGACCACACAGGGGGCAGCAGCTCTAATTGGTGTCAGCCCCTGATTAAATTTAACTTGATTAAGTTTAATCAGTGATGGGCTCTGCAAGCCCAGTCCATCTTCCCCACTGGTCAAGCTGGAAAGTTAAATGGACACATCATTGTAATAACCACCCATGAAGCTTTCAAGTCCTACACCAGGAGGCTACCCTGAGCATCTGTCTTACAAGGCCATTTTTTTCATTGAACATATTTAATTTTCTTCTATTTTTGATATAATTTTAAACTTACATGAAAACTGCAAGAATAGCATAAAAATCCTCTGATGCCCTTCACCCAAAGTCACTTGGTCCTCTCCTCTCTTTCCTTTCCTTCTCCATTATCCCTCTCCCTTCTTCTTTCTTCTTCTTCTTCTCCTTATCATTATTTTTCTTCATCATTTAATAGCAAATTACTCACACGATACTCCTTTACTCCCAAATACTATAGTGTACATTTTCTTAAATGTCCATAGGACAATTATCAAATTCAAGAAATTAACATGGGTGATATATTATCTAATTCCACAGATCTCATTCAGATGTTGCCAGCTCTACAGTAATACCCTTGATCCTAAAAACGATGACAGCAAAAATCACTAGAACAGATGAATTATTTCAGAGACTGTCCCTTAATTTCTGTTTTCTTGGTGGTTCCCTAGGGTGAGATTCAAGTTATACCTTGTTGGAAAGAATGCAATAGAAATGAGACTGCTTAGTGCATAATATCAGGAGCACATGCTGTTGATTAATCCACTTAGTGGCAATGTTATTTTTGACCATTTGGTCATCGTATATGATCTATCCTCAAGAATGTTCTATGTACATTTGGGGAAAATGTATATTCTGCTGCTTTTGGATGGAATGTTTTATAAACGTCTATTAAGGCTATCTTGTTTAACATACAGTGCAAGTGGTTATAATTGGTCTCTACTGTAAAGAAGAGTTTTCCCTTCTCTATCATTTGTCTATTTAATTTTTTCATATTTAAGAATCTCTGTGTTTTGTGAAAGCAGTAACTTATATTCAGACCATTTTAATGTCCTCACCATGTATTTCCTTTTTAAACCTTTACTATCTTGTCGGTTCTAATGGTATCCTAAATTCCCATCTATTGCTTATTTTAAAAATAGATTTCATTCAAATTTCCTCTTTCTCTTATCTTTGTCCGCCCATCTTTTAGCTGCCGTATTTCAGTTTTGTTAGAACATACAACATGGAACATACAGCACACAGCATATGACATAGTATTGTTCTTCCTTTGTTCTCCTCTTTGCACTAGTCTAACTTCAACAACCAGTTACTCAAAATCTACCATTTTGTCAAGTTTTCAAAAACCACTTCTGTTTCTAATGTGTGGCATCAGTTGTCATGTTTCCTCTTCCATTTTTTAAAAAATTTTTAATATTTATTTATTTTTGAGAGAGTGAAGCAGAGTATGAGCAGGAGAGGGGCAGAGAGAGAGAGGGGGCGAGACACAGAATCTGAAGCAGGCTCCAGGCTCTGAGCTACCTGTCAGCACAGAGCCCGATGCGGGGCTCGAACCCACAAACTGTGAGATCATGACCTGAGCCAGAGTCGGATGCTTATCTAACTGAGCCACCCAGGCACTCCTCCTCTTCCATTTCTAATTTTATTTATTTGGACCCTCTCTTTTACTCTTGATGAGTCTAGCCAAAAGCTTGTCTATTTTACTTATTTATGTTTTCATTTTTTAATTCAGAGATTATTTTATTTTATTTCTTTCATAGTTTATTTTCAAGTTGGTTTCCATATAACACCCAGTGCTCATCCCCACAAGTGCCCTCCTCCATGCCCATCACCCCCCTCCCCCTCCCCCCCACACCCATCAGCCCTCAGTTTGTTCTCAGTATTCAAGAGTCTCTCATGGTGTGCCTCCCTCCCTCTCCCTAACTATTTTTCCCCTTCTCCTCCCCAATGGTCCTCCATTAAAAACAGCTCTTAGTTTCATTGATCTTTTCTATTGTCTTTCTAGTCTCTAGTTCACTGATTTCTTCTCTGATCTTTGTTATTTGCTTCTTTCTACTAACGTTGGGCTTCTTTGTTCTTCTTTTTCTAGTTCTTTGAGGTGTAAAGTTAGACTGTTTATTTGTGCTCTTTCTTTTGTCTTAATGTAGGCATTTATCACTAATGAACTTCCTTTTGCTTTTGCTACTTAGTAATAGTATATTGTATTTCCATTTATATTTGACTAGAGATATTATTTTATTTCTTTTTTGGTTTCTTCTTTGACCCATTGGTTATTCAGTAATACATTGTTTAATCTCCATTTATATGAGAATTTTCTGGTTTTGTTCTTATAATTGATTTCTCATTACATACCATTGTGGTCAGAAAAGATACTTGATTTGATTTAAATCTTAAATTTATTGAGACTTGTTTGAAGCCAAATGTACGATCTCTCCCAGAGAAGGTTCCATGTGCTATCGAGGAGGATGCACATTCTGTTGCTGTTGGATAGAATGCTCTGGAAATGTCTATTAGTCTAACTGGTTTAATGTGTGGTTTAAGCTCAATGTTTCCTTACTTATATTCCATCTAGGAAATCTATCCATTGTTAAAAGTGTATATTGAAGTCTTCTACTTTTATTGTATTGCTGTCTATTTCTCTCCTCCGTTCTGTTAATATTTACTCTATATATTTAGATTCTCTTATGTTCAGTGCATAAATATTTACAAATGTTATATCCTCTTCTTAGATTGGCCCTTTTATCATGTTATGACCTTCCTGGCTTTTTATTATAGTCATTGGTTTGAAGTCTATTTTGTCTGATATAACTATAGCTATCCCTACTTTTTTGTTTGTTTGTTTCTGTTTGTTTGGAATATCCTTTCCCATTCCTTCATTTTTAGCTTGTGTGTCTCTTTTAATCCATTGCAATGTCCTCCCCCCATCACTGAGGATACCTATATTAGCTTCTTTAAATTTCTTGTCTGCTAATTCTAAAATCTGCATCATCTCAAGTTTGGTCTTCATTGATTTTTTTTTTCTTGAGAATAGTTTCTATTTTCCTAGTTCTTCATATGTCAGAAAATTGTGGCTTGAATTCTAAACATTACTGTTATGTTGAGAAGATTCTGGGTTCAGTTATTTTTCTGTTGATGAGCCTTGGTTTTTAAGTTTTGTTCTTTTTGCTTGTCTCTTTAGCAGGTACTTAACGTGGTTGGACTTGAACTGTAAATGCATTACTGGGAGTTAACTCCAATCTCAGATAATAGCTTTTGTTTTTTAGTTAAGTTGTCTTAAGATGGCTCCAACCATTCAGGGTTCATAAGTTATCCAGATATGGGGAAAGACATAAGTTAAACACTTTTTCTCTGGTTCTTTCTCACTGGGAAGTATTTTTGCCTCACCAGTGACTGTTTATGTCAGTCTAATTCATCTGGTTTCTCTGGCCAGAAAGACTGTAGTTTTTTCTCTGTTGCCCCTAACAACTACACCTGCCCTGGGCTAACAAACAAATATACAAAACTCATGCTCTGTAACTTGCTTCCAAGAATAGACTCCATAGAATCTGCTTACTTCTATTCTCTCTCCAGTGACTAACTTTTGTATTTTTTAAGGTTTATAGTTGTCTACAAAAGAGTTTGTCTTGTTGAAGTTCCTGAGTCATTACTGAAAATGGAAATAACAAATTATACTTTAAAATATGATTTCTATGCCATTGTTGTCATTTTAAACCTTTCTTCAGAACTCCAATTATACGTATGTTATTTCTTCTTTGCTTGTCTTTATTTCAACCACTTTCTTTCTGACACTTTTTACTATTTTCCTTATCTAATCTTTATCATTCTCTGTTTTTCTATTTTTCTTTTTTATTTAAAAAAATTTTAATGCTTATTTTTGAGAGAGAGAGACAGAGCACCAGTGGGGGACAAGCAGAGAGAGAGGGACACAGAATCTGAAGCAGGCTCCAGGCTCTGAGCTGTCAGCACAGAGCCCGATGTGGGGCTAGAACCCACAAATTGTAAGATCATGACCTGAGCCGATGTCAGATGCTTAACTGACTGAGCCACCCGGGGGCCCTGTTTTTCTATTTTTCTTAAATGCCTCTTATTTGTTTTCCATTTTATTTATTCTTTTTAAAGCAAATTTCAATTTAATCGTCATTTCTGATATATTTTGTCTTTATTAAAATTTCTTTTTCAGTCCAATAAACTCATGTTTCATTGGAAGAGTGCTCATTATTTCAGTTATTTGGGGGTTGATTTATTTATTTATTTTTTAATACCGTATAGGTAGGTAGATAGGTATTTAGGTAGGTAGACTGTGTATGCCTCTCTGAATTCTACAGATAAGGCATGTGTTTGGGGGGCTTATGAGATTCCAGGTTCAAAAGCATATCTTTAGTTATTGTAACAAAGAATGTTTACTAATTTTGAGAAGGGGGCATAGGTAAGAGTAAAGATATGAGAGAGGTTTTGTGTTTCTTTTTATTTTGTACTTTTTAATCTTGAAAGAGAGCAAATTATCTCCTCTTGCTTATTTTTCCTTTTTCTGCTCAGTTTCCAAAAGGCACCCCTACATTCCCTCTAACCCTCTTTTCCCCATTGAAACAATACTTTCTCAAGACTGACTCCAGAGGTTCTGGAAGCACTTTAACCTTTTCCCTGTAGACAGTGCTCTGTTCTTTTGCATCTTGGTGGATTTTCTCTTTGGTATTGTTTTTCAATCAATTATAGGCTGGCCACAACCCCTCTATACTCTCTTCAATGCCATTTTCCAGAACTGCTTAAATTGTGTGGCAGGAAAAGTGGGAGATAGCTTGCTAGGATTTGGTGTGTGTTTTTCTACTGACAAGTAATTTTAAGTTTAGATATTCTCTGTTTTTTAGTTATGCTGTGGATATGGGTTCTACGTAGGGTTTTTTGTTTTTGCTTATGTGTTTCAGAAATTAAGAATGAGGGATCTATGTGCCCTACATTACTTTCACCACTCAGGATTTTTTAATTTACTATATTGGTAAGAAATGAGAGCCTTTGTTACAAATATAGTACTTACTCTGAGGATCTGCAAATTAGTGTGAGAATTCTCATTGTTGCTAAATATTTGTATATCTACATTTAGCAGTTAGGGAAATAGCTTTAGGATGAGCTCAGGGGTAGATTTACTGTGAGGCAGACCCAGGTCATATTTCCATTTATTACTTGTCCCCTTAAACTCCAAATATGACTAAAGTTTTTCTCTGGTTCTCTCTGAGACTGTAATAAATAACTCCCAAACCTCTGAGTATTATCCTGTTAAATGGCTGCAAGTCCCTTTAAGGAATACTGAGTGAAGATTCATTTTACAGGCACATGATGCTATTGCGAAATTCTTCTTTACAGGTCCCTAGGCATCCACTTTACTGAGGCTTCGGATCTGTGAACTACTCATATCTGGTAATTTAATAAGGAGTTGTGACTCTTGAGAAGATCTCAGATTTTTTAAAATTTTGTTTAAGTTATACTAATCAAATCGCTGCTTTATGTGCTGTCCTGAACTTTAGTCCCTGATATTCCATAATCAGAAGGTCATAATCAGATTCACTCTGAGTCAAGTCATTTAGTTCACCACTGTGTTTTTAAGGTGTGAGTGCCTTTCCACTGTTCTTCTACTCATCTGATGCTATATATTGCTGTCTTACAGTCTATACCCTTTCATAGCATTAAAATCAGAAAGCCCATTTCAACTGCATTGCTTTCCACCAGCATTATCAGCTTACAGAGTACCACTAAAATATTTCCAGGAAGGTTAGTGCTTCCCTCACTTTCTAAAGCCTTCGGAAGGGCATGTCTTCTCTGCTTTCCTATGGACTGTAGATGGAGGGTGAATGGTGAATAGAGAATGGATTACATGAAATAAATCCACCATAGCACATCTCCTTCTTTGTTATACAGAAGAATTTATGGCATCTCAAATTACACATAAAACGACTTCCACTGCTCTGGCATATTGAATCCAGAACCTCTTGTGCCTTCCAGATTTTAAAATAAATTAGTATGATCTATTTTTTATATTCTTCCTTATTTGTTCTAGCATCCTTGGAATCCATCCCACACATACTGCTCAGATTTTTTTTTTTTTCAGATACAAATGAACAAAGAGCTGTGTGTGAGACTTCTTCAGACCCATTAGGTATGCTACAATCTGACTCTGTCCTTAGGTCTGGACAAAATGAGAGGTGAAAGGAAAGGCCATGGAGAAAATTGAGGTCCTTTGCAAAATAGGCAAGGGAGACATGGGGTCTTTAAGCGAAGCTAGAACAGTCTCTTTAGATGAAAGAAAATCACTTGTTTCAGGTATCGAGGCCGGCTCGGCAGACTTGAGAAGCCCAGGGAGCTCTACTTCTTCCAAACACGACCATATGAGTAACGCACTGCAATTCTCAGAAGCCTATTTTTTCTCAGTCAGTGCCTTAAGATATTTGGAAACATTGCATATTTAACCAGTGTTGTAATTTGACAAAGCACAGAATCCTTCCATATTTGCTTTTCAGCTCTCCATCTCAGCACTGAAGTTATAAAATGTTTAAAACAGCTTCTTTTAGCTGTCATACAAAGTTCTTGGTTTTCAGTTTGTACCCTAAGAATAGAATTATTTGAGTTTATTATTCTGTTTTAAATTATTCAGATATTATTAGATGTGACTACCCTGGCCTGTGTTCTTTGAATAACACATGTCCTTTATTCTATTCTATAGTTGTGGTCATTAAATGGCCTTCAATGGCTACTCCATTACAGGTCACAACAGGTAATAATTTAACAAACCACACTGTAGCTAAATATCATAGGCTGCCAGGTTTCTATCCTTTAATATCCTAGAAGACACTAGATTTCCATTGCCTTCAGCTCTATGCAGGCTGGACAACAATCTGACATCCTTCCAAATTTTATAGAGAAACACAGTTCACTCCCTTAATATCTCCATATGATGTATCAAAGTTCTTTGTTATAGAAAGAAAGAAAGAAAGAAAGAAAGGAAGGAAGGAAGGAAGGAAGGAAGGAAGGAAGGAAGGAAGGAAGGAAGGAAGAAAGAAAGAAAGAAAGAAAGAAAGAAAGAAAGAAAGAAAGAAAGAAAGAAAGAAAGAAGTACTAATTTAAGCAGAAAAGACTTTTGTTGGAAGGGTGTTGAGAAGCACCTATGTGTTCAATTCTTTAATGTCCTCAGTTCTTCACCCTTCTCTGTATGCACAGCATTGGCCTTTGCAGGGTCACTTCTGGTGACTTTGCAGGTCTTGCACCAGAGTCAGGATAAATGTTTCCTTTCTACTGCTGTTGGGTGTACCCGTGACTTGCTTTGGCCAATAATATGTTGAAGACACTTGCAGTGCGCTTGCTCAGTTGTGCATTCTTGCCTTTTACCATCAGAAAAATATGCTCCCCATAGCTGCTGATCCATTGAAAATGAGGAGAATGTGGAGCATACCTGGACTTAATCATAGCCTGGAGCCAAGCCCCGTGAAATCCAGCCTGGAGCGGCCAGTCTCCTATCAAATTGCATTCTGAGGAGTTTGAAACAAATGGAAACATTTGAATGCCACTGAGCTTTTCTCCAGTGAAGCATGGTTCTGCAAAATTATTGTGGATATAGCCGATAGATACATCATAGACTCATTCAAATGACTAATGAGCCAAGAGTCAAAGGAAGCTAGAAATGGCCAAGACTCCACCATAGAAATAGTTTATTTAAGATGCTACTATGGGTGTCATTACCACTGGTGACTGGCTACGGTCCCATCATACTCCTCATCCCGCAAGCACATACTAAGAATTCCCTAGAGCTTCATTCCTATCACAGCCCCAGAAATTCATCTCTAGTCACCACTGTTCTCTGTCACAACTATTCCATATTCTTTCTTTCTTTTTTTTACATTTATTTATTTTTGAGAGACAGAGTGTGAGTGGGGGAGGGGCAGAGAGAGAAGGAGACACAGAATCCAAAGCAGGCCCCAGGCTCTGAGCAAACGCAGCCCAATGTGGGGCTGGAACCCACGATCTGTGAGATCATGACCTGAGCCGAAGTCGGAAGCTTAACCTACTGAGCCACTCTGGTGCCCCTCCATATTCAAAACCCAGCCTGGAGCATTTAATCAGCCAGCCAATGGCACACATCTCCACTCTAACACCAAAAAGTTGGGAAAAGGATAATCTGCCTCCTTGTGGCTTCTACCAATCTGTGATTCTGCCAAATATAAAAGGTATTTAAATTCTAGCTAACCAAAAAAAAAAAAAAAAAAATTAAAAAAAAAATTAAAAAAAGACAAATGTCTGCCACATGTCTTTTTGCCTGAAGGGGAATGGAAATGGCAGGGAACCCACAGCCCCACTGTCAAGCCCAATGGTATCCAAATACAACTGTAACAGTAACTAAGATGTATTAATGAGGTGCCTGACACTATGCTACAAGCACGGTCTACACTTTTATTAGCATGATCTACGTTTTCATTATGGATCAAAAATCCCCTCTATAGAAATTTTGGGGGAAATGAGGTATAAGAAGGTTGACTAATGTCCTCAAATTCATACAACTCATCAATGTGGTAAACGCAAGAGATAAACCAGGCTGGCTGGTGAGGCTAGAGAATCCTTACTCTTAAACACTGGGGTGCACTATTTCTCAAGTATTTAAGAATAATTTCCAGGAAATGATGAGGTCTCCCCCCCCTTTTTTTTTTAACTAAGAGAATCAGTGACTTCACAAGTATCATCAATATCCCACCCTAGGTTTTAAGCCCATAGCTAATTACTAGTTTTTAAAAAATTTCCTTCATGATATATTTTAAGCCATGTTCCTTTTTCTCTGCTTGAGGAGGAAATGGGAAATAGATGGTCTTTCCCAAGTATCTGAAAACCTATTATTAAGCTTTCTATGTGCTTCTCTCATCGAGATTCTCATAGCTTTTTCTCTATCTTTAAATGGAGTATGTTGGGGCTTCTGGGTGGCTTAGTCGGTTGAGCATCCAATTTCAGCTCAGGTCATGATCTCAAGGTTCAAGCCCTGCGTCGGGCTCTGTGCTGACAGCCAGCTCAGAGCCTGGAGCCTGTTTCTGATTCTGTGTCTCCTTCTCTCTCTGACCCTTCTCTGCTCATGCTGTCTCTCTCTCAGAAATAAATAAAACATTAAAAATTTTTAAAAAAATAGAGTATACTATTTCTTTATTTTTATTTGCTTTAATTAATTTTGAAGAACTAGATCTCCAAAGACTTTCTAGAGAGAGAAATAATTTCCCATTTTCTCTGAGCCCTTACTGCTCATGGAAATTTCTTGAGATTGGTGCTGTGGGGAGGGGGTGCATGCACATACGCATGTCTATGACATACCACATTGTTACTATCACTGTTATTAATAGAATCTCTGAGAGGACTGAACATTAGTTCAAATGTTTTCTCTACTGGCACCCTGACAACCTATGAACAAGGGTGCCATATAGAAAGGAGGGTGGAGGAAACAGCCTAGTGGATCAGATCCATGTGGTTGAAATGTTAGTTTGGCCATTAAACAGTTGTGTGTCATTTGCAATGCACTCAAATTGTCAGAACATTTCCTCCATTATTTACACAACAAGATAGAAAGGAAATAATTTTGCATCCAGCTCAAAACCTAATGTGAAGTAGGTGCTCAATGGTAGCAACTATCATCAATATTGTTGTTGTTTCGATATTATTGTTGTTATTGTCATGATAGTGTAAACAGCTGTGGATCTTCCCGTCATAATCACTGGAATCCAATCCACTTCTTGGAATTTCTTTTCCTGAACAATCACCAATAATAATAGGAATAATTTAACTAATAACCACTTTTTTCAAGTAGTTAAGTTCTTACTGAAGAATAGCAATAGTATTTATTTCTGATTTTTAAATTTATTGTCTTATGAAATCATTCTCAGGGATGCTTTAGGAACTAGAGAGAGAGATTTACGTAAGTATTATTTGAGTTATCTCTGCTGTAGTTCTTGTGTCACCACCAGATAACTCAGCTGGTGATAACCACTAGTAACCCACCCACGATTAGTGAACGCCAGGTCCGGGGCTAGAACATGTCTCTTCATGTTCTCCCTACTTACCTCCCTTCCCTAGTGATTCCTGCCTTTAAAATGGGATCTCCATTTTGAAAGATTCCTTGTAATATAACCACTGAACTATGGCCCAAATGAGGGAGAAATGAATTCACAACACTTGAGTTAGAACATTTGAGGGGAAATCAGTGAGAAAATGGCCGGAACCATTTTCCCAAAAATTATTTTCATTTTCTTTAGCACCTGAAGCACAAAAAATACTGTGGCTTCAGGATTTCAAGTCAATGTGTTTCCAACAACTCTATAAATTATCTTTCAGACAACCCATCACATTAAATAATGGAATTACTGAGCAAATATGGAGCCAGATGACTCAAAGTGTTTTACAGTTGAGGGAACATCATGTTATATCATGGCAGTATAGAAAGTCATCTTTACTTAAGGTTGGGATTTCTCTGTTTAAGGTATCACCTTACATTTTGACTGCCAAGTCTCAAAGAGGCAGGGAATTAGTACTGTCAGTTTGAAGAACCAGGGAATGATTTTCCTCTGGATTTCATCACCCCCTCATCAGCTGCATAAGCAGGAAGTGAGATAATTTGTATTTATGAAGACCGACAGGATTCTCTGTCATAGGCAGGGGGAGAAATTACTATGTCCTTGTTACAGTAATAAAGGTACTAGACAGTAATGAAGGAACTAGCTTCCTTGATCCCTTTTAGAATTAGGTAAGATAAAGATCTTTAATATTATAAGAAACAAAGTGTATTAGGTACCATAGCTAAGTAATAAGTCACTAAGTAATACTAACATGTTTGGGTGGGCCTGAGATGGGGCCAAAAAGGTATTTTTATTATTGAATAAAAAATAAGCTAATTAGCCAAAGAACTTCAAAAAGCTGTCAGTGGTTCATGCTTAGGACTAAAAGTAACCAAAGAGAGAATTACAAATAAAAGAAGTTCCTCTATCCTGATACTATGTTTACTTCCACCCAGCCAATTACTATACATCTTCTAGTTTTAGTTTTTATATAAAGTGTCATACAGTAGAAAACATGCTGTAATCCCATTTGTTTGGTTTTTTTTTCCTGTAATATAAGTAACAGAGCTGAATTTGTGCACAAAACAAAATACAGTTATTTTCCTCCAGCACACATTCCATTAGACATCTGGAAAACATTTGAGGCCACACTTCATGATCCGCAGATGAAAGAATCGATATGATGAGAAATGATGGTGTTCCTCCAAGGAATGAAAAGATTTGAAAATGAGTTTTTATCTCCTTTCCTAGATGCATTTTCCAGTCCTCATGGAAGACCAGCAAAATGGGCTCAGGAATCCACACGTAACTGAGCTGGGTTTGTGCCTCCGCAGTCAATCAAATAATCACACTTTACCAGATACCTCAAGAGTGTCCTTGATGCTCACTTTACCCACAGAATTTTACTCCCAGTCCTTCAATATTACCTTTTCTGAAGGCAATTTTGATAACTTTCATCACCAGCCAAAATTATAGGCCCAGCTGTTAATGACCTAACAGCCCATTCTGCTGTAACTGGTTGTATCGGTCAAGTGTTCATTATGCATAGAGTAGGAGGGAGCTGGGGTGGGATTGTCCATGCCTGACCATCATTGGACTATTTCTTGCGCAGTCACTAATGGAGGTCCTGAACTCTCGGGCTGCCCATGGGTAGAATTATGTTAATTTGGGTAGCAAAATACATATATATGTATTTTGCGAACTTCTTTTTGAAATGTAGCGATTCCTTCAATTTTATTTTTATCCTTAAAATATTGTGATAGAAATGTCAGAAAATGAAATATGGTATTCTACCCCATTTTATTTTTAGTCTCTTCTATATGCTCTCTTTTCTCTTCATTTTTAAATCATATAATTTCAGCCAAACCAAAGGAACCCAGCCAATTACAAATTCAGCTCTCTCTTGCATTCTCCAAGACAATTCAAATTCCAAAGCTTCAGAGTCATGCTCATTTGAAAGGACTTGCAGTGGAAAGTCTCTTGTTGATTAACTGAAGTAAGAACATTATAGTGTGAAATGGTCTTTGACTAAACTCTATCCAAATATCAGTCTGCACATGGTTATACATAGGATATACTGGAATGCATTGTAGAGGTTTGTATCACCAATATGATAACAATGTGGCTAAACTATTTGGTTGAAAAGAACTGTGAGAACAGAATATCTGATAGCTGGACAATTACATTGTACACGAATCTGTAGCTAAAACTGGGATCATGGGTTACAGAGGGGCATATTTTAAAGATACTGCACAAAACAAAATGTACTAAATGTACTAAGAATCATCCTGCGAACAGGCCAGTAGGATTCACTCAGCTCCCAAGGGAGTCCACGGAACAAAAANTTCCTGCTCTAAATTACTGATAGTGGTTTGTCTTATGCATTCTTTGGGGAGCTAATAAAAGGGCTGGGGAGGCCAAGGACATACCTGGAACAGGGCCAGTATCATGGGCATGTGACCTGTGTAGTCACACAGGACCCATGCTCAAAGGGGATCTTTGCTTGGGATTCTACTCTAGAAGCGCCATCTTGAAATAATTAATAATTTTATCTTTGAAGTTTTGTAAATAGAGTCCATTGAGAGAATAGCGCATATGCACCAACGGCATGGAATTGTGGCTCATGCTCAGTCCATTTTCTACCATCTCTTTGTGTTCCTGCCTCCCTCAGTTTCTTTTCCAACCATTC
Organism: Crocuta crocuta; assembly: GCF_008692635.1. Lineage (NCBI taxonomy): Eukaryota > Metazoa > Chordata > Mammalia > Carnivora > Hyaenidae > Crocuta > Crocuta crocuta. Next base: position 1,531,605 of record NW_027529538.1, read on the forward strand.
TGCCAACCTTGTCCTGATTTTGGAGCAAAGGGCACCACATTTTAAAATAAATGTTTTATTTTAGAATAATTTTATATTTGAAAAAAAATGGACAGGTAGTACAGATAAGTTTAACATACCCAACATCTGATGAGTAATGACATTGAAATTTAAACCCACAAATGTACAGGGTCCCACGACTCACAGTCATGGAAGTTGATGGAACCATCAGAGTTTTTTCCTGTCCAGGGGCATTAGGGGGATATAGTGTGGGCTCTCTACTTCTCATTGACATTCCCACGACTCGGCTTCCTTCTCCACCTAACATCACAACCACTCTCTCTACTTTCACCCCTGCCTTTGGTGTTTGTTTGGTTTTACTTTCCATAGTCACTTTTATGGCAGCATAAGATTCTAAAATATGCAATGGCCAAGTCTCTAAAAATGTGATTAGCAGATATTGGATCTAAAGGTGAGGGTTGAATTCCCTAATTCCATTCTTTCAAAATTCAGAAATCTCCAGTATCCCCTCAGTGAAGAAATGTGGCAATACGCTTCAAAGCAGGAACAGAGACTGTTCTAGCTCTGGGTAAACCCTTATAGCGAAATGATCCAGAAGGTTCATGCCAACATCAAACTCTCTCAATCAAACTGGTTTTCTCTGGCAGAAAAATCTCCTTTTTCAGCTCTCCTAAGTGCTGACATTATCATTTATTTTATTACCCATAGCAACAGCGTGGGTCATCAGTCTAGTATTTGTGCCTAATTGACATCTGTTTCAATTAAAAAATCAAATCCAAGGGCACCTGGATGACTCTGTCAGTTGAGCATCTGACTCTTGATATTGGCTCAGGTCACGATCTCAAGGTTTGTGGGGTCGAGTCCCACATGGAGCCCTGTGCTAACACTGTGGAGCCTGCTTGGGATTCTCTCTCTCTCTCCTCTCTCTGCCCCTCCCCTGCCTGTGTTCATTCTCTCTCTCTCTCTCTCTCTCAAAATAAATACACTTAAAAAATCAAATCCAGGGGCAGCTGGGTGGCTCAGCTGATTAAGCCTCCAACTTTTGATCTCAGCTCAGGTGATGATCTCATGGTTTGTGAGTTCAAGCCCTTTGTCAGGGGCTCTGCACTGACAGCATAGAGCCTGCTTGGAATTCCATCTCTTCCTCTCTCTGCCCCTTCCCTTCTTGTTCTCTATCTCTCCAAATCAAACAAACAAACAAACAAACTTAAAAAAATCAAATCCAGATTCATCACAGTTGTCAACCTCTCCTGAGTTTCCACCCATGATTAAGAGTGAGAATCATGAACAAAGCTGTCCACAGAAGCCGACCAGCTTTGCCGGGCACCCCCCTCACTCTTGCAGGGCCTGCACCCCACCCCCCAGACACTCTGTGTTACTACCACATGTAGAAAAGAGTGATCGAGTTACCTGTGTGGCTCTGTGGGTTGAGTATCTGACTTCTGCTTAGGTCATGATCTCAAGATTTTGTGACTTCAAGCCCTATATTGGCCTCACTGCTGTCAGCCCCTCAGTGCAGAGTCCACTTCAAATCCTCGGTCCCCCTCTCTTTGCCCCCACCCCCGGTTGTGCTCTTCCAAAAAATAAACATTAAAAAAAGAAAATAAACCATATGATTGAAGCTCAGCTTTCCACCCATTCTGCATCCAGTATTGAAAAGTAGACATTACCCATGTTCTAGCTCTAGATTGCTTGGCAGGAGGGTTAAAAAAAAAAAACAACAACCCCAAGTGGAGCAGTAAAAAAGTGTTCTGCTATGTTAACTATTCATTTTTCACCTGTTTCTGTGGTTGACTAAGTCTGACCTCTTTCATGGTTAGAAAAATAGCCAAGAGACTTCAAGAAGTGAATTTGAGCATTTTTTCTTGTGGGTTTGCTTTGAAGTTTTTCTAGGATTTCATTATCCACCAGGGCTCTGAGGTATCTCCTGTTTCTTGAAGCTACACTGAATCTGGAATCCATTACATGTTCTTTTTTTTTGGTAGAAAATCATTTAACAACTTAATAATAGGTAGTATTCAAAATTAAAACCATGTTTGCTAAGTCTGAATACCAGAAAAAAGCAAAGGTGTATAATCAAGCGAAGCCATTTCAATTAAACACCCTTCTCAAAATCACCCTTTTTTTTGCCTTTTAAATGTTTCCAAATCATTTCTTTTCCATCCTTCATACATATCTTGCTGAGAGAGACATGGTTGAGATCAGATGAATGATGTGATTTCTGGGAAAGAAAGGGATACATACAATGTGGAACTCACACTTGGTAACCTTGGAGTGAGGACCAAGGGAAGTTTCAAAAATGAGTTCTTTGGATGGAAATATGTTCTTTGCTTTGCTGTTTCCATACATGTGGCTAGACCCAGGAGCTGAATCCACCTTAAGTCATACATTATCCTTCGTTTGGTGAGAGGACTGTATCATGGCACAGACATCATTTATCAATAAAAGAAAATCTCTATAATACTCTTCAACAATAGTTTCTGTCCTTTCAACAACTGAAATAGATATTCAGAACTCAAAAATAGTGTATTCCATGAGTTGTGTTAACATAGAGTTTGCTGATCTTCAGACAGATGCCCTGTCTTATGTGTAGAGTAAAAGTTTACCAAAGTTTATTTGTCTCAAATTTTCTTCTTGAAAATTTCCAACGCATGACAATAAAAATGAGAGAATGAGTGTCAAGGTGAAATTCAAAAAATGTCGTTGATGAAACTAGAAAAAATTGGCAATTCTGAGGGGCGCCTGGGTGGCTGAGTCAGTTGAGTGTCTGACTCTTGACTGTGGCTCAGGTTATGATCCCAGGGTTGTGGGATCGAGCCCCGTGCTCAGCATAAAGTCTGCTTGAGATTCCCTCCTCTCTCTCTCTCTCTCTCTCTCTCTCAATGTCTCTTCCTACCCCTCTGCCCTGCTCATGTTAAAACATAAAAAATAAAAATTAATCATAAAACAATTGAACTTTTAATGAAATATAACTGTATTTTCCAAATCAAAAAATAACAATAGTAATTAGTGAGAAGAGTTTCAGAAGCATGTCACTGTTTTATATTTTTAAGATCTTTTAATGTCTGGCCCAATAAGAAAAAAAACTCAATTCTAACATCCGCTTTTCCATTTTATCTGTTGAGATATGCTGTTTTAGTTGATATATGTGAAGAAAATCTGGCTTTACACAGTATGTAGTTGGAAAAGGAGCTGTACTTTACTATAAGCCTTTACAAATAATTGTGGATATTCTGCTTTAATATTAAAACACGTTGAAACAGTGTAGTTTCTAAAAGAACAGTTGTAGTGTGGAATATGAAACCATAACAATGAACTTTTCTCATTTTATTACATTAAAATCCATTGATCTAACTTGCACTTTGAATGAATCTTTTACCCATGCACAGTTTTGCAACATCACGCATTAGTCATTTGGCTCTCTGAGTAATGCAGATCTTTCAAATGTTGACACATTTTATTGTGCAATATTGAGAAATCATATTGTTAACATCACTACTCAACTCATCAGAAAAGTCATAAGGGTTGGAAGGATATCAAGCTCAGAATGGCAAATGAAGTTTTCCCAAAATTCTAATTTTTGCTCAAAAGTTTGATATTTTTTCCCATTGGCAACAAACTTGCCACTTGTCATCCTTGATGTGACAGGCTTGCGCGATTCATTTTTGAGAAAATATCTGTCAAACACTCAATTCTGAATAAGCTTAAGTTTTTTGTCATTTACTCTTTCATGGGAAGATGGCATTCCGTGAACAAGGCACGCAGCGTACTTTTGTACTCAGCCAAAGTGCTCCATGGGTAATCCCTTTTCACTGTGCAGAGTATTATAAAGACATGTACTCATGGGACAAGGTTTCATGAAATTAACATTTCGGCTTTATTGACAACATCCTTAATGCCTGGATGGCTCAGTTGGTTAAGCATCTGACTCTTGATTTCATCTCAGGTCATAACCCCGGAGTCGTGGGATCGAGCCCTGTGTTGGGATTTGCACTGAGCATGGAGCCTGCTTAGATTTTCTCTCTTTCCCTCTTCCCCCCCTCCCCCCCCCCACTTTCTGGCTCTCTCTCTCTCTCTCTAAAAAATTAATTAATTGATTTAAAAACCAAAAGGGCAAAACTTAAAAAAAACATTCTTACTGAAAACCAAAACTAGGAATTTTTTTAAAATTGTTATTTCATGACTGTAAAGACTACAAAGACTACAATGACCAACAGTACATTCTGGTGTTACTGCCTTGATTCATGCTAAGGCATGAGCTGTTTCACCCACCATTGCTTTTGCCCAATTGGTAAAAATATCAAAACAATGTAAAAGCAAATAAGATTTTAGCATTGTGATCAAGAAGTCTTTGACCTTGCAACCACCCAGAAAAGTTTTCAGAGACAATCACAATTTTGCAAACCACACTTTGAGAAACACAAGTCACATTGTACCCCTTATAAAATGAACTGACACAGTATATTTACAGAGATATTGCAGGAGAAAACAAAGTAATATGGATTGAATGTGTGCCCCCCACCCATTGAAAATCCATATTTTGAAGCGCTTATCCCCGATCTAATGGTATTTGAAGATGGGACTTTTGGGAGGAATTAGGTATAGATGAGGTCATAAAGGTGGAGCCTTCATGGTAGGATTAGTATCTTATAAGAAGAGATGCCAGAGGGTGTGCATGCATGCTCTCACTCTCGATCTCATTCTCTCCAATATGAGAAGATGTTATCTGTAAGCCTGTAAGGGAGCTGTCACCAGAACCTTACCATTCTAGCACACTGATCGCAGACTTCCAGCCTCTAGAATGATGAGAAGATGGATTTCTGCTGTATAAGCCCTCCAGTCTATGATATTTTGTTATGGCAGCTTGAGCTGACTAAAATGAAAAGGAACAGAAAAAAATGGCAGATGAATATAGATTTACCAGAATCATGTTGCCAAGCAGCAGATCAAAACTAGAACTAAACACGTTGTCATACACTTAAAAAAAGAAAAAAACTTTAGCTATTGCCTCTATGAAACAAGATTTCAAAGCTGAGATTTAAAAGTTTAGGGAAAATATAGGAAAATCAAAAAAAAGATGAAGCAAAACTCAAGAAAAAGGGCAAAAGAACAAAGCTAATCTTTGAAAGAAGTCTTTTCTAGAGCAACATTAAGAAAAATATAATTAAACATGGGGAACACAGACTTGAGGAAAAGAAACAAGCAAACAAAATTAAAATGGATACAGAGTTTTAAAAGTTTGGTTGATGTCCGCAAAGAAGAAAACCATTATGATGAAAGAGAAAAACAATTTTAAGATATATTCAGAGAAAAATTTCCCAAAATGAATCAAAATATATCTCTACAGATTGAAAGCATATGCTATGCCCCATTGAACACTGAAATAGAAAGCTAACATTGAATCTAAGGTCAATGAGGACAAATTATTTATCTTTGCAATTAAGAAATATTTAGGCATCCAAGAATATGTCAAATCACCTTAACAGAAGAAATCTGGCTGCTATGTAGTATCCTGTCATTCCACATCATGCCTAGAAGATAATCATTACAAGAAGCCAGTTGAATACTCTCTACAGAATACTCAAGGCAAGAAAGCATTCAATATGAGTTTTAAACCAGGACATACTGCTATTCAAGAGTAAAGCTAATGAAAGTTCTGGACAATAAGAACTCAAAGGGTAAAATTCTCATTAGTTCTTTAAATTACTATTCTTGATTAAAAAAAACAGGCAAGTAGTATATTTGAAGGGAAAAATGATAGGAAAGGGATTCAAGGTGAGCTTTAAAAAGACTGAACAAGAGTACTTTGCCAAAGACAAATTATGGGTCTAGAACAATCTTTATAGATAATAAGCCTCAACAATACAGAATTGAAATAATTCGACAATGGACAAAAAAAGAAGTTGGAGAGAAAGAGGTGAAGGTTATATGAATACACTGCCTTCTAATTATTTTACAGCTTGTGGTCAGAAAGGAGTATTTAAAACCAATAAGTCAAGCAATAGAAATAAAAGTATATATTTAAAGTTATGAAAGCAAACAGAGAAAAATAATATATTCAACTAAAGTTGAGTGGTGAAGGGGAGGGGAGGGAGAGGAGAAAGAACCAAATACTGACAAATTTCATTATTATCAAAAATAAGGAATAAATAAATCATGTGTAACAAAAGAGAGGGTTAGATGTACTAGATAATACATTTAATAAGGCAACCAGAGGAATTACAATCTCAACACAAGTAACATCACCACAAAAAAATATGCAAAACCCCAAAATATCCAAAAACCAAGTTGATCTACTATATGTCAGATAGCATTTTAAATCAGTAGGAAAAAACTGAATTTTTTTTTTTTTTAGAGTTTCAGGTTAACTAGTAGTCATACAGAAAAAAATTAAAATAGATCCCTATCTCAGTCTTACCCCAAAATGAAATCTATTACAAGTTTTATGCATAAAAAATAATGGCACTAAAAACAAAGAGCATGGGAAGTTGTTTTCTTATTATTTTGGCTCAGGATGACCCTTCAGGGGAAAATCCAGGGGTATTAATACACTGACCCCCCCTTCCTGTTCCCCCTCTCACGCCAGTGTTGTCTATTAGCTGAAATCAGAGGGTGCCAGAGGACAAAGTAGCTAGAAGGCTGCACTACTTCACTACAGACAGGGCTAGGGAGCGGATCAGGAGAGGAAATCGGCTCTAACGAATGTGCCAAGAATACACAATGAGGAAAGGAGAGTCTCTTCAATAAACTGGTGGTTAAACTCTCTATCCATAAACAAACGGATGAAATTAAACCCATCTCTTATACCCTACAGAAAAACCAACTCAGAGCAGATTAAAGACTTAAATGTAAGAACTGAAAATGTAAAACTCCTAGAAGAAAACAGAGGAAAAGCTTCATAATATTGGTCTTGGCAATGACTGCATGGATACGAAACTCAAAGCACAGGCAACAACAGCAAAAATAAACAAGTGGGCGTGCATCAAACCAACACGCTTCCACGCAGCAAAGGAAACAATCGACACTGTGAAAAGGCAACTTACAGGATGGGGAAAATGTGTTTGCAAAAACCATATATCCAGAAAGGGGTTAGTCTCCTTAGTATATGAGGAATTCTCACCACTAAATGGAGGTTCTTAAAAATAGTTACTCTAAATCTTAGATGGATGGAGGTTTCTGAGTAATCTTTTTTTTTTTAATTTACCAATAACACACTTTGATCCAAATATTAAGCCCACATTTAGTAAAATGTTCAAAAGATTTTTGGTATTGACTTATCCATCAATTTTCCTTTCCATTATTTATTCACATATTTTGCATGTGGCATAGTGCCAGAGGCCAGCTCCAGCAGGTCCAGGGGTCCCTGAAAGACGGACGGTGTCGGTGACAGACAGAGTGAGAGAGCCCCGAGATTCTTTCTGATCACCAGGCAGGCATCTCTGCCCTCTCAGTTTTGGTGTCTTTATTTATAGGTCAAATGTTAACATGGCATCAGAAAATGGAATTTTTACAATGGATAGTTCTCTATGATAAGATGTTTTTGGAAAATGTACAGAAACAGGTTTTACAGAAGTCTTCTTGCAGAACTGCCCCAATTATAGTGAGGTTGAGTAACTAAGAAAATAACAGGATGTCATTTTAATAACACTAAGATTAAGTCATAGGTTTGTGGATACTCTTATCCATCCTCATCACAGCTGGGAGGGTAAGGGAAGGTGTTTGTGCAATGTAAGCCTTAAGGAAGGGGTTGCTATACACCATCAGTTAGCAAAGGTATATGTGGTAACTTGTCTTCTGCCCTTATCTGTTCCTTCTCTCTAAGTTAGGCTCTTTGTCTCCGGGCAAGACTTGATTTTCCAGTTATATGCTTTGTGGCACCAGAAAGCCAACCATACCTTTAAAGAGTTTAGCTCATTGCCAATACATAGAATAGCCTCTTTGAGTGCATTTACCTTTGTGTCTAGTTTTATGATTTCTTGAATAGCTAGGGCATGAGAGACATTTTTGGTTAGTTGATTTACATGTTGAGCTGTATGAACATCTTGGACTAACGCGCAACAGTAGAAACAGAATTGTACGTGTAAAGGTCAGTCTTTTATGAGTAAGGGTCATTCACCTGTTCACAGCTCAAGGGAAAGTATGGAGGGAAACAGGACCTGCTGGAGACATGATGTCTGTTTCCATAATTGAAACAAGAAGTTCCCACAATAAGTTCCTTCACAAGGTGCAGTCTCATACCAGGGCCGGAATAAGGAGACAAGTCACTCCAGATATTGATCAGCAAGGTACCGTAGGGGTCAGTGCTCAAGCAGAAATAATTGAGTGGGGGTGGGTATCTGTCGTCATCTGATTGGCAAGAGACCATGCAAACTTGCTTTAACCTCACCAGGAGTTTTCTCAACTAGTGGGCTCAGAATGGCTCCCAACAGCATAGCATGTATACTTGTTTGTAAAACACTTCAAAACTTTTTGGAAAAGGAGTAATATAGAAACAGATCTGAAAAATAAATTTCACTTTGAACAGACAGTTGTCTCTACATCAAGTCAGCAGGAGCTCTGGAGCCAGACGATCTGGGTTCAAATTGTAGTCCTGCCACTTAGGATCTGTGATGTCTTGGATCTGACATGTGACTTTTATGAGTCCTCCATCTGTAAACAGAAGTAAATGAATGATAGTGTTTCTCATAAGGACACAGTGAAGATTAAATTAGTTATTATTATGTAACTAATTTATGTAACATAGGACTGTATCTAGCATATTGTAAGTGCTATACAAATGCTATTCAGTATTAATGTTGAACTTGCATATCCTTCTGTGCAGTAACAAGGCTTATGTTTAGAAATGAGGTCCAAGGAGTCACACAGTTTGGGGAGAGCAGAGGGGTGATATGGAACAACAAACAATCTACAATTCAAGGTAAGTTAGACATTCTGGAGCATGGCCCATTATTTTACATGTAGGAAATCAAAGCCTGAGATTCCCAAAGCTTGAGTGACTTGCCCAAGTCCCCTTTCTTGGGGGGTGCCAGACATATAAGTAACAGACTTGCCATTATAAGAAACGGGAGTCTAGCCTGATGGAAAGAAAGCTGGATTCCAGACCTAACCCTGTCACTTGCCTGGGAGTCATGGGCAAGTCCCAGGACTTGTCTAGGTCCCCATCTGGGAGTCAGAATGTGTCAAATCATCTTCCAGGGCCTTTCATGGTTCTCACAACTTGTGATTCTCGTCATTACGGTTCTCTTTGGGCTCATGCCTATAACTAAACTGGAAACATTTGCAATGTGTTAGAATCAGAGCTTCAAAAGTCAGAACAGAAGATTTAACGTTTCCTACATCCAGGCTCTGACCCTTCTCTGTACTCCTGCCTAATTCTTCCCATGGAGAAGTCTCTTTGAAGTCATTCTGACTCTGTTGATTAAGGAGTCAGTTCTTCTAATCCACCAGACTTTGATCCCCACACAACCCAGATAGTTTCAAACACATGAAACTTCTTGTCCACAGTCACCAACCATGCTTGAAAATGTCCAGCAAAGCATGCTGGCCTCCCAGCCAAGTCACTGCTGTGTAGTGAAATAAACAGTGGACCTCAAGAAGGTGGTCCAAGGCCATGGTTCTCACTCCTCTAAAGCCAAGTCATTAATTCATTCAGAAACGATTTATGGGTCCCATTGAAGTGGCAGGCATTGTGTTGGGCACTTGGGGAACTTATGGTCTAGTGGAGAAAAGACAGCCGTTATTCACAAAGTCACACTGAGGAAAGCACCATTACACTTGGAGAAGTGCTAGGAAGAAAATACTCATGGCACTATGGAAGTAGAGTGCAGTTCCAGACTTCCAGGCATTCCTTGAAAGGTAAAGAAGTATTATCTGAATCGCAGGGGATGGGTTTAGCACTAGAGGACCAAGGACTGGAAGTTGGCATTGGTCTAGGCAGAGGGAACAGCATATGAAAAGGCCACTGGTGGGGAGCCTGGGTGGCTCAGTCGGTTGAGCATCCCACTTCAGCTCAGGTCANAGAAGAAGGAAGAGGAGGAGGAGGAGGAGGAGGAGAAGGAGGAAGAAGAAGGAGGAGGAGGAGGAGGAGGAGGAGAAAAGGCCACTGGTGTGAGTATATGAGGAACTAGAGGGTGACCAGCACGCTGAAACACAGAGCACAACAGGGCTCTGAGTCAGCTCATCATGGGTTTATTTAAGAAATCATTTTCTCAGTTATGGTGACACTCAAGCCTCCTTCTACCCCTCCTCCTGCATTTTATACAGCACATGGAAATAGCTAAATGGTCTTCGTTTAGTCTCTCTTGCCTTGAAATGCATGAAAGAGTTACCAGAAAATTTAATCAAAGGCCATCCATAATGTTCCTTCCCAAATGCTCTTGCATTTCCTCCTAAAAAAACTACTTGGATGATGCAGTTGCCATCACCGTTAACCTAGAATAACACAATCATACTAACATGCATTTCCACAAATTGGTGTTTTTTGTCCAGATGGCATATTTTCCAGTAGAAATGACTTTGTGTATTACCTGCTGTTCATGAATATCTCATACCATATTGTGTCTTCTGGGAAGAATTTTCACCAGGGAAACCAATATTGTGTTTATATTTCTTTTTCCAAAAATTAAAGAACTAAAGAGCAACAGAAGTAATTGTTAAATGAGTCATATATATATACATATATATATATGGAAGACATTAGGTGTTCATTAGTCATGTATATCTATCTATATCTATATCTATATCTATATCTATATCTATATCTATGTCTATATGGAAGACATTACGTGTTCATTAGCAAACATGAGGAAAATCTTGGAAGGAACAATCACTTTAATCACATCAGCATGAGAAAGTTGCTCTTGACATGATGATATATAGGGATGACTACTTCCTTTCTTCTCTATTATAAACATGTTTTCTTACATTATGAAATGAAGCTACAAGAGGAATGCCACTAAGTAAAGCCAGCACTGTGATATCTCTCCTGGAAATAACAATCTGGTTGTGAATGACAGCATCCTCTTTTAAAGTTGGGCAATCAAAGATAAAATAATGAAGAGGAGTTAACACTAAAGAACAGGAGTGTATTCTCAGGCTTGTTTGTACAAAAATGCTGACGGCAGAGAGACATAACAGTTCTTGAAAATTATAGGGGTTTAAACACTGAACAATAATTATGATACAATGGCCTCCATTTTTAGTAAAGTTATGAAAATTAGTGTTATACCATTCAAGGTTCATTGGAGTAAATGGCATGTTTGATTAAATGGAAGTGCATGAAATAACACATTTATAATCATAAAAGAGTTGGGAAACAAAGACCCAATTGTTAAGATCCAACTATGCTCAGTACAACTTCAGCAATTTTGTTTTTCGTTTTGTGTATTCTACTTATCTGGATCCTAACACTAACACTTGAGTCCTTGCTTCATAATTGATTCTACATTTCCACCGTCGAACTTCCTGGATAAGAAATGAAACATTTTAAGGAAGAATAAAAAGAATGGTGTATACAAGACACCTAGAACCTCAGTAATTGAGAGATTATCTCTGCCATGTTCTAGAAGATAGATACACTTCATGCTAAGAATAAGCGTAGCATCTCACGACTCAGCCTCACTTAGTGTAAAGTGGGAGAAATCATTTAATCTAAGTCTCAATATTTTCATGTGAAAAAAATTTTAATGCGGTATTAAAATAGGTAAAAGACGACCAAGACATTGGTAGGTCTTTCTTCTCAAGCTTCTGTCCCTGCAGAACAAAAGTTTTGACGTGGGCTCCAAGGTATGATTTATTTTACCAAAAAGAGAGGTTCTGGCCTCATAAGGGTGGTTTAAGAGAGAGGCGGGTTGCAGGAACATCTCTGTCACTTATCTGGATTAAGCATGCTTGGGCCAGGGCCTTTTAGTCACCTGAAAGGCTGGATAAGACACACAGAGCCAGGAGTCACACTGCCTCCCCAGGATGGTGACATTTAGCAAACCCTTCTCCAAACTTTACTTTCCTCAACTATAAAATAAGCAGAATAAGAGTTCCCTCTACATAGGTATCTCATGAAGCATACAATTAGAAGATGGCAGTAATCTTAAACCCTGATACATGGTAGGCACTGAATAAATGTTCATTTCCATTTTTATCTCATTTAAATCTCACATGAGTTGAGCTCGAGTTTCGGGTTCCTGATGTGCATGGAAGAAATGGAGGGCTGAAATTTAGTTTCTGTTGGATGCCAGAGAGGGGATCAAAAGGAACCACCTAAAGCATCCAGCAGGAGTTAAGCATTTTAGTTTTGTGAAAACGAGCCCCTCTGGAGACAAAGCGTCCCCATGGCTCTCTGGCAGCTAGCTGGAGCGTTGAAAGCAAGGCCGTGAAAAGTCACGAAACGCTGGTGTATCCGCAGCTGAACAGACAGAGGCCCTAGGTTCTCAAGACTGAACTGGACCTGAGAATAAGGTACTCTGATCTGTTGGAAAATTTAGGGGCCCAACCTGGGAGTTCCAAAAGCCAGGTGATTGGGCTGTTACAAGGACAGAGTGACTTGGGAATGTCTTTGGGGCATGTAGGTAAATCATAGGCTTTGGGATTAGAGGTTGCTGAGGTTAAGGTAAAGGTTAAGGTTAAGCAAAGCTTCAGCCAACTTCCTTAAGCTTTTCCAAAATCAAGTCTTCATGTGTAATGAGGGATAATAATTCTGACCATGTAGGGCTCTGTGAAGAATAAATGAGATTATGTATTTAAAGTGCCTTGTACCTCAGGGCTCCTGGTTGGCTCAGTCGGTTAAGCGTCTGACTTTGGCTCAGGTTATGATCTCACAGTCTGTGAGTTCAAGCCCACGTTGGGCTCTATGCTGACAGCTCAAAGCCTGGAGCCTGCTTCAGATTTTTTGTCTCCCACTCTCTCTCTGCCCTTCCCCACTCATGCTCTCTCTCTCAAAAATAAATAAACATTTTAAAAAGTGTCTTGTGCCTCATATATGCTCAAAAGTATTACTTCCTATTATTTTGGTTCCTTCAAAGCTTTCTTCTCTCTTTACCATCCTTAGCTCATGCCTTTGGTGGAGTCCATGGAGTAGCCCATAGACAGGGTTAAGCATAAATGAAATAACTTGTTAATCTCGTACCTGTCTCTCTAGAAAAATATTGAGGAAGAACCTGCCAATGTGCTTTCCTGAGTTCCTTTTCTAGACCACTTTGAGTCTACAAAAGAGAGGCTAGAGCATATTACTTCAAATCCTGTATCCTAATGCCTAAGTATCACCTAAGACGGCCACCAGCAGAGACGAGCTATATTATAGCGTCATTCGAATTTGCCTAAAAGCAAAGAGAAACTTTTGCAACACCAAAATCATTAAGTTGAAAGGAATTTCGAGATTCATTAGTTTTTCACAAAAAGGGAGAAAGAAAAAGGGTCCCGAGTTCTCTGATGGTAGCCCACTGTGGAGAAAAAGACAATTCATAAAAGGCAACTTTAATCATAATGTAACAAAGTCTGACCTTTAAAAGAAAGAACTGAATAATCAGTGTGGAAAATAATTTTTGGTCATAAATTATCCCAACTAGAGAGTTCTTTGGTCACTGGCCAGTCAAACTCTGGTCTGGGCTTATCTTAACAGAGCAATGCTGGAGCTGCTTCTTAACTTCCGGGGAAAGATGTTCTTCCACAATGAGGCAGAGGGATCTGATTCTTCAGCGTGGTACGGTGCCCACACTTTTAAGACAAAGCTAAACACAACCGCAGGACCTGGCGCTGTAGATGCAGAAAAACACCATAGTCCCTGTGTCATGGGCAAATCCCAAATTCTGGCCTTCAAAGCCTTCTTCTTTTTTTGATGTGGGGATTTTAGCTGGATCAAATGAGATGCCTGGAAAACACCAAATCCCAGTGAAAAGTACCAGGGGCTCCAAGGGGAAATTGTGGGCATTGGCTTAGGCCAAGTTTGGCCCAGCCTGGAACACTTGGCCTAGGAGTTGCCTAATGTTGTCACATATAGGAAGAGCCATCCTGCCCTGCCTGCTTCCAACTTCCTCATTATTTTTAGTTCTCAAGCTCGTTCCCTCACAACCTCATTTCCCTCAGCAGAAAACCTGAGCTGGTGATTACCAGGCACTGACAGAATAATGGAAGATGGGAAAGGGTTATTTAGGAGATTTCATCTCCCTGAAATACGCATGCATTTAAGAATCATGTTAACTTCCTTTCACAAGGAAATCCAAAGAATTTAAATGAAAATATACTTCAAAGAAGTGTCTACTTTGTCCCTTGATAACCCAACCACAATCCTGGCGGGCCAAGGGAAACCAAACCTAGACAAGGAGGGCTCCCCGCAGGGGCAAGAGCAAAAACAGTGCTGAATTTGGACTCGAACCATCAGCGGTGAAGCTGTGCTCTGCCCCTCCAAGCTGTGAGCTCTGAGGCTCACTATGACTACATGCCTTGTTAGGGGTTGAATTGTGTCCTCCCCCCAAATTCATATGTTGAATCCTTAATCCTTAGTATCTGATAATGTGACCTTATTTGGAAATAGAGTCATTGCAGGTGTAATTAGTTAAAATGAAGTCCTAATCCAGTATAACTGGTGTCCTTATAAAAGGGGAAAACTTGGAGACAGACAGATACCTACTTACACACACACACACACACACACACACACACACAGACACACACACACACGACCATGTGAACATAAAGACAGGCAGCAAGGTGATGGTGCAGAAGCCAAAGAAAGCCAAAGAAGATCAGAAAACCTCCAGAAGGCATGGATCAGATGTCCGCTCATAGCCTCAGGAGGAACCAGCCCTGCCAACACCTTGAACTTGGCCTTCTAGCTTCCAAAACTGTGAGGTAACAGTTGCTTAATCCACCCAGTGTGTGACAGCAGACCTAGAAAACTAACACACCTACGCACCTGATGGAGTTTAATCAGGTTCACCATTTTAGTCATTAAACAAGCATGTCCAAGCACCTCTGATGTCCCTGTCACTGAGACGGGACTCTGTAGGTGCAGAGAGGATCAGGCCACAGTGCCCACCCTCTGGCCCTGGGCAGTCACCACCAGTAGCACTAGTCAGATGTGGCTATTGAGCACTCTGTGTGCAGTAGCCTGTAAAATATATACCAGATATCGAAGACTTTGCAAGCATGTGAAATACCTCATTGATACACATTAGCTGTGTCTGGAAGTGACAATAGTTTAGATATTTGGCTTACAGTATATTATTAAAATTAATTTCTCCTCTTCATTTCAAATTTTTTAAATGTGGCTGCTACAAAATTTTAAATGGCACATGTGGTCAGATCTAGGGGACAGCATCGCTCCGGGAGTCCTCCAGTCGGCAGTGAGGAAGACATAAAAGGAAATGGGGTCAAGGCCACCGTGGTTTTTCACAAGTCTGCGGGCGCCTGGAAGAAGAAGCCCCAGTAACAAAGAGGAGAGAATTTGACCAGGGAGCAGGATGTGCCAGAGCCCAGAGCCTGGCCCTTGAGGGGAATGGCCGAGAATGCTGTAGGCTCTCCAAGGTCCCTGTGGGGGAGTGAGAAGCAAAAGTGACCCCCCCCCACCCAATACCGGCATTGACTGACCACTCATGAGATGCCAGACCCCGACTAAGTGCTTCATTTATATTCACTCACCTACTTTTCATTGCAGCTCTAGGAGTTGAATGCCTATTATTCTCATTTCACAGGTGAGGAAACTGAGGCCTGAGGTGTTAAGTTCTTTGCCCAAGGCAACGCAGAGAAGGTTTCAGACCTGAGCTTGGAACAGCAGGTGAGAGCTTGAGAAGGAGCTTGTTGCTCACACTGACGTATAAAGTGAAGTTAAGGAAGGAGGGCAGGAAGGCGGGGAGGGCACTGACCAGTTTCTCTTACAGACAATGAGGAGGCCATGGAAAGTTTGTAGGTAAAAGCCTGTTAGAATCAAGTTTGACCTTTAGAACAATAGGAGTTCTGGGGGCGCCTGGGGGGCTCAGTCAGTTGGGCATCCAACTTCAGCTCAGGTCATGATCTCATGGTTTGTGAGTTCGAGCCCCGCGTCGGGCTCTGTGCTGACAGCTCAAAGCCTGGAACCTGCTTCAGATTCTGTGTCTCCCTCTCTCTCTGTGCCTTCCCCACTCGCACTCTGTCTCTCTCTCAAACATAAACAAACATTTTTTTTAAAGATTTTCTTTTAATGTTTTATTTATTTCTAGGAGAGAGAGAGACAGCGTGAGCAGGGGAGGGTCAGAGAGAGAGGGAGTCACAGACTGAAACAGGCTCCAGGCTCTGGGCTGGGAGTCCGCACAGAGCCCGACGCGGGGCTCGAACCTACGAACCGCAAGATCATGACCCAAGCGAAAGTCGGACGCTTAACCGACTAAGCCACCCAGGCGCCCCTAAATAAACATTTTTTAAAACTAAAAAACAACAGTAAGAGTTCTGGGCATGAAGAGTGGTGGAGCTGAAGGTTCAATGTTCCAAAAAGAAGATTTCTGTGTTCCTTGCCCAGAAATAGAAGAGCAAGCCTGAGAACTTCCTGTTCCTGTGGCCTGTGAGTGACCCCGGAGGCACTTTGCAGACAAAGGACAGATGTCACAGGTCCAGAAGTGACCCGAGGGCACAGAGCTGGTCTGACTGAAACCGAACCGTGAACTGTGGGTGAGGCAGGGCTCCTGCCCCTCCTCTCCAGGAGCCTCCGTTCTTGGCCTTCCTCTCATTCCTGCTATGACACTTCCGGCCACGGGTACGGCCTGGGTCAGTGGCTGAATGGAAAGAGCAGAAGACATAAATAAGACTTCTGCCTCAGAAGTCCGTCTCCGGGAACGAGGGAGGTGCCAAGTTTTACCTTCAGGTTCGGATGCTTTCTGGCCATCCCTAGAGTCACAGAATGAATTTTTTCCACTTTTGGACGCTCCCTAATGCGTAGTAGGATGGATGCCTCACGCCTTTCCCTCAAGAGTCAGAGAGAAGAAATGACTCTAAAGGAACAAGGAGTTTGATTCTTTAAAATACAGTTCTTCATGCAATTGCACTTTGTGATGACTCAAAGCTCACAACTGTTGCAATTCTGAGCCTGAAAGTTAGGCAACAATAGGTAAGATGGCTCTTCTGCAAAATGTGATCTCAAGAGCTATGGATGGCTCCCAGAGGGGCACTAGTGCTCCCCACGCACCCTCTTTCGGTTTGCGAAACATGCGATATAATGAAAAGTGTCCAGTGTTTGGTATCTCATGTGTCTGAAAACAATACGTTGAGAACAAAGATATGGGCTGGTATTTATTGCTGAATGAAGTGTCTGCCCTGATAGAAAAAGTATCTACCTGCTGAGAGGGTAATTACACAAAGGCAAATTCCTCTTAGTTGAAGGATTGCAAAAAGATGCCTCTTTCTCTGGACTGACCCAGAGTCTGGACTGACTCTGGACTGACTTTTGGCTACCCCCAGGCCAAAGCACACGCTCTGTGAGAATGGCGTGGGTCGGGTCCAGTGCCGCCCACTTGATCTCTCTATCAAATCCACTTGGGCAAAGCACAGTCTCCACTCTGTGTGCAAGGACCTTCAGAACCTCATACTCCATTCGTATGGAGCTAACATATGTTGCTATCAGATAGTATGGTGCTGGAACCCTGCAAACTACCACCACGTTCACGGATCTGAAAAGCAAAATGTTAAACTTTAAATACAAACCAGACCACAAAACATAATTGGTCATAACTGACTCATTATAAGGTCTTGAGTTACTGAGCTTTTTAAGGTGATCCACAATAATTTTGTGTCTTAATAATGTAAGGGGAAAAAATGAACAACGAAGAGAAAAATTATTAAAGCTAAGGTGATCGGAAAATAATTTCTGTTTCAATTACTTTAATAGCAATGTTTCTTTTTTTTTTAATGTTTTATTTATTTCTAGGAGAGAGAGAGAGAGAGAGACAGCGTGAGCAGGGGAGGGTCAGAGAGAGAGGGAGTCACAGACTCTGAAACAGGCTCCAGGCTCTGAGCTGGCAGTCAGCACAGAGCCCGACGTGGGGCTCGAACCCACAAACCGCGACATCATGACCTAAGCGAAAGTCGGACGCTTAACCGACTAAGCCACCCAGGTGCTCCTAATAGCAATGTTTCTATGAGATACAGGAAGAGTTTAGTTGTTTGAGGGAGTTATTGTTAGGGAGACCAAAGAGTTATATTAACTGAAAGTAAAGATGTGTATCAATGATGAGTAGAAGAGGGATTTTATTACTTCCAAGGGCTCTGAATCCTAGAATTACATTAACCATCTGTTGCTCAGTGGAGAAAGCCACTTTAATAAATAAAGAATAATGGCTTGAACCCAGCACACCAAAACCTCAATTTCAGTTGCACCAGTTTCTATTTATGCTGAAATTACACCGTGTCTAGTATATTGTTATTGTGGTACGTGGAAGCAGTTTTTCCTAGGCAGCCCAACACTTCCAAAAACAGCGTTATTCATCCTAATTATTTTGCTTATTAAAAATAAGCATAAAGTTGAGCATTTCAAGGCCCAAACCACCAACTCCTAATTAGTTTTATCTAAATTAATGAGGTTTTACTGTACTAATTTCTAGAAGTGCAGTACTAGAGTCTAGGAAAAGCTGTTGCTATTAAAATGGAGAAAGGCAATAAGATAATTTGGCAAAAGACTAAATTAAAGGTCTAATTCCATCCTAAGCCCTCCAATTAAAATCTTCTTCGGCCCATAATAGCACTGGCATGAAGATAATCCAATTATGGACATAACAATTTATCAGGAGATTTTGTTTCCTGTGTAAAATTGGATTCAGAAGCACTAGCTCCTATCTGTGATGAATCCTGGTCTTGATTGATCTCAAATCAACATTAAAAAGGGACCCTGAAATGGAGTTCGTTCTTGGGTCTTTCTTGCAAATATTTCTCTTATGCTTTGCCCCCCAAAAAACAAAGAGTGTTCTGGAAGGGCAACCAGCACCACATAATGACAGGATTGAAATCAGCAGGTCTCATGTAGCATCATGTAAATCTCATATTTTTAGATAAAAGAGGATGAAACTTTTTTTATTAGTAGTTGTCAAATGACTTTATGGACATCAAAGTATTGATGATTATTGGTAATTTTATGAAGGGCTTCAACACGTGTCATACTTCAGTAATTCCATTTTCAGATGACCTTAGTAGCTTCTTAGAGTAGCCTCTAATCTATTGAAAACTAAGCCCTTGAAAACTTAGCAGAAGCTTAAAAACCTTTTTAAAATGAAAGCCATAGATTTCCAAAGCAAAAACTCTTCAGGTTATTTTTGAATAACCAATTCTGGGTACCTAAGCAAAACCCAAAATAATCTTACTAAGACATTCCAAAAGAAACATTCTCCCCAAATCTCTTTGCAAATGTCAGCTTTGCTCAAGTGTACGAGACTATGTCTTAGATTCATTAAAGAAAATATCATAGTTTATTTGTAAATGTCCAAAATAAGATGGTTTAGATTTTTCTTCCTCTTAGCAATTTGCTCTTACCCATCCAGTTGTTTTTCTTTCTAAGCTTGGATTTATGCGCCATACTCGATTCTGTTCTGGTAATTATTATCAGCTGGTACCTCTTCAAAAGAAGCACGAGTTCTTAAGTTGAACAATTGCATCCCATAAAATTACTCTAAAAGCCAAATCTTGGCATCTAAAAGGAAAGTTTCTTGAAGATAAATAAGAATTTGGCCATTAAGGGAACCTTCTCCTTCACCCCAGTTCAGTCTGGGAGATGAGAAGATGTCTCACACATTTTTGGAATGTGTAAGAAATAAGTTATGAGGAATTAAATTGTCATCATGTCCCATCTGACTGAAAAATAATAATAAATAAGAACGATTTAGGATAATCTGAAGTGTTTGACAATATTGTCAAACTCTGCATCATCATGAACTGAAACACAATCTCCGTTTCAGAGCACGTATTCTCTTTCTACTAAAATCAGAGAAAGTCTGGAGTGGTGTCGTGTAAATAATTCAATATCAAAGTTGAAAAGGATGTGGGGGGAGAGGGAAAAAAAGGTGGAAAAAGGCAAGAGAGAAGACAAAGAAAAAATGTTTTCTGAAATATGAATTTGGGGAAAAGTCAGTTATATCCATCTGCTTCCTACTGTTGGAAGAATAAAAATATCCTCCCCTATTACCCACTCGCTCTCCTTGTTTTCAGCAACAGAAATAAACAGATACAAATGCATGACAAGAATTCTGTAATCTGCGACTGGAGATAAAATGTGAACAAAACGGACAAGTTCCCCATCTTAATGATACTTACACTCCAGAGGCTTGAACAGATACTTTACATAATCATACAAATAAATACCAAACTGAAAACATATTGAATGAATAGCGAGTCCATGTTGCTATAGAATCCTGTAGCAGAAGGATTTGACTCAGAGTTTTAACATGTCCGGAGAAGACCAAAACAAACCACGAGTCTTGGTTCTGTAGGGGTGGAAAGAGCATTCTGTCCATTGACCACAGCCAATAAAATACTTAAGTAAAATCTCACATTATGGTATTTGTGCTCAAATAAAACTTCCTGGGCCTTTGTTTGCTTTTAAAACTTTTTTATTGCTATCAAAAATACTTGGAAATGAATAGCAAAGGATGTTTATTTATAGTGGCTTAGAATACCAATTTAAAATAGGCTAGAGAATTTAAGGAGAATGGAAATAAAAAAATTCAAAAGCGATGGAGCTTGCCTAAACAAAGCAACAGCCCTGGCCTAGAAGTCAGAGAGTTCTAAGTCTCCATCAAACACACCCTTAGCTGTGCCACCTTGGCCAACTCATGTGACCTCTCTGAACCTCAGTTTCCTCATCTCTAAAGTTACTACCAAAACCCCCTACTGGATCCTTCTGGGGAGCATATGAGTTAACGTACATGAAAGTGCTTTGTGACGACCAGTATACAGTATAGAAAGGGAGGAAACAAAGCATTAAAAAAAATGCAAGTCTGAATTACCCCTGAGGTGAATGAATCCTGGATGTCTCCAAAGACCTCATTAGCTATTTGAAAGATGTCATTGTGTATTTATCTTTAAATTGCTTACTAATCATCTCAAGCAAAAGCTCATGGCAATATTATCAGAGCCAATTACTTGGCATGTCACACTCAATACCCTGAAAAAATATCAGCAAACGCTTTCCGCAATAAATAACCATATGTGCACTTGGGATTTAACTTCTACTGTGCGACGGAAATGGTACTGTTTTGAAATATATGCTGGCTGGGTTCTTTCCTTCTTTTTTCCCCCCTCCGTCTTAGAAGCATCTTCAAGGACAAGGTAGTTAAACTGAAATTCAGAAAAGGTCAATGAGGGAAAATGCCATTTGAATCGGAGGAGATGGGTGAATCTCTTCAGCAGGCCCTCATATTTTCACTTCAGAAGCCTTTATGTTGGTTACTGATTCCATGAAGGGCACTGCTCAAGACACATGGGCTCCATGGCCGCCTGCCTTGCTAGATTAATGGAGGGTCAGTCTAAGAAATCATGGCTTGCAGGAAACATTTTTAACCAGTGCTGTCGGAGGAAATCACTCCGTATTTACCTTCCAGGATTCCGGCACCGAGTCTACAAGGCTAGATGCAAGATTTTATAAATAGCGATCACTCACAAAATGTTCTAGAAGACTCTTCTCTGAAATAAGTCCACCACATTGAATAACTACTTGACATGATGCCATCTCGGCGAAGGGGCAGTAACTAAATATAAACCGAGCATCAGAACATAAAATAAGATTTGTTCAGCACAATCAAGGAATGGGCTCTTGATGACCAAGTCTGAATGTTTCATAGAGAGGATTCCCCATTTACTCAATGTGGCGCCTATTTTGTCCTTGAGGTTTTCATTACTTAAAAAAGGAAAGACATAAAGTATGAAAGTCCTCAGCTTTATTAATGCAAACATATTTTTTATTAAAGAATGAACGCATTTATGCTAAAGAATAGTTTACATGTGTTGTAGAGCAGCAAGCAATATCTCCAAGAGGCAAGTTCTTCTCAATAGGACTCCATGCTTATTCTACATGCCTTAAAACTGAACCCACACACGGGGGCACATGTACACACACACAAACGCATACACGGACACGCAGATACACAGACCAAAACACCAACACCATAACTCTCTGGATTTGACGAACTCTCATTTAAGGCTTCTATAAGGTTCCCCAGTGTCCCTAACATTAATTACCAGGATTAAAAACAGACTTTAATCAAGGAGCAGCATCACCTGGAAAACTAGCCGTCTGCTCCTGGCTTTAAATGTATGTATTTCAACCAACGCTTTTCAATTTCATTCAGGGTTGACTCTGTGTTTATGATATTTAAAGAGCCACGAAACTGAGAAACCTCAGGCTCTCTTAGTGAGAATTTCTCATTAGAAACAGTGAACAAACTGGAAACTCTGACCCTAGGGTGTCACCAATTTGAAGATAACAAGGTCAGATTTCCCTCTAGATTAAGACGGACACAGTTTACCTCAACAAGGCAGGTGTACACAACACATTCTCTAGTTAAGTACAACATTGGAGNGCGATGCCTGATCAGATCTGAAGCTTGCCATGAAGGATTCCTCAGACAGGACCATTAACTAAGTAAGTTGCCGTAAATCAGAATTGAAAAAAGGACAGCCTACGTGGAGTTTTTGCTCACTTGCTGATAACTCATTCCCTTTTTCCGAAGTTCCTGCGGTTGTGGTAGTTGTACGAAACTCCTGCTTTGCTGGATGGTTTCTCTCATATGCTTGGTTATTGTCTTCCCTTTGTGTGTCCTGCAGCGTCTGCTGAGAATCCATCCCTTAGGGACGTGGGTAGGGTGGGGAAGGGAAAGAGGGTGGATGAGGAGGGATAAGGAAAGCAGCTATTAGTAGTCGCAAGTATTCCAAGAAAATAGATGAAGTGAATATAATAAGAGGGTACTACTGGATATATTCATGTAAATAAAAGCATTATCTTTAACTGAATTAACTGCCAGCTATCAGGTTGTTAGTTGTAAAGCTCAATAAAGGCTGTGCTGATTTGCTTACTGAGGAGAGAATCTGAAACATGCCAGGGAGAGGGGCTCTCAGGATGAGCCTAGAGGGTTCCCTCAGCTCTGTGGCCTCCGCGCCCGCATCTGTACCCCCCACCCCCACCCATGACTAGGGATCCTACAGGGTGCAAAGAACATTCTTGTTGGGTTCCATAAGGCAAATTGGAATGGTTCATCACATAACAGCCGCAGTGTATTTGCCTGAGAGTGGTGGTAACTGGCATGGAGTTCTCCTACAGGGAGGCATTGGGAAATGAGGGGCGAGGGGGGAAGAAGAGAGTCTAGAAACTTCCTCCCCATCCGCACGCCCGCCCTCCTCACAGTCACAGCAGCAGCAGATTTCAATGTAACGTAATTACTTTAATAATACATTTCTTTAGATTTAGAATTGCTCTTCTGAATTTAAAAAGCTTGGTCGGCCAAAAGTTTGGCAGTCATTACTTCCCAAATTTGAATCATTGCTTATTCATCTATCATCTTGAATTCCTTGACCAATGCTGCCTTGCTGAAGCATCCTAAGTCCATTCAGCCATCATCGGATTCCAACTCCTGGGAGACTTCTTCCGATGAGCTGTTCCTATGGATCCGACCGTCGCTCTTCATACTGTGGAAAGTCTTCTTGAAGGCCTCCATCATGGCGTGGGCCAGCTTCTTGGCCTCGAGCTTGCTCTCACACTCTACAGCATGGCAGTCCATTTGGTAGGACAGGTCATCATTGATCTCCCTGTAGACCCAGGCGAAGATGTTGGGGCTCACGTTGTGGTCAGCGGTGCAGTAAGCGATGCGCGCCACCTGGAAGGTATCCATGTGGACCGTGGCTTCACCTTTGTGGTCGAGGTGATGGAGCCACACTTGGAATGGTCGGATTTCCAGGAGGGCATTGGCCGGGAAGACATCTTCTCGGGCTAGCGTGTGCTTCTTCCAGAGCTCGATGACTGGCTTTTCTGTGCAGCCTGACAGGAACTGCATGCCTGTGGTGGGGACTTTACCCAGGTAGGTAACCTGCAGAGGGAAGAAACGAAGAAAAAGGGTAAGGTCAGTAGGGAGCTTCTCCTTCTAGTTGTTCACTCAAGTCACCCTGTCACTTGAAGCAGGTGGAGAGATACTCTTCCCGCTGCCTAAAAAAATAAATAAATAAATAAATAAACAAAACAAAACCTCCCAAAAAACTGTCATTGTAATTTTTACCTTTTCTCCCTAACAAGCTGACCACTTGGCAAAGGTACTGAAACTCCTAACGTAGAGTTGGATTTTTAAAAACCTAATTTCTAGAGACCCACTCTCCCTCTCTCTACCCCCTTTAAAAATTCAAATTAGAATAACAGTATGATCTTTTACATAATTTGGCATTTCTTTAAAATTCAGTATTTGACTGTTTATTTTCAACCAAACACATGCAGAACTTAATGATAGGAAGAAGTCAAAAAAGTGCTACATCTGAACAATAAAATCTTTATTCAACCTATCTCCTAGTCTGGTTCTCTTTACAGTTCTCTCAGTGTTTGATTTCACATAAGCCACCTGCTTCTAGCAAATGCCAAGGACACAAAAACTGTTCCATGTACATTATGGCTAAAAATATGATTGTTCCTTCCCCTTCCTCTGCAAGGTAACTTTTTAAATACAGCAATGTTCAACTGTCTTTCAACCCAAATGAGTTTTGAACCGGTGAGCATCTGTTTATAGAGATAATAAATGAAAGACCTGCTGATGGGTTAAGACTTGAATGCTGGCATGGGGCACCTGGGCAGCTCAGTGGGTTAAGCGTCTGACTTCGGCTCAGGCATGATATCATGGTTCATGAATTCAAGCCCCATATCTGTGCTGATAGTGTGGAGCCTGACAGTGAGCCTGACAGTGCAGAGCTTGACTGGATTCTCTCTCTTTCTCTCTCTCTTCCCCTCCTCTGTTCACATTCGCTCGCTCTCTCACTCTCTCAAAATAAGCAAATAAACTTAAAAAAAAAAAAAGACTTAAATGCTGGCTTATCCAATAGCTAGATTGGCAGGATGAAAATGAAGCCAAAGAATTCCAAGTGATTCAACTAATGTCTTAAAAAAACTTGTTTGTTATCATACCAAGAAGGGATTTTCATTCTTTCTATATATTTTCATTCCTCAAAATGAATGATGACTTGGTACCATTGGAGCACTGGCATTATGGAAATGCATTGAACTGAAGAAATTGTTTTCAGAAATAACAGAAATCATATATAATTAGGTTCAAAATTAGTGACATAGATATAAATACTATCAATTTGAGGAAGAAAAGATCAGAAAAAGGTCCATGGAAATGAGGAGAAAGGAGATTTGGGTACAGTGATTCCAATCACGGTGTGTGTTTAGTGGGGAGATAAAAACCATATACAAAAAAAGGCAGAACATAGAAGTTAAGTACTACTGCATCCTTTTACGCTTTGCTTCTCTCTTAAACAAGAGTTAACAGGACAGTCCCTTTAAAAAATAACTTCTTTGTGAAGAGGCACAGTGCTGCCCATTCTAGGCAGACTTAGCAGGAACCCATTATACACACTGGCANAGATGGCAAGGTCCAAAAATCTGTAGGAAGGAGCTAACGAGATTTGCTCACAGCACAATCTTTGAAGCAGGCAAAGTCAAGATTTACACCCTCATTCCATGGCTCACAGGTGGGTGGTTCTGGACAGCGAGCCCTCTACTATAATGCAAGGCAGAGCATGGAAAGGGCAGGCGAGGGGTACGCCAAAGCACCCTGAGCATTCAGAGGAGGGAGTGATGGCACCCTGCTGACGGGAGGCCTCAGGGAAGAGTCACCGGATTTCAAGACATGGGGCTCTCAAAAGCCAGGTCGGAGAAGCTCACCAAGGTAGGGAGAGAAGGAGGGGTGGAAAGGAAAGGGCTGGAGTGGGGAAGGCCCTCCTCCCCACAACTTGGGCAAATAGGCCACTTGGGCCTGATGGGACACGAGGCTGTGGCTTTAAGACAGCCCGGGAAAGAGACGGGAGGTCCCTGGCCACTGGATGAGAACAGGCTGAAGTCTGGAAGATGGCCCTGCATGCAGTCTAGGGAGCAGTCTTGATGGAATGCCATTGAAAATCAATGGTCCCAGGAGTGCCTGGAGTTGGCTGAGGTTTGAACTTGGAAGACCTGCTTGATGCCAGGAAGAAGATAGGATGGGAAGGGCTGAGGGCAGCAGAAAACACAGGAGCACAGCCAGGAGGTAAGAGCGCCTGGAAGAGCAGTGGAGGAAGTGGGAAAGGTCAGGCGGAGCCCGATGGGGATGACACTGCGGAGATGGAATGACACTTGGTGGCCGACAGAAGGGGAAGATGACACAGACAGACAAGCAAATGCCTCCACTGGCTGAAAAGCTCAAGTCACTCTGGGTTGGAGAAAATGCAGGATAAAGGGTCCTTGATTTATATACTTGCGGAAAATGTGCTTTCTGTATATGGTGCTTTATGATACCTTTATTCTTTTTTAACAGCGTTATTACCTTTTTATTGAGGTGAAATTCACATCACATAAAATTAACCATTTTAAAGTGTGTGATTCAGTGGCGTTTAGCAGTCAAGGGCTGCACAACTATCAGCTCTGTCTGGTTCCAAAAGATTTTCACCACCCCCAAGGGTGACCTGTAGCGCCCATTAAGCTGTCACTCTCCATCGTCCCCTCTCCCCAGCCCCTGGCAGCCACCAATCTGCTTCCTGTCTGGATGGATTTACTATTCCGGATTTTCAGATGGCTGAAATCACATCATATGTGACCTTTTGTGTCTGGCTTCTTTCACTTAGCATAATGTTTTCAAGGTTCATCTCGATCGTATCCTGTATCCATACCTCCTTCCTCTCCATGACATCTTTACTTTTGGAAGTTTAAAAGAAAATGGGGAAACTAGTTTCAGTGGTTGAAGCGAAAGTGCATTCTTTCTTACTATCCACTGAAACTTAGAAAAGAACCATGTTTATATTTGATAGAATCAAATATCGGTCAGAGAGAGGAAATCTCCTTTAATTTTGTTCTAAGCTCACACACACACACACACACACACACACACACACACACACACTTTTTAAAAAAGTTATCCAGTCCCGGGGCACCGGGGTGCCTCAGTCGGTGGGGCGTCCAACTCTTGAATTCGGCTCAGGTTGTGATCCCAGGGTTGTGGGCTGGAGCCCCGCATCTGGCTTCACACTGAGTGTGGAGCCTGCTTAAGCTTCTCTCTCTCTTTCCCTCTGCTCCTGTCCCCCACTCGCTCTTGTTCTATCTCTCTCTCTAATAATAAATTAAAATTAAAATTAAAAGAAAGTATCCAGTCAGTGCCTTCGTTTGTGATTTAATTAAGGGATGAGTTTAAAGAATCTTATTAGAAGCTGCAGATCATTCACTCCAAAAGAAAGCAATTTCACAGTAGTAAATATGTGTAGCTAAGTGCATTCCTCTGTTATAAATATTTATTACTTAAAAACTGAAGATTTTAAGGAAAATAAAATTTTATTTTGAAAGTGTGCTTGAGAGAAAAATGGGGAGGAAATTAGTAGCTCAAAGTGTTTAATAAATAATAATGAAAGCTACTTAATAGTACATAGACATTCATAAAAACAATTTTAAAACTCTAAGGTAGAACGCAGGACATCGATGTAACTTCTTGGTATTAAACTTATTATGGAAGTAATCTTCATTTTTGTGGTCCATTTGTATCACGTGGAAGGCACACTAAACATCAAGCAAAAGGTCCCAAATCGCCCTTTATATATATATATATATATATATAGCCAAATTTTATTGAGTAGTACAGATAAGATTAATGTATTTTNTGTATCACCCTTTAGACAAAAGGCACTTCATGTCTGCCAGCTTCACTGACAACCTCGTGATGAGGATGGAATACTATTATCACCCACCAATTTGCAAAGATAAAATCTTAGGACGTATGGAGGCACGTGGGAACCCATACTCTAGACTGTAAAGTGTTGGGCTTTCAGGAACATTTTGATGATTTATGAGGAAGACTGCATGAGATAAGGCCCCCTGAAAAGATGCCTGTTGAATTCCTGAACCACTCTGCTGTTAGGTGAGAGCCATGTCCATTCAATTTCACTTTTTACCATTTATTCATTTTCCCCATATTTTGACTATTAGAGAAATTTCAGGTTTCCATGAGCACCCTAGGCTCAGCGGGACCCCCCCCAAAGAGTGGACAGCATTCTTTTGTGTGGTGCTTTTATAAATGACACTCTTTTCCATGCCATTATGGGCCTAGGCATTTATTTAAAATTTCATTCTTGTTTTCTAATTGCAGAAACTAAGACTAAGAAAACTTCTAAAATACCCAGGCAAAATGGGGCACAAATGATATAATAATACATGTGTATAATTTATATATCACATATGTAAGATATACAATATCTGTTCATAATATTGATCTGTTTTCTAAAACTCCCAGGCAAAACGGAGCACAAATAAGAAAATAATATATATATAATATCGAATATATCTAATATCTTTTCACAATTTCTGTTTTCTAAAAGTCAAGAACATATAATCTACTTAAAAAGAACTCGAAGAACACAAAATGTTTAATCTCAAGAACTGCAGACTTTCGGCACCTTTGCAAGAGAGGCATAAACGTGTTCTAGCAGCAGCAGTCCTGAGCATTCCATTTGCTTCATCTTGCAACGCGCTTGTGAGGCTGCAGCGAGAGGAGAGCTAAAAGCAGCTCATGGGATGAGTCCTCTCCACTGTGATCCTGACGGGGCCTCCCAGCACACCAGATGCTCACTGGCCTTTCCACAATTTATGCCTGCCTTCAACTGGGATTTGCCATGGACACTCCAGGGACTGCAGCGCACAGACAAGCCGTGTTGACAAGCTCAGGATTAGCAAATGTGCACCCGAGAAGCCAGAAGATGGCTGACTGTCCAGATAAGCGGCTGCCGTCCTGTGGTACCAGGGTGTGCTCACCTCAGGCCTTAGTAAGGCTTGTGGCCGAGTCTCCTCTTCAGTTAAATGAGCCAACCTGGCCCCCGCCCTCCTAAACAGCCCCGGTAATGAACTGCACTTGGTTCCTGTAGGATCTCATTAACCTACAACATGAGCTACAGGGTCTGTCTACCTCGTGTCACTGGGTGGACCTTGGAAAGTCCACAAAACCTCTGTTTTGTTACCTTTGTGGAGTTGGTAATGTCAGAAATCCCATGAGTTTAGATAAACACAAAGAAACAATGTTAAGTTGACATTTCTTTTTTTTTTANGGAGGTTCCCTAAAAATGGAATGGAAGATATGAAATGACGCACCAAGACAACCACCCCTCAGAATGACCCCTTTATGTCAGCCCTGGTAT
The DNA here is from genome assembly GCF_008692635.1 of Crocuta crocuta. Lineage (NCBI taxonomy): Eukaryota > Metazoa > Chordata > Mammalia > Carnivora > Hyaenidae > Crocuta > Crocuta crocuta. The sequence continues at coordinate 1,560,945 of NW_027529538.1, forward strand.
CATCCATAAGGCCTGTGTTCCAGAACCCTGACTTGGTGCACTTTCCCCTCATAGGTCAACTATTGACCACCTTCCTGCATGTTTGCTAACCTTCTTCTAAGTTCTCCAGAGTCTGGCATTAACCCATATTATTGACTATAAGTCACTGAAAAAAAACAAAACAAAACAACAACCCACAAACCATTCAGGCTTAAAAAAAACCAGATTGAATTTCTCTCTTTAACTTTTTATATATAGTTTAATAGAAATATACCTGTGGCTCTGTTTTAAAGGGAAAACAAAGTAAAACTTGAATAAAATCAATGGTCTCAAAATACCAAAGCTGTGCGTTTAGCCACGTCCTCTATGGACTTGAGGCCACAGGGTACATTTATGTCAATAAAGAGAAACTCCAAAATACAGCGTATTTTGTAAGAGATAGCTCTTTGTATTGTTGTAAGTCAACACTGCTGTAGGGATTCATTCTCTATAGAGAGAGTTCGCTTCTTGCCACAATCTTCCTCCTGTGGGAAACCTTCTTTCCCGGCCCTCTGTGGGCACTTCCTCCCTAGGAGGGAAAACACAGGATTCAATGTAAGAGGCTGCTTTGGGAGGTTTGGATGCCGACAGCTGCACACCAATGTCAGGTCTGGTTAAGGGGAATCTTGTTATCCTGCCCACCTATGAAAGAGGTGAATGTTTTCTAGATGAATAAGTCCCTTTTGAGCCTCATCCTAGAGGGCTGTAATCTTCCAGAGCCACAGAGTAGATGAGAAACATTGAATCCTGAATTGGTCATTAAATGTCCAAAATGGTAGACAGTNAGTCAACCAGTTGGAAATATGCAGTAAATACCAACATCTTTCCTGTGGTTGCTGAAAGAGGCATTGGGCAAGAAATGTATTAAGAATGAATCATTCAGAGGGAAATAAACAAGCAGAGTGAAAACTGAAAGTTTTTCCCTATGTGTCATTCAATGGCATAAACTGATGCCCCAGACACAGACGTTTGCAATGTGTGAATGGGCTTTGCCCAATCCCAGCTGAAAAAATTACTTGAGAATACACACGGCGTGTGAAAATACATAGAAGACACGGAGCCAAGGGACCCGCCAGAGCGTCTGCAGCATTACCAGTGTCAGTCAGAAGAGACTAGTGTCCTTAGAAGCTCTCCTTGCCACCCATGACTTTTCCAACAGCCCATCCAGCTCTCCATTCATGAATCATCATTCTTTCCTCATCTGTGGCAAAACAAACCCTGAGAGCCTGACACGCATCCTTGTGGCCAAGCATGCACCACTCTAGTCCTTCCTCTTGGTGGCCAGTCAATATTTCATTCTGGCCTGAAAATCCCTTGTTTAGGACCCTGACTTGTCTCATCTTAGACTGGACAGAGGGATGGAAAGGCTAAAGACAGTGGCCCGTAAATGAGGATGTGGCTGGAATGGATGATCATGTAAGAATCCAAGCACCTTGTTCCCTGGGGATCTTCGACCTTCTAAGCTGGACAAACCCAACTTCAGGGCTACAGGAGCCCAGCTTTGGTTCGGTTTACTGAGAAGTTTCTTCAGAAAGGCAAATCCAGATCAAAGCTCCTCCAGAGGCCTTTCCTGGAATATAAAAATCCTTGCTGCTCTTTCATTGTCTGTAGGAGACTTCCTGTCTCAGCTGACATAAAGTAACATGATATGAGCTTGAGATGGAAAATGCTTGACTGGGAATCCTAATAGCCTTTGGGTTATAAGGCAGAAGATTAAAAAAAAAAGAAGAAGAAGAAGAGCCAACCCTGAGCCAACAGCAGAATCAAACTTTTCTTTTCTGACACTCATTCCTACCACACTTTGCAGAGAAAGGGGACAGAACACAGAGATTCACATTCCCAGCTTGAATCGTCTCCTTCCTTGCTGGCCACGGACAAGTAAGCACCCAGTGGACACTCTGAAGAAGGAGGATGGATCCACATGCCAAATACCTAACAATCCCCAACAGGAAGATAGACATAATGCTAATTATGACCTTGAACTTGTATTACACACTGTAAGCCACAAAGAAGGTATAAAAGAATAAATGCTGTTCACAGTGTAACCTATGAAGTCATTGTAAGAAAAAAATAAAGTGATAAACTTTGGGCTTAAAAATTCAATTTCTTAATTGCACATTCACTTGATTAGTATTTATTGAGCACCTATGAGGAACAGGTATATTAGTGAATAGAATCAATACAACTCTCTGTCCTCTTGGGGCTTACATTCCCAGTCACAGACGAAGGTTACAGGACTCAACATCATAGGGGCAAGGCTGGCCTTAGTGAGAACACATGCGTGCCTCTGTGAGCATTTTCGAAGAATCTGGAAAACTTCTCTTGCGTTCAAAAAGGTCTTTGCTCTCACAGAGCACAGTGGGGACCAAAAAAATAAATCCCTGTTTAGATCAGTTCCTCAGATCAAGCTGTAGCCCATGAAAGCTCATTAGTCTTTATACTCATTGTGGTTTGGGTTCATGAGATGTTTCTACGGCAGAAGATCAGGCAGGAGAGAAGCTATGGAAGAACATCAAGGGAGAAGAGAAGGTGTGGAGGAGCTGGGACGATATGGAGGTAGAAGACCAAGGCAGACTTTGCCTCCTAAACAAAATGGCCTGGCAATTAGAATGCCGTTGGTGACTTTACATTTGTCCTCGTGACTGGACAGAAGGGGTTCCCGGCCTCGCCTGACATCTGTGTTTTCACTCTCAGGAGGCTCTAAGTACATCACACCCATTTGCCTTCACTGAAATCTTGGGAGTAAAAATGAGTTGTTTTAGGCTACCCGGCATCTTTTCTCCTTTCCTTTGATTTCTTCTTTCTTTATTTTGGAGATCGAAACAGCGGGTGTTCCCAGCGTTTAAACTCATAGCGTTGATAATGATACTGCAACAAATTTATGCTGATTCAAGGAATATCATCAGCATTCTCAGCTTTTGGTGCTAAACGGAGCCGTTCATACTTGCCTAACACCACCCTTCCGTTGCAGAGATGGCGATTGTGATACTTGCCCTAAATCACACAGCTGGTCTGTGTGTGAAAGAGCAAGATGTGGGACACAAGTTCTTCTACCCTAAGGACAAGATTCTTTCCACTACCCCAGTCTTCCCTGTCGAGGATCTAAACCCTTTTATTTTCCATTCATATTGTCATCGACCTTCTCCCTGGCCATTTCTTCAAGTGTCCACACTGAGACTTGGTCAGGGACATGGAAAGGTGACAGACACTCTGCCAGGGCTTATTTAACATTCTAAAAGGAATTTAGAATCAGTGAAACTGTCCTTAACCTGAGATGTGTTTATATAGCTCAGGGATTTAAACCATGATGCCAGCATCAATAATTGAAGGAAGGAGACAAGAATGCATACTTAATATTTAGATATCATATTCCTAAAGGATTTTGAAATGGTGCTTTACAAAGCAAACAATCCCTGTTTCAAAGAATAATTACAGAGAGCAAATATTAAGCATGCGATGTTGGCCCTGACCCCACTCCTGTGGGTGGGGCACCAACAAGCCAGACGACACATGACGTGGGATTGCTCTGAGAGCCACAAGCTGGGTGAGCAGGACTTTACATAGCCCTCAACAAAGACATGAGAGCCTCAGAAGGCCAGCCTGAGAGGCCTGAGCTCAGCTCCGAACAGAACTGGAAACCTCTTCGGGTTACCCTCCAGGGTCCTACTCCTCAACCCTTGAGACTTCTACGGGCCATCCCTAAGAAGCCCAGAGGATTCTGGATCAAAAGTAGGATTTTCTTTTCCAAAGTGGGTCTTGGGTACCACTCTGAGGCCTATTTCTAGGCAGACCTCTTCAGGAGTAGACCCAGAGGTCCTTTGGCTAGATAGGGATGTGGAAGAATTTTTACCCTTTCCCTTAAGGCTACGCTTTGAAGTATTCCCCCATATCTGTTTGGCCAGGCTTAGTCAGCTGAGCCAGAGGCAAAGTGTGAGCCAGGCAGCCTACGGTAAGCCTGTCTCAAACAACACATTTTTGTTCATCATTCCAAAGGGGACGGTGATGACCCAGAAAGCCTCACAGACTTACTCTTAATTTTTTTCTTAATGGTAGCAACCATGCTGGCAGTAGAAAGTAGATTTTCCCAAGTGCATTGCCTCTGGTGCCCATTCATGCCTTTGTTTAGTGGTATGGATCTGTCTCGGTAACTTTCCTAGGTTATTAAGAAGAATTATTATTATTATTAAGAATGCTTTTTTATTGTTTATAAATTCTTTCCAAGTATTTGCATGGGTTGGGTTAACTGAACCTATAAAAATATTAATAGAAGTTTTACTGGGAGATAGGTTTTCCTTTTATTATGTAAATGTACATCTTGGGGGGGGAAGCACATGTACTAAGACCCAATATCAAAGAATTATTAAGTACTGTTTTTGTACTCTACTAAAGAGATGAACATCGCCTCAGCTGTTAAATACAGCTTCTGTCTCACAATTAGGTGTGTCTGTGATAGGTTTGTTTCTGTTATTGGTGTTATACCTTAGTTCCAATGGTGTAGACTGATTGGAGATGCTGCGCCCCATCTTGTGCTTATCAAGCAATCCCAGTGTGCAATTTGTCCTGTCAATTGGCTCTGGGACATGTGAAGTTGGAAACATTGGCACTGTCACTGTCAAAGACAGAAGCGATTTATCTGGAAGGCACTGAAGTATGCCCCTGAAGACAAAGTCACTTAATAAAAGTGACACCACATTGAAACATACATCCCCTCACCGGGCCCCTTCCGGTAAGCTGGCCCAAGGATGGTCAAACCTGGGGCTTTCCACTCAGTGGCACCACAGCAATTTATTTCATGACAAGTCTGATATCTCCCCTTCTGCTTTCTAATCAGTGGAGTATACTGGAGAGGGACAGTCAGCAGAGCTCTCCAGGCCCCGAATGTTCACAATGAGAAAATTCTCTAAATGACAAATCAATATCAAGCACACTGCTTGAGAGTCCTCCTGACAAATGGATTCGAGGGACCCACACAGGGGCGGGTGAAAAATGTCACCGATTTTAGTCCTTGTAGCACTTTATCAATTCATTTCCCTTACTGCACAATTCATTAGAAATGGAGCAGAGAAGGCATTAAACATTTAGAAAAATATCATATTGAGACAACACTGGGCGGGAAGGAATAAAATAAGCACACCAATCTATTGGTTGCAAGTCTAGAGCTCTTAATCAAAGGCCAGAGAAGGTTTGAGAGAAGAGAGGTACACCGAAGTTAACTAAACATGGAATAACTAGGTATTCCAGAGAGATGAACACTTATGGTCCAACAAACTGCTACATGAATGTTCACAGACGCTTTATCGGTAATAGCCAAAAAATGGACTCAGTCCAGATGTCCTTCAACAGGAAAACTGTTAAGTAGTCGGTGGCAGAGCTGTCCCATGGAACGACCACTGGCACCTGTACCAGCCAAGATGGCTCCCCAGGGAATTCTGCTGGGTGAAACTAAACCCCCAAATTGACATACAGTATGATCCCGTTTGTGTATCATCTTAGAGACGGGGAACATATTGGTGGTCGCCAGGGTTTGGGGTGGGTGGGGTGAGGAAGGGAGAAAGGAGGGTGTGGTTATAAAAGGGCAACGGGTTGTGAGGGACACCTTTGGTACCTTCGCTGTGGGGCTGGAGACATACCCGCACACATGCAAAAGTTGCATAGAACTAAATACACACAGAGGCATCATGAGTGAAGGTAAAACTTGGAAAAGCTGAGTAAGATGGGTGGGTCGTATGACTGCGGTATTACACCATGGTTTTGGAAAGTGTTATCGTAGGAGAAAAGTGAGTAAAGTCTTGGGGATTATTTCTTAATAACTGCATGTGAATCAATGATCCCAATAAAAATATCAATTAAAAAAGTCATCTCCTCCATCTTATTAAGAGTTGGTTTTCTAATAAAGCTATCTTTATTTATCAAAATCTGTTAATATACTTAACACTGTTCTGATCAATGCATATGCATAATAATTGTAAGGATAACTCAAGCCAGAAGATATTTAAATTTAAAGGCTTATAGTCAAAGAAAATAATTTTTGAAAGCTTCCATTATTTACATATTTTCCTTGCAGAAGAAACAGGACAGGATGGGAGATAAATGATTAAACCCCAGTTCTAAAATCTTGTCTCTCCCTTTATGTGACCTCACAAGAGAAAGAAATGGCCCCATTTAATGTCCTTGTCAGCTTGTTAATGACAGACTTTGTGCTATTTGCAAAGCAGGCAAGCTCTTATCTGTGGAATGCTAATGCAGTGTGTACCTGTTTCCCTAGAACTCTTCCTGGTAAACAAACCTAAAATCTATAGAGATACAGCAAGCACATGGCTTCTGGGAAAACGTCTCTTGAGCTATACACATCTCTTATACAATGATGTGTAAGTTCCCCAATAAAACTGAAAAAACATAGTGGCTGGCAGAGAAGTGCACTAGCCTAAGTGGAAAATGATATTTTTGAAAGAGATACTAGTTTGGTATATAGGTTACGTGCACTACATGTAAAGGAACCATGTAGCGATTTTATTTAAAATTACAGCACTTGAAGCAGGATAGAAACTATATCCTCTGCAACTGTTTAAACGTACAATGGAAATATTCACTGCATACTTAAAAATGTATGGCCAATGAGAATACTCATATATTTTGTAGAAGACTGAGTGAATCCCCTAGACTGTGTCTTACTTGACTGATTCTTACTTAAAAGATCTACTCATAATTAACAATAATGTTAACTAAAACTACCCTGAGATGTCTTCCTTGCTTACCAGACTGGTAAAAACGAAAGGTATGGTGAACCCTGTGTTGGCAAGGCTATAGAGAAACAGACACCCTCATGTACTGCAGCCTGGGGTGCAAACCAATAGAAGCTTTTTGGAGGGGAATTGGTAAAATGTAACAAAACCACACAAGATGAATGAATACATTTGTACTTGGCTCGGTGCTAATTTCAATGGAAAATAAAACTTTCTATGAGCATACACAGCAGACTAAACAACCTTGAAGATTAAAATTTAGTTTTTAGATACCTACAGCCAACAACCTTTTGATCAAAATCACCCCTTGTGCTGACTGGATCAACCTATTTCGGTGATAGGTGACAGATACTACTCTAATTGTCCTGGTGCGTGTGTGTGTGTGTGTGTGTAACACCTTTGATAACCATATATATATATATGAAATAGTATATATATATGAAATAGTACCTCTGACAATCAAAAATTTGCAACCACTCAAGACCTTTATTGCATTTACCTTCTGTTTCTAAGTAGAGTGCAATGCACGATGGAAAGTAATTTTTAATTACTAGCACCGTTATCTGTTTCTATTGTTAGTTAAAAGTCACCTAGGAACCATAACTTTCCTGCCATTTAACTACTGAGCTTCGCTCAGGAAATATTGTGACCACCTGATAATATTGCTACTACCAACCTCTATGGTAGAGCTACCACATCGAAAAAAAGCCCTGGAGAATTCTACTAGATTTCTTTGTAAGAAAGGAGAGCGGTATCAAATATTTAGAAATACAGGAGCAAGGATTTTTAGAGGCTTATGTTGCAGCTTTGAAGAGTATCTGGTTAAAGTCATTGCTAATGAGTGTATTCTTAAGAGAAGAAAGAAAGAAAGACGTTTCTCTTTCAGTGTTGGGAAAATAAGAACAAGGAACGGAGCGGGCTCATAGGAATCTTTTAGATGAATGACCACTTCAACAAGTCCAATTATTTTTAGTAAGAGTGTGCTTGCACTGGAGCAAAGCTTTAAAATCTTGACGGATTAAGGACAAGCAAGAAGCTCTGCTGTTATTTTTCAAGAAGCACCTGCTTGCTCAGCAGTCAAAAAAGTCTTATTTTCAGCCACAGTAGAGCCCTACTAGCAGTGCAAAGTAGGCGATCACTGCTCAGCAGACTCTCAACTGCTTCCCTCTGGTTGGCCCGAGTAGAAGCAAAGAGCCACGGAGATCATCAGCCCAGGTAAGCAGAAAACTCAACAAGGCAACTCCAGGAGACCTGTGAACGGCACCAGGAAGGAACAGGGACAATGTCTAGTCTACATCCTTGGGGATGGGTCTGAATGTCTCGGCTCCAGAAACCTTGTACACAGAAAGCAAAGACACAGACATCATGACTTCCAGATCGAATCCAAGAGAGCAGAGCTCTTCTTTTAGAAGGATTGTATTTTCCTTGCTTTGGGAAATACCTCTTTATAAAGGGGAATAGGTTCCCTATAAATGCACTGTCTTTCCCATATGGGTCTTTGCAAATTGACTTTTTTTTGAGCTCTCTCGACATTCTTCCGAAGAGCTGCTGTGAGTTTCCATGCTCTCACTTTCTCTCCATCATCAGCCTCACACGGACACTGAGGTGCTGGGTGTGATAAGATCTACAAGGGACAGAAGGAACACAGGGACCTGTCACTGACATAGCTGGTGTGGGTTCAGCTCATCCCTCCTCATTCACCGGACACGGAGTGTGACAGTTAATTTTCTGTGTCATTTTGACTGGGTCGTGGTGTGTCCAGATACCTGATTAAACACTATCCTGGGTGAGTCTGTGAGGATGTTTCTGGATGAGATGAACAATGGAATCCTTGGACTACCTTTGCCAGTGTGGGTGGGCCTTGTGCACTCCCCTGAGAGCCTGAAGAGAATGAAAGGTGGAGTAAGGGAGGATTTGCTCTCTTGGCCTGACTGTCTTCAAGCTGCGACACTGACCTTCTCCTGCCTTTGGACTAGAACTCAGGCTGGAGCTGGACCATCGATGCCCCTGGGTCCTCAGCTACCAAATGCAATTCCTGGGACTTCTTAGCCTCCATAATCACATAAGCCAACTCCCCTTAACAGAACCCTTTATTATGCAGGGTTGTGTGTGTGTGTGTGTGTGTGTGTGTGTGTGTGTGTGTACACACACACTTACATGCATAGAAATACACCACCAGGCCCTTAACTTTCAAGTTTTTAATGGCATAACAACATACTCAGCATTATCATTTTCAAACTCTTAAAATTCAGGCTAGTTTCATGTGAGGGGTTTACTTCCTTTTTGATGTTGGTCTATTTGTATTGGTGAATGAATGATAACAATGTAATAATATAATAATAATAACACCTCAGCTAATAAAATAATGACTAGTATCCTGAGAAAAATAAAGATATCAAAGAAACCTGAAATACAACCCACCTAATATTTAAAAGTGTTTCAAAATTAATTTTCCTCACTGACTGGTTAAGAGGAACAGGAAGAGATAGGTGGTAGTTTTAGTTTGTTCAGGGTTCTCCTGCTTTGTTCAAGGTTTCTCTACTGTCAGGCCTCTGTTACCACAGTTGGCAGTGATGTCTTATTATTATTATTATTATTATTTTGGTCAGCGCCCTCAGAAGGTAACGAGTGGTCGCCAATATTCATGGATGGGCCAGTATTCAAGGAAACAAACAAGTGTGGACCAGAATTCTGGGTGGAAGTGAGATGATAAGAAAACTTTCCTTTTCTGGCCACAACTATGACGAGAAGTCTCCGGAAGCTGGAAGGAGACTTCCGTTAAACAGCGCATGTCTCAAGGCCAAACCCACATGCACACCCAGCCTGCCCTCCACTCTCCTTCCGTGGATTAGCTCCTCTCGGCCGTCTCCCATAGCCTTCTCTGTCCGTCACAGCCTCTGCATCTCAGGTCAAGGGTGGCAGATCTTTGCACTGTTTCTGAACGTTCCCTGAATTTGTGCAATCACAGAATTGGTAGGTGGGGCTCCTGCTGTGACAGGAAGACCTCCATTGCTGGCCTCAAGCGCTGACGGCCCAAATCTTACTTGACATCGCCTACTTCTGTCCATAGTCGTTCTGGTCTGCCAGGTGGCAATTCAATCCGGGGTTGAAGGGAAAACTGATTCTATCAAAGAGCCTACCCACCGTACCGGGAGCCACGCTGCAGCAGGACAAATAATTCCTCCCACCGAACAAATACAGTTCAAAAAAATAAACAAGCGGGGAGGGAGGCCACCATTTTCCACAGTCAAAGCATAGTTCTAATACACAGACATACACACTCCCCCAATTTCCTAATATCCCTTCCCTGTAAAGCCTGTTGTGTGTGAATGCTGAGAGAAGAGTCAGCATCTCTAAATTAGAAATGTGTGATGTGTGTGTGTGTGCACGCACGTGTGAGTGCCCAAATGAACGAAAGACACGATGAAGATGATGCACTTTGTGGCATGAGAAAATGTGCCCCGGGTTTTGTTTTTGTAGAGGCCTGGCAAAATCTTGTGGAAAACAAATCCTAATTTTTCTTCTTAATTTTCTTTCAGAAAAAATATAAAATAAAAGCATAATTTAAGTCAAAGGTAATGAAAAACTATACTATCACTGATCTAATTAAACTCACCAGGACCCCCAATAATCCTCCAGAAGCAGAAAAGTGAGATTTTTCTTCTTCTAACACCCTAGATTCAAAGAATGACTCAGAACACAGTCACCTCCCCAAAATATTTGATCCCTCATTAGATTTTGGTCTGGACAAAAAAAATGTTTCATTTGATGATTCCATCTTGCTTTCAGGATGTATAGGAAATTCCACCAATTCAAGCCTTCTGGGATACAGTCTAGTATCTACCCACTATTGACCTTACATGAGACTCAAATCTCTCAATAAACAAACAAACAAACTCAGCTTCTATTACCCGAATTAATGTGGCAAGATCTCCTATTATCTTGATTGCTATAAAAGAGCCCCCAGTAAATAACCAGCTAGTTATTCTTGGGTGTCCAAGAAAAACTCCCCTGTGGCCCCATAAAGCTTAAAATCCCCATGCGCCTCGAGAACCACGGAACATTTGAATTGACCTGGGAAAAGGGCATCCATCCCAACTCTGGGCCACTCTTGCTCACTCAGAGGCTACACAACTACATGTTGTGCTCAGAGTGGCCCTGAGTCAATCCCACTCTTCAAGCAAAAGGAACTGAAATCCAGGCCAAAGGTCTGGACTGCATGCGAAAGGACACCAGCCTCTTCCACTTCTCCATTCCCAAAGCACACTTCTCCACCGAACTCCAGTTCCAAGTTAGAAGCCTTCAGACACCAGGGGAAGGGCAGGCGGAGAAGTGATTTTTGTACCAATCAGTTCTGAGCCCCATTCCAGCCAGGTATGGATGACTTATTGAACCCACAATAAGTCAAAAGCAAAACAAAGCACAATCCTCTTCATTTGAAGCAATACCACCTTAACTAATGATCTGATCAGAAAAAAAAGGAATAAAAACAAAACGAGATTTTTAAAAACGATAATATTCAATTTTATGTCATCAGGAAATTACATTTAAAAAATGCTTAATATTTCTAATTAGTTTATTTATGGGTCTCATCCAAAATGCGAAAATAAATAGTGCTTAACATTTATGGAGTGATAACTCTCAGGCAGTGTTTTATGGACCCGATACATGAACTAACTACATCTCACATAATCTTGAGAGATAAGCATGGTTATGCTATCCATTTTAGATGGGAAGAATTGAGGCACAGAGAGGCAACATCACTTATCAGGGGTCACACAGGCAGTTTGGATGCAAAGCTCAGTTCTTAAGTACCTCTCTGTATCATTCCATTGACGCAAGACAGGATTTGTATTCAGACACTCTTCCTTTGCTCAAATGCTTGAACCAAAGAGTTTGAATGGCGTTAAGACTGCTCTACTTCCCCGTGCAGGATCACAACTACCATGGAATGACCATGAGAGAAAAACAAAGCATTAGAATCTGTCTACTATGACTGTGGATGCAACGAAATCACCATTTCCCTTTGTGATATATACTGTTACTGTTTAAAAACATTTTGTTTTTTAGGGTAAGCCCTAAAGTGGCAGAGGGCTTCTTGATACATCCTGTCTGTGGTACTAGGAGCTACCATTTTATGACCTGAAGACAGTCTCTTTCTGAGTAAATGAGTTGAAGCCACACACCATAGCATCTAGCAATTTTCCATCATCCCACACACCCTCCTAATTGATCTCACTTAAGAACTCCTTTTGGAAGAGCACCATCAACAAAATTCAGCCCTCTTTACTGCTGAGCTGTGTTCTACCCACATCCTCTGGACAATCCTGAATGCATCCCTGACTCCAAAAATATTTTAACAGAAGTCTGTAGATGGTCTGGTGGGGAGGGTTCCCTGAAGGGAACAGTTCTCTCTGTTGCAAAGAAGAGCTAATGCTTCTGGGCTGGCCTTTGTTTATTCTCTCAAAATACTTCTCCGGGGTAGGAAAGAGGGAAGAAAGCAGAACTTGCAACTTCAAGGTGCTGTCTAGAGAAGCAGGGGCCATCTAAAGATTTGTCCTAAAGACTTCACCCAGGGCAAGAAGGGGCTGAAATCTCAGAGCAACAAGGAAGCAGCAGCTATGATGGGGCAGAAGTTAGAGGGAAAATCAGAACCAGGGACTAATGATGTATATTAAAATGATAATGTATGCTATGCTACGTTTTTTTATAAATATAGGATTTTATGTTATGCTTTATTTTTAGAATTTTATACGTGAAATATATATAATATGGACTTTCACAGATTTTATTTTATAAGTTCTTTACAATTTTTAAAGTAACATATTTAGGGTGTTGTGCAAAATTTATATTGCATTAGAGGGTACTGTCGTTTGGCTGGAGTTTGACAATCACCACATGACCCAAGAAATTAAATGCAAACTTGATTGTACATTAGCATTTTTCTAAGAAAGGAGTCACCACTTTAATCAGAAAAGGGATTAGCAATGCAAAAGAAGAAAAGACACATTGCCTATATTAAATTCCTAGAATTATGGCAGTGAGGAATATGAATGTTTTTTAAATTTTTGATGTGTATTTTAAAGTTGCCTTTCAGAAACATGTTGCCAATTTTTATTCCCAATAGCTATATATAAGACTCTTTCCACACAGACACTTTCAACAATAGTGATCATCATCTTTAGCATCTTTGTCAAAGATTAAATTGTTTTAATATATTTATTGGTGATCTTTGTTTCTTCCTTGGTAAATGACCTGTTCAATTTCTTTGCCCCTTTTTGTTTCAAGAGAGGGTTGTTTATCTTCTTGCCAGCATGTGTATCTTGCTTTGTTTTACATCTCACTCCTTTGGTCAGTATCCAGATCAACAGTAGACAATACTGGTGATAACGGCAATCCTAATCTGTAGCCTAAATTTATTTGGAATGCAGGACAATTCCAGAACATCAGAAATATACTCATGAGCAAACATAAGTAGCCAAATGCATTTCAACAACTTCTCTTGCTCAGTGATTATCAGTAGCTCAGATAACTGATAACCAAAGAGCTTATAAGGCATTACAAGACACATATTCGAATTTCTTTCCCAAGTTTAGCAGCTCAGAAATCCTGACATTGCTTTTCTAGCCCTCAAAAGATCATAAGAAACTTGATGACTGTATTCATGATGTTTTAAAATTCAATCAGAGGGGGGAAATCACAAAAAGTCATCCACAAAGAACACACATAACTGAGAAAAGTTTGCTGCATTACCTAGACACATTGAACAGAATTTTTCCCAAAAGCACCGAAATCGCTATCAACAATCTTATTGTTGATCACAATCTTAGGGAGAAGTTACACAGCGAGTTATACACATACACACATTTGATATCTACATATTCACATCTCCACATACACATTCACGTGTAATTAATCTTGCACAGTCAAAATTCTATAAATATTGATCACAGAAGAGGACAACCGTGGAAGAATGCCAAAATAACAAATCATTTGGCTAGAGAACTTTCCAAAATGACAGCTCCTATTTCTTTGGGTTATTTCTGTGTGTGTGAATCTCAAAAGAAGGGCATTCCCTGAAGCAAGACGGGAGACTATGAGAAAACACAGCCATACAAAAGGCACCGCAGTCATATCGGTAAAGTCCCCTATTAGAGCACGCAGCCATTAGTTTCACATCTCCCGCACATATCACAATGCAAAATGAGGGCCATGACTGATGAAAACCTTGGAGATTGCTCTAGCTGTCAAAATGTATGGCCTCTCCAGCAGAGTTCTAAAATTGCATCCATTTGAAGCTGGGAAATCAAGGGCCCGGGCAGCAAATCCATTATTCCGAGGTGAGCCAGACTACCTACATCTGCAGAGTTTTTTAGGCTATGCGGAATTGACTCCCCGGTCCTTAATATTTGCTTACTGAAGAGTCCATCTTTCCAAATATTTATGTAAGTACACCCTCAGTTCATAGCATGGTAACTGGCAAACAACGTGGATTTGGAAAAATCCCATGAGGCAGTGGCCACTGTAAGTTATGGTGGGTGAACACTGGGATGTGCATCAGAGTACTTGTATAGGAATCTTATAGGGACACATCAGTCTGCCATTAGCCATCTAAATTTTTTTGATGTTTATACATGTTTGAGACAGAGAGAGAGAGAGAGAGAAAGAGAACTGGTGGGGGAGGGGAAGAGAGAGAGGGAGACACAGAATCTGAAGGCTCCAGGCTCTGAGCTAGCTGTCAGCACAGAGCCCGACGCGGGGCTCGAACCCACAATCCATGAGGTCATGACCTGAGCTCAAGTCGGACACTTAACCGACTGAGCCACTCAGGCACCCCTGCCATTAGCCATCTAGCCATTTAGTCCCATCTCAAACAAACAGGGAAACTGGGTATAAATCACTGCCGGCTCTCTAACGAACGGGCCATGATACCACAATTTTCAGCTTGGTGGTGTTCTCAGGATCCTAATTTAAGGCCAACCCCCCCCCCCAAAAGTCACTGCTTAATGCCAATCAATGCTCTCCAAATGATAAAATTTTTAAGCATCTCCTTCCTAACATCATCCATGCAGAAAATAACGAATTGTTGCTCATAGATTAGACACCTGTCAGGCCTGCAATGCACGCAGCATAAGAGAGAGGCTTGAACAGAAATTTGGCAGGTGGGCCAACTGAAAAACACCGTCTGATTCTGAGTGTGAAATGTCCTTGTAGGGCTCCCTACATACCCCCAACTATGGCCACAAATCCTGGGCTCTAGAGAAACTACTTCCACTTAATGACTATTTCATGTGCAAACCTCTATTCCTTTGCTTTGTCCTAGTGCATGGCAAAAACAAACCCAAACTCTCCGCAGAGTTCTAGAAAAAGGAAATGAACAAAAAATAAAACAAGATGATTTTAATCCATTTAGACAGATAAAGATGCAAAAAAAAAAAAAAAAAAAAGAAAAGAAAAACCCACAACAGCTTTAGGATCCTGAGATTACCTAAGTCCTTATCATTAACTGAATGGATTTGTTTAGATTTTATTTTTTAGAGAGAGAGAGAGTGAGAGAGACCAAGCATGGGGGGGGGGTGCGGGCAGAGGGAGAAAGAGAGAGCATCCTAAGCAGGCTCCATGCCCAGCACGGAGCGGGACATGGGGCTTGATTCCACGACTGTGAGATCATGGCCTGAGCTGAAACCTAGTCAGGCACCCCTGAATGGTAGATTTTATACTGAGTAGTTGGACTAATCGGCTGATGTTTGGTCTTGGACAAATATCTGAATCTTGGTTTCCTCGTTAACAAAATGAGGATTCATTCAACAAATGTTTGAGTGTATCGGCTGTCAGAGAACACAGCAGTGGAGGGAAAAAAGGCAACTGCAGCTATGTGTCCATGATCTAATACAAGTGACAACACTGCCAGTACCAGTTTTTACAGCGGGGAACAAAGAGGGGGGTATGAATACCCCCAGCACACCGTAAAGTCTCCCAATAAAACATAGTGGGGCAAGATGTGTTGCCTTCATGACTGCTGCAAACTGCTGTGGGCCCAGTTTACTGGTCCCACTTGGATTCTCCAGCTTCCAAATCCTTTCTAATGTTTATTTTTGAGAGACAGAGACGGAGTACGAGAAGGGAAGGGGCAGACAGAGAGGGAGACACAGAATCTGAAAAAGGGCTTCAGTCTGAAGCTGGGCTGTCAGCACAGAGCCCAACACGGGGCTCGAACTCAGGAGAACTGTGAGATCATGACCTGAGCCAAAGACCAGTGCCTAGCCAGCTGACTAGGTGACACTTTTCTTCCTTTAACATCAGACTGAATCCTTCCCATTTTGTCTACAGACAGACCTAGACTAACTACTGTCTTCAGAAAGGCTCTATCCACCTAGCAACAGGTCAGATGCCCCCTCTATCCCCAGCTCACCCCACGGACAGGAAAATGCGAGAGAGCTCTGAGCCCGACAGAGGCCTGACATCTTCCCAGCTCAGGCTCCCACTGCGGGCCACATCTGCAGGACACTGGTTAGTTCCTGTCCCCATTTCCACGAGCAAAGTATCATTCTGCTAAAGCTGTTTAACAATATTATAATGCCAAAATATTCTGAATTGGAGATAAACATAATTTATATATATTAGCACCCGTGGATCCAAAGGTTAAAACTGCCCAGAAGAGCATCCACACAGAAAGGCATCTTCTTGAGGTCACTGGAAAAATCACACAGAAAAACGCATACATGGAGGAGGGGCTCAGGTAAGAGTGCTCCTGGCAGAGAGGTTTTGAACTTCTTTATCATGCTAGCTATGGGGAGAAACTGTCCAGCTACATTTTCTATTCTGAAGATAGTCCTATTTTCACTAACATGGTTAGTAATATGTTTCTGTAATATGTTTCTACGCCTCTGCTGAGCTGATTAACCATTTCTACTTGCTACCAAGGGCCTTCTTACCTAACTGCTGGGACCTGGCTCAGAGACCCTCTTTTTCAACAACAGGGGATCAATAAAGCACTTGCTGTTTTGAAGGCAGATTTATGTGTGGGGTCATTCTCTCCTCCAGAAGCCCTCACACGTGAAATAAATGTCCTTGGTTATCTATAGCCTCATTTGGGCTGTGGGAAGTGTTCCTTTCAAACAAGAAGAAAAAAACTGAACTGAAAACTACCTGAAGGCCACCCGGCATCTCAATGAGATGAGGGACAAGGCATCTGGCAATAATTTCAGGGGCCAGCTCCATGTGAATATCGATGGTAGTAGACTAAGAAAAAAAAATCATCAGAATTTTACTCTACGGTATTTGCAAGTTTTCTGTATAAGGTGGAAGTATATTTTAATAAAGGGTTTCAACATTAAAACACATCTTTGTCTCAAGCAACTTTGATTCTTTAATAATATGCATCAAATGTAATTTTTGTGGAAACATTTCAGTAAGTCAATGATTTTAAGGGACGTTTTAGTCAGCTATGATTAAGAACAATGAAAGCCTGGGCCAAAAAATCTAATAGAACATTAGGAAATGTTATAATACAACCATTTCTAGGTAGAAGACAGATTTCTATCAATTAAAACATGTGTGGGGCATATAAATGTATATAAACATGTAATACACATGTTCCATAGTTTCGTTCAAATTGTATTAATGTCCCTTCTTCTGATGACATCACTTATAAAACTGGGATTCTTTTTTTATTTTAATTTTTAATGTTTATTTATTTTTGAAAGAGAGAGAGACAGAGCATGAGTGGGGTAGGGGTAGAGAGAGAGGGTGACACAGAATCTGAAGCAGGCTCCAGGCTCGGAGCTATCAGCACAGAACCTGACGCAGCGCTGGAACTCGTAAACCACAAGATCATGACCTGAGCCGAAGCCGGTCATCCAACTGACTGAGCCACCCAGGTGCCCCTAAAACTGGGATTTTTATCTGAGTTTTTAAACCTCAGGGGAAATGGTTCCATTGAACACCACCGAAATTGGATTTTCAAAAACTGTAAACTCTGAAACTATAAATATGGTACAGTGATTAGAGAATGAAAAACAAGCATTTGTTCATTCAAAACAAATATTTTCTGAGTGTCTAAAATACTCCAGACGCTCAGGCAAACTGCAAGCATGTGGAGACACAAGTGAGTAAAACAGACAAATACGTCTGCCTTCATGAAGGAAGAGAAAATCGCATCTTAGCTGCTATATCCCATGCCTCAACTGGTAGCAACTGCCACTCTTAGGGCTACAGCAGCTTGGAAAGCAGGTATCCCACGGTGAGTCTGGACAATAAAGCCTCAGATCCACCCTCTCGTCATGCACAGAGTTCAAACTCACTTCACCGTCTACCAACTGAAGCTAACGTTTCACCTTCCAAATTGGATGATTGCTTTTGGACATAATATAAAATGTAATTCTGTGGTTTATAGTTACCTTGAAAAATTACTCTGAAGGGGCTTACCAATGAAATATCAAGTCTGCTCCCAAAAAATATATTCTTTCTAAGGTTCAACCAGCAGGGGCAATCCAAGCAATCGATGGGAGCAGCCCATAACCAAAGTTTTTTGTTTGTTTGTTTGTTTTAAGGTTAAGATTCAGAAAAACTCTGTTGAATTTTGGAACAACTTCAAGAAATGAAAATCTTCTCCATTTCTACCCATTCATTTAATTCTTGTTTTAATCATACAAATGGATAGTAACCAAGGACACGATAATTACAGATCAATAAGTATAGAATGGGTAGTTTTATATGCTCATAGTGGTGCTAGGCAGGGTGGGATATAACCAAAAAAAAAAAAAAAAAGGAGTTTGCCATCAAGTCAGAATCAACAAACATGAAATGATTCTCCAACAACAGAAAACAGCAGGTAACTAAGTGATGGGTAGTTTGGCATAATCCATATACCCAACAGGACGTCGTAAGAGGCAAAGTTAACAAGGTTGAGATGAGTTTGCCTTGACCAAGGGAGTGAACAGGTCAAAAAGGAGAGATTCCTTATAAGGCTTGGCCAAGGAGCGAATTGTGTACACACGTGGAGGGAAGACGGCTGTCTGACTAAGCTAGGGTTCATGTTTGGAGAGAGTTGGCGTGTGATGCTGGAGATGTAAGAGACTACAAAAAAGGCTGATGACTGGTAAAGGTTCAGACTAGACAAAATCAATGACAGGAAAGAGGATGTGGCAGTGGTGAATCAGATGATAAAAGCAGTATTTTTTTAAAGTAATCTCTACTCCCAACATGGGGCTCGAGCTCATGACCCTGAGATCAAGAGTTGACCCTGAGATCAACAGTTGACTCTGAGATTAAGAGTCGACATTAAGAGTCGACCCCAAGATAAAGAGTCATATGCTCTACCAACTGAGCCAGCCAAGCGCCCAATAAAACAGTATTTATGGAAGTTTAATCTGGTGGAGGTGGCCAAAGTCAACCACAATGTGACTTGCCACTCATAGAGGAAAATGTTATACCTCAATGGAAAACTATGCATTTATCGTCTACCCTTGGGGCCAGTCCTGTGAATTATTGGATTCTGGCTCTGTGGGAGTACCGTACAACTCTGTAAGTTAGGTGATAGCAATGCAAAATGATCCTTGTGTATACATGTGCAAATTCTGTCCTGTCCAGAAGCTGTCTGAGTGACTTCCCACCCACCCTTCCCAAACAGGGAATAACAATTTTGCTTTCATGTGTATATTCATTTCAATATTCCTGATCTTATCAATTAGCCTATCCTTCAGATTCTCTTTTGAACTGGTTATAGCATCTGCCTGCTTCCCTCATTGATTGATGAGGAAATAAAATCCAAACACATGTTCATTTTATGTCTGCATGAAAGTCGGCATTTTGCCTTATGCGGAAGTGTATTCTGAAGGATAAAGTCATAGTGCAGGCCTGGGTACCTTGACAGAGAGGTCAGTGCCAGTACAAATGGGGAGAAGGGAAGAAACCAGACTCTTCAGAGAAAATATTAGGGCGCCCGGGGGGCTCAGTTGGTTAAGCATCTCCCTTCAGCTCAGGTTCATGATCTCATGGTTCCTGAGTTCTAGCCCTGTGTCGGGCTCTGTGCTGATAGCTCAGAGCCTGGAGCCTGCTTTGGATTCTGTGTCTCTGTCTCTCTGCTCCTCCCCTCCCCACACTCGCACTCTGTCTCTCTCTCAAAAATAAATATACATTAAAAAATAATAATAAAATGTTGGGCAAGACACGGTGACTGAAGGAGTATCCTGAGTAATTCCCAGAGAGGTATGTTTGGAGCTCAAAGACAGGTGGGTAGATGCCTAACAAAAGGGAGAGTGTATCTGATTTCTGTGGCCATCATATTGCTGCATAACAAATCAGCCTGAAACTCAGTGGCTGGTTTTGTGGCAATACCGTGGACATACATAGCAGACAGTTTGGCCATTTGTTGGGGTCATGAATCAGTCTGCCTGGGAAGAAGGCATGATTTGGAATGACTGGTTGGTCTCTCTAGGAAATTTGACTCTGAAATGCTTAAAGGTAGCACATTAATAAGGTCTCAGTACAATATAAATAAAACCCTTTAGAAAATACTAATCTATGTCCAACTACAGCTCAGAATCAAATTAATTCTTTTCACCTGATTTGCTTTTTTTCCCCTTCCCTATAGAGCCAACAAGCAATCTGATAGTCAAAAGATGTTCACACGCTTCTTGTTAGAAATCAGTTTCCAAGGGTAATAAATTGCATCGCCAGCATGATTAAATTAAAATAAATTCACATCAGTGTCCCTTGCGGTCTTCCTCCAATATACTCTAATATTAGAGACCTATATTTCCTAACTGTCCATGCCCTGAAGTGAAGAAAAGAAAGGGAGATTTGCCTTCACCTTTCTCTGTAGCAGGAGAGGACCTTTCCCTTCCTTTGTAGGAAGAAAATATAAGGTTGTCTACTCTGTCAAAGGATTGCCGACTTCACTTGACACAGTATTTTCCCAAGAATTTCTTTTCCGAATGGAAAGTAATATACACAGCTTCAATGTAATAGACAGAATTACTATTTTTGCTGACCTCAAGACGTGCTGAATGTTACTATGGCAACACAGAAACAGACAAACAAAAACCAGAAAAACACAAAAAGTTAATAAAAAAAACATTCATTTTTCATCTTTGGTACTTTCTAGGGCTCCTTCCTCCTGCAAAACAAGCCATCGCTTTTTTGCTTTTCTGTTTTGCTGGAAACAGAATAAAATCTGAGTAAGAAACTGCTCGACACCAAGATAGCTACGATGATCTATGAAAAAATCCGAGATTCATAAGTAAAATACCTGAATGTTATATTAGAAAAACCAGATGAATCTGGTTTGGGATATTACTGCAGATTCTGTTAGTTGGGAGAACTGGTCACTTAAGAACGATCTTTGGGCCTTGGTTTCAATTTTCCAGAAAGAGGTTGAGAAGACATTTGAGGATTCACACACAGAGTAATGCTCTTCTCAAAATGACCACTGCATAGAAAAAGGGCACAGCCTTGTCTACCCAGATTCATCAAGAGCAACAAAGGAACAGATGATACTTAAAGTCAGTATTCAAAATGCATCAGAAATAGGACAATGATACTTTACCGACCAGATGTTTACAAAAGAATTAAAAAGCAATTAGATATGCAAAAGCCTTTCTTCCTCTGAGGCAGGATACAATTAGCAAGGTCAATTATGCCTCCTTGAATGTGTCCCCTTGATGAAGAGAAGCCAGAGTAAATACTAGTCCTGTGGGCTTGTCAGGGCTGCTCTCGGCATGAACCCCTGAGCACGAGAAAATATGTCCCAGGCTTAGTCCTCATTACACCATCATGGGATGGATGCACAATAGCATATTGTTAAAAGTCTCCTTAGGAAACTGACACAAACATAGCCAGGGTCTTTACCCATCACCTTTACTGGTGTATTTCTTTAGTGGAAAATACCACATGCAGAAAAGGAGAAAAAAGAGATGAGCTCATGGCAGAAACTCTCCAATGGTCTTCTTTTGTTGCTTCCTTTTGGTTTTTGGTGGTAACTGTTTGTGTTTCAAGCAGAGAAGGCACCAAGTAGTATCATCACTGATTATAACTCAGGGAGTATTATTGTGGGGGTAAAGGGTTCTCTTCTGGTTAAATGAGTGTTCAAATTTATGACCTGATTACACTGTGATGATGCCCATAGGACAGATACTCCTCCTGACATACATTCTGGAAGCCTTTTGGTGGTTCTCTTGAGTGCATATTTTAGAATTAAACTCTGCCAGATACTCCTCTTCATTCAACCTTAGTGTCACGGAACCTTCAAAGACTTGATAAGAATGCCAGTCAATAGATGTGCCTTTAATCACGTTCATTAAATTAATTGAGAGTAAGTAAAAAACAAAAAACAAAAAACAAAAAACCATGAGTTCCTTGAAGGCAGAGACGGAATCTGTTTTTTTCCTACCATTGATCGTACCAGGTCCTTAAGAGATATTTGTCAACCATGAAATATGCCTATGGAGAAAAAAGCTCCATTACCACAGTTTCAAAAATCCATGAAAGGTGTTGGAGCTAAAAAACCAAGAAGTGTGGTAACACTTCAAAAGGAGACACATGTAAAATTACCTGTAAGGGTGATAACATTAATGTCTTTCTTTAGCGCCAATATAATTTTTTGAATGTAAATTTGGCATTATTGCAGGAATCTTTAGCTCAAAGTAAACAAAACAAAGCTAACTCGAAGCAGTAATTCCTCTCCCTGAAGCTAAATTGTTCATTTTCTCTGGATAGGATACAAAGAGAGAGAAATGGGTGAGAAATGAGGAAATAGACCAGAAAGAAAATGGAACTGACAAAAATGTGTGTACGTGTGTGTTTGGCTAAGTTGGTTAAGGTTGTATGATTAGTTTTTAAAGTAAAATGAAGACACTAAGACAAGATTGGTAAATTATGTGGCACACAGTGACCTGAATTCACGCAATAAATAGTAGAACATCTTGACCAACATGAAATATCAGTATTTTTTTAGCTCGCACGTGACAATGCATGAAGCTAACCGTTATCGAATACCTACTATGTGCTAGGTGCTAGGTCAGGCATTTGCATCTGTGGTCACACATGCAAATTTCAGGATCATTATTTAACAGTGGAGGAAACTGAGTCTCAGAAAAACCAGTTGATGTGTCTAGTTCCACAGAAGAAGGGATTTTTCCGGGGCTGGACTCCAAGCATTTTCTGAATCCAAATTCAGTGTGCATTCCAACTAGGCTGAAGGACTTAAAAACTGAACAACAAATCAAATCGAATGGTCCCAGCTAACATATTTACTATGTAAACGCCATGATGCCTTCACTTCACCTGGGGATTCTGGCAACTACAATGTGATAAACCACCTGCAAGATCTGTCGAATGACATTTTTATCTCATCGGATATCAACCCCCCAAAGTGAAATTCTCTTCATCAAACAGATATTTGCTGAGTGACTACCACGTATCTGGCACTTTCCTAGACACTGGGAAGGGAACACGTTGCAGCGCTGCAGTTCCTGGTTTCACGGAGCTTACAGTCGAGAGGATGATACAGAGACACAAACACACACGTACAATCAGTGTGTTAGGGTACCTTGGTGCCATGAGGCTCAGAGGAGAGCCACCTCAGGAAATGAAACGGGCAAGAGGTCAGTGTGTGAGTCACATGAAGAACTTAGCACCCTGTCCTGAATTCAGTGGCGCAGCCGCTCACGAGTTTCAAGCAGGACAACAGGATTCACAGACATTTTTATTTGAGAAGGAGCCATCTGACTGGGTGCATGGGTTGGGGATTCACAGCAGGCAGGTGGGCAAAGGGAGACGTAACCATAGTAGTCAGAGCAGAAGACAGAAGGGGTATAAACGCCGGAGGCAGAGCATGAGAAGTTAGTAGAAGGAAAATCAAGGTGACTCAAGGGGCGCCTGAGTGGCTTAGTCGGTTAAGCGTCCAACTTTGGCTCAGGTCATGATCTCATGGTTCGTGGATTCAAGCCCTGCATCAGGCTCTGTGCTGACAGCTCAGAGCCTGGAGCCTGCTTCAGATTCTGTGTCTCCCTCTCTCTCTGACCCTCCCCTGCTCACACTGTCTCTCTCTCTCTCAGAAATAAATTAAAAAAATTAAAAAAAGAAAGGTGACTCAAGACTGACTAGATGTTGGTGGTCATGGGGGTGACACATCGGGTGAGGTGTCATCTAGGACACTTATGGAGTTGGGAGGGGTGAGGGCCACTCACAGAAGAAAGAACAATTTGGAAAAGGAAATGAATTGAGCTTTGGATAAGATGACTTTGTGTACCCAACGACTGGTCAGGAGGACAGGGGGATGGTCTGGGCTACACATAAATTATCATGTTTTCAAGAAAACTTTTTTTAATGTTTATTTATTTATTTTGAGAGAGTGAGAGAATGTGGTAGACAGGCAGAGAAGGAGGGAGAGAGAATCCCAAGCAGGTTCTGTGCTGTTTAGCCCAGAGTCTGATGTGGGGCTCAAACTGACAAACTGTGAGATCATAACCTGGGTCAAAATCAAGGGTCGGACACTTACCTGACTGAGGCACCCAGGCGCCCCTCAAGAAACCTTTTTGAATGGCAGTAAGCACTGAATGTTCTTTCAGCTTTCTCAAAACATGTCTAATTGTCTCAGGACAATTCTCTAACTTTTGACAAAGAACAGTTGTGACATCAGAGGAAGGAAAAAAAAGCTTGTTTGTTTGGTGTTTTTGAAGAGCCACACTGTAACTGTCCACTACTAATAGTGGCTTAAAATTATGTAAACCGTGGTCATTCTATGAAGAGGCATTTTGAAAAGTTACAGGCCATGATCATACTGCAATCTTTTACACTTCGACCTTTTACTTCTTGAAGTAAAAACATAATTAAGAGAAATAAAACCTACTTTACTTGGATGCTGATTCCAAAGAGGGCCCATATAATAATGACTTTATGAAGCCAGCATAATGGAAAATGTGCAGGAGTCATGGAATGGTGTGGCAATTCCACACAGTGAACAGATGGTGGCTTTGAAACGCTGAAATGTAACGAGCCTCGGGTAGACTTTTAAGTGAGCCAAGCACCAGAAAGCATAACCAGATGCCAATCACCAGCCCCAAAGTGATAGTGTACTTTTTACCTGAACAGCCGGCACAGATGAACAGTACAGTCTCAAGATGCTTGGGAAGAATGACCTTGACTGAGTAGTAAGTACCTGGTCTTTCAGAAACTTTGATTTTAGTTTAAACCACTCATCTGCGTACTTTGAAGGGAACCCTTCCCTGACTGCCAGCAAGATTCCAGGATTCTAGAGGTGCCTTTTCCTTTGCTGAATAGTAAGTTCTAGCCTAGTCTTTAGGTGAGCCAAGAAAAAGAAATCCTTTCTCCCAAACAGGGTAGATATAACATACATGAGAAGGAATGGTGGTGATGCTTTTTCTCACTTTTATGGTCAATGGGCTCCTGCAAAAAGATTCTGTAAAGAGTAGAAATGGTTGGCTTTGTTGTGTTTTGGAAGTATTTGGTGTCATCAGGAATATTACCTCTGTTTGAGCTACAATTTATTAAATCCCTCCCCACTTTACACCCCCATCCAAGTAAAACCCAAACACACACACATGCAATGCACACACAGACACACACATGCAATTTTGAAATTAAAACAATTGAAACCATACGGAGTCTTTCCCAAGGATTACTGAGGTCACAGTTTCCTCTTGAGAAAAATTTTTTTCAGTGTGTATCTTTTCATAAAGTTATAAACGGGCCTTTTGTGATTTAAAAAAAAAACAGCAAAAGGTAAAAAAAAAATGAGAGAACTGTGTCAGGTATTAACCTGGGTGATAGTCAGCAGACTACAGCTACCATGTTGACCACCTCATAGGTTCTTCCAACATGCTTCCAAGGGCTCTGCTCCAATGGTCACGTGTACTCACCAGTGGCTGATGAAAGCTGAAGGGAAACAGGAATGTAGAACTCTGATTTAAGCCACACACACACACACACACACATACACACAAACACACACACACGAAAAAACAAAGAAAATAAAACCAGAATTAGTTTGTCAAAATGAGCACAATGGGAGCCTGTATACAACAGAATCCAGGATTCTATGCCTTCATTCATATCGAATACCTAACCTATGCCGGGCACTACCTAGGTGTTGCAAACCCACAAATCAAACAGTTCCTGCCTTCAAAGGCCTTGTGGTCTATCAGGAAGACAGGTAAATTTCAACTCAATTTAACAAGTGTTATGTGACAGAGGGGAGGTGTTTCCGTGGGACCAGAGAGGTCAAAGAAACCCGCTCAGAAAGGGTGACACCTGAGCTGAAATCTGAAAAACACACAGACACTACCCAGAGACTTAGAACAGGAATGTCTTGCAAAGCATTCTTGGTTTTATAGACAAAAATCCCTATCTAAACCACTAGCAAAATATCAGTGGCCTTCATATCCTGGCTGAAGTGAGAGGCACTGCGGCTGCTTCATGACGCTCAGTCCTTTCTGTAAAGTGTGATGCCACTTGGGCTCCATTTGAAATTGCTCAGTTTTCTGTCCCTGATCCTCTGGCCCTTTAGAGACAGACATTTGAAAAAGAGCAAGTTTCTATTTTGGGGCCATATGACAAGTGTGCTAAAGACTCCTTTTTGAATTAAACTCTAATCCTTTCTCCATGAAGTCATCCAATGGCTCAAGTGTCATCACAGCAAGCCCAGTGGGAAAACACTGACCTCATACTCTGTGCTGTGCTTGACCTCCCCACCCCCACACCCCACCTGTCCACAGGTTTTCTTTAACTCCATAGAAACTGGTTATAACTGAATTCTTAAATATATACTATAATTTCCCTTAAATAACTCTTTCTTTACTTTCTTTTTCTTCTTCTTCTTTTTTTTTTTTTTCTAGTTAAAAGTCCTTAGAGGAAGGACGGGCATATACAAGACCTTCAAGAGCTTTAATCGGCTGTGGCGGGTTGCAGATGAGGAGGGGAGGAAAATCAACTTTAGACTTGGTGGTTCTTCATTTGTGAAACTGAGGCTGCTGACTTCTTGTCACTGGAGTACACACAATCCCGTCTGCTCCCACCGCGCTGCTCCAGGACCCCAATATCCATGCGGAGGACTGCAATCACTTCCTAGCTGTCAGAGGTCTCCCTGTCTCCTTCCAACCCATCTTCCATCCCAAATCACTCTTCCATTAAGTCGCCAGGAAGAGAGATGTGAAATGTCTCCTGTCTACAGGATAAAGTTGAATCTCCCTGGCCTAGCAAATAGGACCTCTCCTACTTGATCCATAACCTTCACTCATTTCCCCTCCAAGCTGTGGCTTCACACTGGAAGCTCTGTGATACCCCGCACCCCTCACCTCCATCTCCATGCATACACTGTACTGTGCCCTGGCCTCTGGGCATTTGTTCATGCAGTCCCATCAACTGGAATGTCCCTTCCCACTTCATGTAACAGGCCATCTCTATTCATAAAGGTCAGTTCCAAAAATTTCCCTGAGGTCCCCCATGGGACTCAATGCTCTGTGCCCATGTAACATCCCTGGCTAAATACTTCCACTGCATAAAGCCCATTCTATGGAAGTCTCTGTCTAGAAGTATTTCTCGCACATTTTACTGGGATCGTTTGGATGTCAAGGTTTGGGCCTCATCAACCATGAAGGCTCTCACTGTCATGACCACCATGTCATGTGTGTTTGTAGAGACAAGTCAAGGGCTGCTCTGGCCTTGAGAAGAAGAGCAGCACTGGGGATGGGGGAGAGGGGGGCTGCCAGGGAAGACCGGAAAATGACCTAGTAAGGCACAGTGCATCAGTAAATTGTGTCCATGGTGTCAGGAGCTAGATGGCTGTAGGGCTTGTCTTCACTGCTTGGTGTGTAAAGTCATCTCCACCTCCCCACTTTATTCATCACAGGGCATGCAGCAAAACCCAAAATAGTTCACAAAATTACACCGTCCAACCATAATGAATATAGCAACTTGTCTTTGACTCAAGATGATTTCCTCTGGAAGACAAACATCCTTTACAAAAATTGGTAAGTGATTAAATCAGGGTGTCGGGCTGTTATGTTATTTTCTCAACTGTAGGTATTTGGATCAAGTTTGTTGTTTCTCTTTCTTTTATGGAGAAACTGAGTATCAGAGCTTTATGATTTTGTTGAGGTCAAAAGTGTGTCTGGGTCTGAACCTGGGCTAGCCCCCAGGACACCAGGCCCTGGAGGGGTGACAGCAATTCTATTTCATGGACCCGTGAAACAAGACACACTTGCTCTAATGGAGGGATTGATGGCAGAGGGCTAGCTGTGACCCTGGGGGCTTCAGAAGCACTGGCCATTTCTTCCTCACAACAACCCTGCAGGTGTGAATTCGTGTCTCCATCTTGTAGAGGAAGGAGAGACCCACGCAGGAGGGCCTGATGCTTTCACTCAAGTAAAGGCTGGGATTTCAACCAAGGACTGACTGTCTGGCTCCAAAGTCTGCACCTTCCGTGGTGTGGGAAGCCCCGTACAGCACCTCCCTCTCAGGATGTCTAGAAACTCTGCTTGGAAGCCCCCTGCCTTCTGTCCTTTTCCTCTTCAACTTGGCACATCTTTCCCACACTAACCACCCAGTCTTAAAATATCTCTTAAATTTAATTCCCTACATAACCAAATCAAATGTTTTACCTTTTTTTAAGTTTATTTTTTTTTTTTTGAGAGAGAGAGAGAGAGAGTGAGTGTGCACCAATAGGGGAGCAGCAGAGAGACAGAGAGAGAGAATGAGAATCCCAAGTAGGCCCCATGCTCTCAGTGCAGGGCCCGACATGGGGCTCGAACTCACAAACTGTGAGATCATGACCTGAGCCAAAATCAAGAGTTGGATGCTCTACTGACTGGGCCACCCAGGTGCCCCTGTTTTACCTTTGTTTAATGAGAAAGGATTTAGATGAGAAGTAGGGGCAGGTAGAGAAACTACATTAATCTTCTCCCATATTCCATCTTCTTAAAAAAAAGAGACTGTCAGGTAGGTTTGTTAAAAAAAAATACAGCTGAATACATTTCAAAGACCTTTCTATCCAGGGACAGTAAGCTTCGGGTTTCAAGATCTCAACTTCAGATAGAAAGGCAGAGTGGAAGCAGGCATGGTTGACATGATGCCAACGGCAGCAAATGAGTCACAGTTCTAGAACTTACTCTCATGAAACTCCAGGCAACGGAGAAAGTAGGACTGGCTTACTCTAAGGACAAGAGTTGATAGCCATCAAGCAGATGGAACAGCACGGTACCTGGTGGCTATTGCTCCGAGGTACAACTATAAATTTTAGGCATAGTTTGGTAGTTACTTAACAACTTAGCCACCATTTATGAGAAATGCCCATGAATAACGGTCTGTTAGTGTGGTGGATGATGCAGAAGTTGATAAGATGTTGGCTTTTATTCGCAGGATTCATGATCTAGATGGCAAATCATACATATATACAAACAGGTGTTACTCCAACAGCCTATACCACACAATACCACGGAAGGGCCAAGCACTAAAATATCTTCACTGCTTCATCAGGCAAATGACATATTCCTTTAAGTATGTAATTTTTCAAACATTCTGCTCTATTATTCCAGCTGATTATTCTGAGAGCATTTCACCCATAGGCACAAATCAATAATTGGACAAGAGAAGTCAAGAGGAAAATAATAGCAGACAGAAAGCACTCACATCTAAAGAGTTGTGTATTATTTCACTTCAAGAAGCATTTGCTGGTTGCCCGCTGGGCATGGGACCAGTGTTTGCTTGGGAGAAAGGAGTCGGATAAGCCAGAACCTGCCCACGGTACATGAGGGTCTCCTTAAAGCTATAATATGTACAGAGCTTCGGACCTGTGCTATTATCTTTCTTTTTTTAAAAGGTGAGGGCTGAAAAGAGGAAAGGCAAGGACGACTGTCTCAATAAGATGCTTTATAAAAATTGTGGTCTAGGTTTAAATGAAAGGGAAGGCAATAGCAGAGAGGTACTGAACACACACTGCCTTGATTCAAATCCTAACTCGGCCACTTACCAGTTCCGTGACATTGAAACTGTAATTTAGGGGCGCCTGGGTGGCTCAATCGGTTAAGCGTCTGACTTCGGCTCAGGGCATAATTTTGGGGTTTGTGGGTTCCATCTCCACATCGGGTTCTGTGCTGGCAGCTCAGGGGCTGGAGCCTGTTTCAGATTCTGTGTCTCCCTCTCTATCTGTCCCTCCCATGCTCATGCTCTGTCTGTCTCTGTCTCAAAAATATATAAACTATAAAAAAATTCAAAAAAAAGAAACTGTAATTGAATCTTTCTGTGCCTTGGTTTTGTTGCTGAAAATAGGATAATATGCATCAAATGGCAGTTGTGGGATTAAGTGAAATAATTAATCCATGTAAGGGACTAATACGGTACTTAGCAGAAAGGACTTTATTATTATTACTAGTATTTCCTTCTGACAATATCTTCCTTAAGTTTATTTATTTGGAGAGAGAAAGAGAGATTGTGAGCGTGGGACGGGCAGAGAGAGAGATAGAGAGAGAGAGAGAATCCCAAGCAGGACCTGAACTATCAGCACGAGCTGGATGTGAGGCACAATACCACACACCGTGAGATCATGACCTGAGCCAAAATTAAGAGTCAGAAGCTCAACTGACTGAGCCACCCAGGTGTCCCATCCATCTGATGATATTTAGAACATGTAAATAACATACAAAATGCAGGTAAGAAGCTCTCATAGCAAACCTTCTATCCAGTATTTTTGTGCCCTCCCCCACAGGAAGAGGATGGACCTCTAGCTAAAATTGGTTTGAATATTGAGGCTGGCGACCTCCCCTTCCCCCCACCACAGAAACCAAGAAGGTATAAAATAGGGAGGGGAGGATAGGCTTCAAAAGAGATCCAACACTGGCTTCAGAGAGCAAGGACAGGAGACTGGCTTGAGGTTTTTATAATGGTCAGGGGCTGGGTTGGGATCCCAACTCTGGGTGCTTCTGGAGCCACAGGAGGGGGCATTTCGGCTTTTTATCAGCTTCCCTCGATGCAGGCAGATGACTTAAATGCTGTCAGCTGTCAGGGGCACCTGAGTGGCTCAGTCAGTGGAGCATCCGACTTTGGCTCAGGTCATGATCTCACGGTTCATGGGTTCAAGCCCTATATCAGGCTCTGTGCTAACGGCTCAGACCCTGGAGCTGCTTCGGGTTCTGCGTCTCCCTCTCTCTCTGCCCCTCCCCCACTCACTCAGTCTCCCTCTCTCTCTAAAATAAATAAACATTAAAAAACATTTTTTAAATGCTGTCAGCAGTCAAACATCAAACACTGGAGTCAGGCTCTTCATTACACGTGCATACAAAACTGCCCAAACAATTCATATATGGTTCGGGGAGAGGATCTGGGCAGGCTGGTACATGTTTCATACGTTGCAATGTTCAGAAATCTATGTCGATGTTTGGACATTTATTCTATGAAGGGAAGTAAACGTGTGTATTAATGTTTCATTTCCTTTGGTTCATTAAAAAAAAAGTGTTACACAAAATAAGAAGAGTAGAAAATTATGTTCTTTAAGTGCATCTTCACTATAAATTTTTTAAAAGCAAAAAAAATAAACTCGGAGAAAGAGGCACCACTGAGTTGAAGAGTTTCATCCGCTGGGGTTCCAGATGAGCTGTCTCTAACCTGACCCTGAGAGAAGTTACAATTCCCACCTGCACCAGACTATTCTATCACCCGAATATCCTGGAAACTACACAGCATGTAGGTGAGTGTATCACACTTGCCTCAGTGAAGCTACTTCTCACTGAGGTTTTGCTGTTGCCTTTTCTTTAAAAAAATTTTTTGCAGTTATTGTTGCATATTTTCTGAGTCCTTGATGAGCACCAGACCCTCTGTTAAGGATTCCACACTCACTATGTTATTTAATAACAACCCTATGAGGTAGATACTATTATTATCCCATTTTACAGATGGGGGGAAAAATGGAGAACAGATGGAGACCAGCTGGCCCTTCCTTAACAGCTTCTATATATAACCAGTGATGCTTTGTCTTGTTTTTCAAACATCTTTCTGCCATATGTGGAATCACAGACAGACCAAATTCTATTTGATGTGATTATACCCCCCAGGAGGAAATGATAACTCTGCCTTTGAAATAATATTGCTAGAAAAGAAGAGGCCATTGAGGTAGGGCCACAGGAAGAGACGATGCTTCAGCATTGCCTTGTTTTTAACTATTGACAACTTTTTGAAACTGCTGAAATCTCTGGGATGAAAGATGTTATTGTGAAGAATGCATAATGGCCCACTCTAAGAAGTCTCTGTTTTATTTCTAAATGTCTTTAAAAAAATTTTTTTTAGGGGCATCTGGGTGGCTCAGTCGGTTAAGCAGCCGACTTCAGCTCAGGTCATGATCTCGCGGTTTGTGAGTTCAAGCCCCGCGTCGGGCTCCATGCTGACAGCCCAGAGCCTGGAGCCTGCTTCAGATTCTGTGTCTCTGTCTCTCTCCGCCCCTCCCCTGCTCATGCTCTGCCTCTCTCTCTCTCAAAAATAAACAAATATTTAAAAAAAGAAGAAGAAGAAGAAGAACAGTGTGTGTTGGTGGGAGGAGAGGAAGCAGCTCAATGGAACAGAACACAGGCCCACACACATATGGGAAATTGACTTATGGTCGCCATGACCTCACACTTCAGATGGAAAGAGGAGACCGTGCCATCCGATGCCACCAAAGCAACTGGTTGTCTGTATAGGAAAACAATGCAATTGGATTCCTGCTGTCACCATTCCCCAGGGTCAGCAACAGGTACAAACTTTTAATTATAAGGTGAATACATTTCAGGGTCCTGATGTACAGCATGGTGACTATAATTAACAATACTGTATTGTAGGGGCGCCTGGGTGGCTCAGTTGGCTAAGCGTCCGTCTTTGGCTCAGGTCATGATCTCACAATTCATGACTTCAAGCCCCATGTCTGGCTCTGTGCTGACAGCTCAGAGCCTGGAGCCTGTTTCGGATTCTGTGTCTCTTTCTCTCTCTGCCCCTTCTCCCACTCACACTTTGTCTCTCAAAAATAAATAATAATAAAAATTTTTAAAATTTTAATGTTTATTTTTGAAGGAGAGAGAGAAAGAGACAGAGCTTGAGTGGTGGGGGCAGAGAGAGAGGGAGCCCTGAAATGGGCTGCAGGGTCTGAGCCATCAGCACAGAGCCCGACACGGGCTTGAACCCACCAACCGTGAGATCATGACCTGAGCTGAAATTGGACGCTTAACCAACTGAGCCACCCAGGCAGCCCTCTAAATGTCATTTTTCAACGAATGAAAACATATTCCACACAGTCCCTAAAACAAGTAATTTAATTTCTATAACAGCCATAATATTGAAAATGTTCATTTGATATATTCAATTTTGAATCATTCTTTCATAGTCTTTTAAAATTTATTTATTTTGAGAGAGAGAGAGAAAGTATGCACACACGTATACACACAAATGGGGAGGGGCAGAAAGAGAGGGAGAGAGAATTCTAAGCAGGCTCCCTGGTGTCAGCATGAAGCCTGATGTGGAACTTGATCCCATGAACAGTGAGATCATGACCTGCGCTGAAATCAAGAGCCAGACACTCAACCAACTGAGCTACCCAGGAGCCCCTTTTATTTACCATTAAAAAATGTTTTTAAAGGTTTATTTTTTAAAGAGGGGAGGGAGGGGCAGAGAGAGACAGACAGACAGACAGATAGACAATCCCAAACAGGCTCCATGCTATCATGGCAGAGCCTGACTCAGGGCTCAAACCCATGAACTGTGAGCTCATGACCTGAGCTGAAATCAAGAGTCCAACGCTTAACCAACTGAGCCACCCAGGTGCTCCTACCAGTTTTGAACACCCAAGGGATCATACACAAATCGACACAAATAATGATTGTGTTCTACTGTCAGCTGAATTTGCATTTTCAAAGTGTATCCATCTAGCACTAAGCATGTCAAAAAATCAAATATAGCAACTCACTATTTCCTTATGAGCCAGACATCTTATATAGTTTTGAAAAGTTCACACACAATAATAGGCTAACAGAAAATGAAATGATATATAATTGGAAATGGAGTTTACAAAAAGTCTTACAAGTTTAACCATAATTTTAATGTCTAGATGTCTACTGGCTTTATATGAAACTGTAAATGCTCAAATCTAGGAGGAGACCTCAAGTTCATGGGCATTTTAGTTGTGGCGTCCTTTTAAAGTTGCCACATTAAAAAGTTTTATGGATCCGGCAGTTTTGTTTCTATTTTCAAGCCAATGTTCTCCCAAACTTGATGGAGGTCCTGCCTACACCGTGACCACTGAGACAGGACTTCAGTCAGGTAGGAAGGATAATAACTGGGTGCAAAATGATCTCAGGGGAAAAATAAGGAGCTTCTACCAGGTATCAGAGTGCTTGCAAAATTGGAATCCCAGCTTCAAAGATCTCCGTATCACCCCACTGCTGTAATACGGATAGCGCTACTCAGCAAGGCGCTTAAACTGAACTACAGAGCCTAAAATGGGGTCATCTTCACAAATTGGGTAATTGCTGTCATCTATAAGCTGGCATTTGACCAAATAACAACAAGCAGCTTAAAAGGCAATTTATTGCAAAAACTAAGCTTTATCCCAAACTGGGAGGATTAGATTGGAGTCTTGAACACTGCCCTGCTCTGTATTGCTGGAGATTGGAGTAAACATGGCTTCTCACAAGATCAATACTCTCCTGTCCTTACTGGAGCCAATGCCATCCGCTTATGGTAGGCAGAGACTTGCCTTGTTCTACCTTGTAAATATTCAGTAGGAAGTCCAGCCATCACCGAGTACAAGAGAACGGAAATAACCTTTTAGAGAAATCAACAAACACTATCGAAGGTCCCAACAAGCCTCTACCGGATTTCAGCAAAATTGAGGTCTACATAACTTGCTCCAAGTTGGTGAGTAAATCTCTATCATTTAAGGCAAGCTTGGAGGAAGCCAGCATGCTTGGGTTCTCAAACATTTTGCCTACTAGAAATAAAGCTGAAAGAAAGTAAGTTTCTACCAAACAAACCTTATTTTCCCATTTTAAGGGCTGGAAAAATGACCCAGGGGAACCAGTGCATAGAAGTCCATATAAACAATATCATTTGCACAAGATTAAGAAAGTACACATTCTCTTTCATGGGGCTCCGTTATCTCCCTGCAGCATCCAAATTAAATGTGCTGTGGTTAAGATGTTTCCAGAATAGAAATCATTAAAGTATAAATCAATGGCTATAGACAGATAATCTAAGATTTACATTTAGGTCGTACAGGGCTTGTAAATGGCCAATTTGATAGTAAAATCTCTTTATGGAAACAGCACAAGAAGCTTCCCAAATCCTAGCGCCTGTTCAGTTAATGAAATTGAAGATATTTGATTTCTATCACCAGCTTCTCGCTCTTCTAGGCTTTGTGGGACACAGGCCCACCCCTGAAAATCCAAAGCAAAACACAACTCAAAAGATGATCTGAAAGAGAAACAACAAAAGAAAGGCAGAAAAGCGGCAATAGAATGAATTTAAAATGGAGAGAGGTAGAAATGCAGAAAAGAGAGGAAGGAGGGAAAGGAGAGAGAATGAGATGCAAGCAACATAAAATGAACAAACATAGGGGCTTTATACAATATATTTTTTAAAAGTTTATTTGAGAGAGAAAGAGTGGGTGTGCAGGAGAGGGGGAGGGGCAGAGAGAGGAGGAGAGACTCCCAGGCAGGCTCTGTGCTGCCAGCACAAAGTCCCCACTTGGGGCTCGATCCCACGAACCAGGAGATCATGGCCTGAGCTGAAACCAACAGTAGGATGCTTAAGTGACTGAGCCACCCGGGTGTCCCTACAATATTTCTTAAATACGTTATTATTTAGTAGTAAAACGGGTAACATCTGTACAAAGAACTAGTGAATTTAGGAGATAATAATTTTCTGCTTTAAATACAATTTCACGATTCTTCATAATTCTTCAGTGAAGTGTGCCTAAGGATCATAAGGTATTTAACCTATTTTTAATTGATGAGAGTAAAAGTGACTTGATTAGCCTGATCTAATACATGCACAGGATATCAAACAGCTTTTAAGAAATACAGTTGTGATGATAAACTATGTTAGTGAATTATGAGGAAAAAAACAATGAACAACTCTCTTTTCTAAAAATGATCAACAGTCTGTAAACAGATGGTAACATATACACAGAGATTTTAAGGTGATTTGAGCTCACTGTTGAGGACATCTATCAAGAAACAGGCACAAAACTTTGTTCAACTATTTGTTATTTAAAATATTTTTCTGTCCGTGAACTAAAAGTGCAGAATTTGTAATTTGTAATGACATAATGTACATGCACTAGGGAGATTTATCGATAATGTTCCAGTAAAGCAGACTCTATGATGTGTAGTTTCTTTCCTGTTTTACACAGAGGTCTGTCATGGCTACCTTGTGTCCGTGAACATTGGTGGGTTGCTTTTAAGGGAAAAGATACTCATAATTTAAAAATGAAATTTGAGGTATAAACACAATGACACCCTAAAAAGTGGCACGAATCACATCTGTAATCAAGATAGGCACATGTAACTGAGAAATGTACCCTTGCAACTCTAGGAGAACACATTCATGCATTCCTCATGGAGGTATTCCTGAATGCCTGCTCCACAAGCGGTAGACCTTGTCTACAGCAAGATAAAGATATAACGTGGAGGGGCGCCTGGGTGGCTCAGTCAGTTAAGCGTCTGGCTTCAGCTCAGGTCATGATCTCAGGTTCATGGGTTTGAGCCCCATGTCGGGCTCTGTGCTGACAGCTCAGAGCCTGGAGCCTGCTTTGGATTCTATATCTCCCTCTCTTCTGACCCTCCCCTGCTCACACTCTGTCTCACTCTCAAAAAGAAATAAACATTTAAAAAAAGAAAGAAAAAAAAAGACGTAACCTGGAGACAAGAGAGAGAGTGGTGCATACTCAGGCCAGTACAAACACAGGAGTTGCAGAGTCAAAATGGATATGGATCCAAACAGTCCCTATTTATATAACAATAATATGACATATGCTAATATGGAGTCCAAGTTTTTCTAGGGCGAAAAAAAACCCATCTTACTGGCTAATTGCCAAGTTAAATGCACATTGGTATCACATCCAAAAAAGCAAGTTTTTATTTTCATTCCCCAGTTTTCTTTTACAAAGACAAAAATATCACCTGGCAGAAAATGATGAGGAAAGTTGGGGGAAATGCTGAGGTAAGTAAGGGTAGTATAAATAAAAATGCTTTTTTAGCATGAACTAAACAAAATAAGTAATGTTAAGTTTCCAAGGCAGAACTGTTTACAATGTCAAGTGCTTGTGGGAACACCAGTTGAAAATATAAAGGGAGAAAAGAAATAGAAAATTACAAACAGGAGTTTATGTAAAGGACCCACTTCTGTCTTATTTTTTTTCAATTTATTGTAAATCAGAAACCAAAGCAAATTTATAAATCAAAGCCCAGAATGAGCATGAGCCCTAAGTAAGGGGCAATGGAGGAAGGGCTCCGGGATTCTTACTTTGGTTCCAGAAAAGCCTCTTTGGGATATTTCTTGTTTGTTATGACTGCCATAAAGTTTGTTTTACTCAAAAGAGTTGTTTATGATCTCTGTTTTCCCCATTTACTCTTATTTTATTGTTTAAACACTTGGTTTATTTTTGAGGAGTGTGAGCGGGAAAGGGGCAGAGAGAGGGGGGACAGAGGATCCAAAGCGGGCTCCATGCTGTTAGCACAGAGCCCAGCACGGGGCTTGAACTCATGAACTGTGAGATCATGACCTGAGCTGAAGTCAGATGCTCAATCGACTGAACCACCCAGGTGCCCCTTTATTTTCTCTATTTAACAAGATTCTTCATGGATGTGAGGGTGTTTTATTTATTATTATTATTTTTTTAAATTTTTATAGTTTATTTATTTTTGAGACAGAGCATGGCGGGGGTGGGGAGCAGAGAGAGAGGGAGACACAGAATCTGAAACAGGCTCCAGGCTCTGAGCTCGCTGTCAGCACAGAGCCTGACACGGGGCTCGAACCCACAACCGTGAGATCTGACCTGAGCCGAAGTCGGACGCTTAACCGACTGAGACACCCAGGTGCCCCGAGGGTGTTTTAATATATGTGTGTGTATGTATGTATGTATACAGAGAACGGGTTTTTCAACCTGCCAGGAATATATCCTTTGAGAAGCAAAAGATTCGAGAGCTCTAAAAAGGTCTCTTGAAAGTACTTCCTTTGAAGCCCTTTCCTTCTGCTACTATAGTATCAGTCATTTTATCTTTTCTGGTTCCAGCTTAGTTTCATAATTTGTTCCGAAGTTCCTCCAAGCAAGTGCAAGTACGTACTGAGTGCCTATGACACTCAAGGCAAGTGAGAGAAAGTGGAGTACGGGTATTTCCTGTCCTTCCCATAAGTTCAAGAGATTTCCGGCATCTCAACGTGTTCCACTTGAAGAGATAAACAGCGGCATGGAAAGAAATAGGAGGAGACAGAAATTTTTGTGTGTTCTTTCAAGAATCAATGCATCCGGAAGTTGAAAGAACAGAGCCCTGGATCAAGTGATTGAAATCTATCAAATATTTATTGTTCCCCAAGTGGACCGTGGGGGAAAAGAGGATCTGGATGAGCTATGCCAGAGCAGGGCAGCAGGAGGCAGAGAGGGAGGAGATGGATAAGGAGGGGGCAGCTTGGATGCTCAGAGGTGGGGTCCGGAGGGAGGCATGGCTGCGATTCTGCCGGCCGGAGGGAGTGGGGGAGCTCCGACCCGCAGCTGCGCAGCCAGCAACAGGGGAGGTCAAGGCAAGACCAGTCTCTGGCTTCGCCCACTCTTGCCCCACCCCCTCCAGCCCACCACCCTCCATGGGCATGTTGCGGGGCCACTGGACACAGATGCTTCCAGCAGGCCGCATGGCCAACAAGCACATTCAAGCAACTGTCTTCTTCCCATGGCTCAGGTGAAAGAATAAAGAACGATAACATAACTAATTCCAGCAGGTTCCTTCCTGAGATGACTTTCATGGCCGCTCAATGTCTACTGGGCAAAACTCAAGGCACTGGAGGCTTTTTGTAACCTGGCTTCAGCCTACTCTTGCAGCCTTATTTTTATACCTGGCTCTCTGGTTCTCACAAATTAAGCACATTACCTTAATGGCAGCACACCTCTGTGCTCACACACATCCCAGAATGGCTCTCCCATCCCCTATTCTATCTCGAGGACTCACTCTGTGAACGCCTCCTCATCCTGAGACATGGTCCAACTATCACCTCCTCCAAGTTGCCTACCCAGCCTTCCCCGAGCTCACCAGGCAAAATAAGGTGCTTTGACCTCTGAGCTCATACCTGACACCTGCCTCAGTTAGAGCTCTTATCACAGAATTATCTAATCCATGGCTTTCTCTGGGAACTCAGGATCTTCTCAAGGTCAGACGTCACATCCTGTTCACCTCTCATCCGTCAGCCATTAGCAGACTGCGGGAACACAGGAGGGACTCAAGAAATATTATTAAATAATCTGTTCGAATCAGTTTAGCCAATGCTTTCTGAGTACTTATCACATGGCCAACTGATACATGCACCCTGCTTATAAAGGGAGGTAAGACACGGTTACTGTGTTTCAGAAGCTTTGATTCTCGTAGGGAGGGACAAACAATTACAATGCAACATAAGAGGCACAGTGCTAAGATATATAATAGATTCAGAAGTAGTACACGAGAGAAAATACAGAGATATAACCTGGCTACCGTAGAGGCTTATTTTTTATTTTGTTTATTTTTTGAGAGACAGAGAGAGAGCATGAGCAGGGGAGAGGCAGAGAGGGAGGGAGTCACAGAGTACTAAGCAGACTCCAGGCTCTGAGCTGCCTGCACAGAGCCCGACACGGGGCTCGAAGTCATGAACCATGAGATCATGACCTGAGCCGAAGTTGGACACTTAACGGACTGAGCCACCCAGGCGTCCCTATCATAGAGGTTTTAATTTAGGAAATGGTGAGAAATAAAGTTGGCCAGGGGATTTTGAGATGATTTGGCAGCCGGCAGAGAGCCACTGAGGGGCTTCAGAGAGCAATAGCATCCTGATACAAATGACATTTTAGGAAGGACCACGTGGTAGCAGCAGGAGGAAATCACTAGAGCAGGGAGAAGGTGCAGGAGACCCCCTAAGCTCCCTTTCCCTGAATTACAAAGTCCGACTTCTAGTTGATAAAGTCACCTTAGTTTCTGCCATTAAAGTTGTGTACCTCATCAAGCAAAGGCAATGAGTGCCTACTGCATAGAATTAAATGCCAGAAAGCCAAAAGGCGGCGGGTGGTATATGCACAAGATGGTGCATGTCGGCACTGACCGGGCGATGCAGCTAGAAGCAGAGGAGTTCGCAACTAGCTCAGGGAAAGTACCGTAGAATTCACAAAGCCGGGAGAGTTCTGTGAGACCACCTGGCTTTAAGACATACTTTTAGGCTAGCGCTCCTCTATCAGTGATCCCAGGAATGCTTAGGTGAAATGAGGAAACCACAAGACTGCAGGTGTAACCTAAGTGAAAAAGTGCACGAAGTCTCAGTGTATCCCTTAATACACGTCACAGTTACATTTCCAAGTCCAGACCAGGGGGTTCTGGAAATGGCGCCATCATGGCATCTTCAGGCGATTCAAGAGCCTCTTGGGAACTCTGCAAGCGAAGAGGATGTGGCCAAAATGGGGACTGGGATGCTGAACAGGAGGAATGACATTGCACAGGGGAGTGCACAATGTTAAATGTTAAAAAGGGGAAAGGATCTCTGCAGTCAATCTGGTATTAATCCCCCTACCCACTGTGGTTAGCAGGTCCAATTCCAAGATGGACCCCTGTCTTCACTCCCCGCTGCTGTGCCAGTGATAATCCTCCTTTACAAGGCAGAACGGATTTTGCCGATGTCACTAAGGTTACTCACCAGTTGGCTTTTAAGAAAGGGAAATTATCCAGGTGAGTTTAATCACATGAGCCCTTTGATAGAGAATGTTCTCCCACCGTGGCAAAGAGGAATCTGCAGCCTGTAAAGGATTTCAGCACCTCTGCTGGTTTGAAGATGGACAAGGCTTTGTGAGAGGGTGTGTAGGTGGCCTCTAGGAGCAGAGAGTGAGTGACCCCTGGCTCATGGCCAGGGAAGAACAAGGACCTCAGTTCTACAACTGCAAGGAATTGAACTTCGCCAACAACTTGAATGATCCTGAAGTGGGATTCTTCCCCAAGCCTTCCACATGAGAATGTAGCTCCACCAACACCTTGATCTCAAGTCTATAAACCCTAAGCAGAGGGCCTGGCCAGAACTCCTGACCTACAGAACGGTGAGATGATTATTGGGTCTTGTGTCCAGCCACAAAGTTTGCAGTAATTTATTAAAGCAGCAACAGAAAATAAGGAGGCCCTCAAAAATTCTTATGAAATTGGTACACATAAATGGAATGCATGAAGGTCTTGAAAACTGAATACTTCATCCTAATGTGATTTCATACAGCAAGTAAATGGTATGGACAATAAAACCATGATGTAAGATAAGGAAAGGAACACCGAGGATGGCAAATTTGGGACAGGCACACTGGAGGAAATGCAGCCCCATAGGCACAATCTCTAACCTGCTGTTCAGAAAACCCATTCTTTTCCGTGGTCCAATTTAATATCTTCTTTTCTGATAACATGGGTCCCATCCATTCAGTCATTCACTCCCCCATTATGCATCTGAGTGGCTACTTCATACCAAGTGATGGAGAGACTACCACACCCATAGCAAGAGTGCAAGGTCAGGGAATACTGCTTCGCTACCCTACAATCCATCACTGCCCATGCTGGGTGAAGAACAAGGAGATCAGCTGTTACTAGCAAACAGCACATTAAATTAGGTAAGGGAAAGGGGTCTTGGAGCCTCCTCTCAAAAGCTGAATCAGTGTTGTCATACACGCTGGCGTGAAGGCAGACAACTTGATGCAATCAAAATTAAAATGAAGGACAAAAGGGTTATTATTTAAAATGTTAACGAGAAGCATACCAGTACTTGATTCAGAGCCCTCTCTTTGGTTAAGCAATCAAAATAAGTGCTTATTTCCTTATCCCTTGGTAACTGTCAAAAATGATTCTGCCACGAGAAGATCTCTGGTCCAGTGAAAGTGAACTTGACCCAGGGAAGCTACCAGGACTGAAAGGTTATCTGATCAGAGCTACTGTGTTCATTTCAAGTACAATCTGTACTTCTAAAGCCAAGCAAGCAGTCTTACTTAGGTAATTCAAATTGTTACCAACCTCCATCCATCCCATGCATTAACTCAAAAACGCCAGCACANATATTGAAAAAGTAGCCAAGGCATTCCACGGCCGCCAGGATTTTACATTCTTCATGTTACTTTAGCCAGCAGTGAAGTTCAGTAACCTACCACATGCTGCCCGTATAATAGGAAACATTTCCTTCAGTGAATGATTATAAACAGAAGGCTCTTGAAACAGCTCACTGCCAATCAGACCCTTTAAATACTTACATTCTGCTGGCTGACACGGACCCAGCGTTTATTACTGCGGTTGTTCCGCACCAGCTCCAAACTAGATCTATATGCAGTGAAGGTGTCTGGCTTCCCTGGTCATGACTTTGAGGGAGAAGAGGGCACAAGGTCAGACCTGAATACTTGTCTTCCTGCTACTGACCACCGCCTGTGTTATTTAGTACCATTATTATTGACTCCACACCCACACGGCCATCATTGCAAGAGAAGTGAAAATGCTCTCTTGGCATACCAGTCTGGGACATTTTCACTTGTTCATCATGCCAGTAAGTGGGGGGGAAAGGTCTTTTCTTTCCAGCTGGTCATGGTGTTGAAGATTCTCCATTTTGGCTCCAGGTTAACTGAAAAGGATAGAACTGGTGATAATGATCTGATTCACCTCGTAGGTTTACAGACAAATGCATCGGCACTGTTTCATCC
Source organism: Crocuta crocuta (assembly GCF_008692635.1). Lineage (NCBI taxonomy): Eukaryota > Metazoa > Chordata > Mammalia > Carnivora > Hyaenidae > Crocuta > Crocuta crocuta. The sequence goes on from NW_027529538.1 coordinate 1,603,623, forward strand.
TGGTCTGCCATGATAAATGATTGCTTTTCCTTGCTCCAAATAGAATTATATCCCTGATTAATAACAAATGTGGAGACTCAGACCCCGAAGCAAGGCTAAGGCAACAAGGTCTCAACCACCAGCACATTTGTCTCATAGATGTTAAAAAAAAGAAAGGATTCACCAAACCCAGAGCAGAGATGGCAAAACTTTAAAGAACAAAGAGCAAGATGGGGACTTGGTGGCAGACTCTGACATGACATTGCACGTTTGATGAAATGGGGAACATTAACTCTCAAGTCACTGGAGACAAACGCACATTCTCCAGGGCAGGAAAGCTGCATAATTCACAGCTAGTGAGCAGCTCATTTCTCTCTTCAGATATGACCCAAGAAAAATATTGTTTTATTTTCCTTAGTAGTTCAAAGAATATGCTCATGCCAGTAGGAAATCAAGTCACCTCTTTTTAAAAAAATCTTTTCTCCTTCCACTTTCCTCTTTCTTTATTGTTTCTGGGTTCTGAATCTCTCTCTCTTTAAACAACTTCACACAAATCTCCCCAACAAGTAAAATCAAATTTAAAAATTTACCATGCTTTTCTGTAAACAAACCATGATAACTGCATCCATTTTATTGTTATTATTTTAGTGGTACAGATAGATTTTAAAGAATCATAGTAAGCCCACTGCACACACAACTTTCCCATCCTTACACTATATATCCTTGTGAAAAACAAAGAGTGAGTTCTGACTTCGTGCAAACAAGCGATTGTTTCCACCACACGACTGTGATGTGACTTCCTCAGTCCTTCAGGAAGTTCGTAAAAGATCTTATGGATCGATTCTAGATTTCTATGACCTCTGTGAGAGCATGAATCTTTAACGTCGGTAAAGGATCACATTCATTCTTGCATTTCATGCCTTGCACTTTTAAGAGCTGCTCACCAACGTTACTGAGACTGAATTGAACAGAGAGCCAACCAATCACACAACACTCGGGTCCTAATGCATTTTAGAAGCTTTAGGATCTTTGGTTATTATGGAAACATCAGCCAAATGGTGGTTACAGGATACTCATGAAGAAACATTGCTTAAAAACATGTAATTGTGATATCTCAGTAACACCGGTAACTTGTGACATACAAGGAAAAGCAAATTTCACCCATTGAGTGTGCTCCTTTGTCCTTCAGTTAGTTGATTAGATACGTGGCTGATCAGACCACATGATTGATTTCAATTTTCATTGATCTGCATTATATTAAACCATATTAATCCTTATGATACTGTAAATTGGGCGAACTTGAAATTACTGAGAGCACAAGGGGCCTTCAAAAATTAGCTTCTGGAAAATCAATTTCAGGGAAAATTGTCTTTTATTTCAAAAATAGACAATGACATTCAGATCAACAACATTAAAAATAAGAGCCAATATTTTACAGACTCTATAATCCACATAAGTTTTGAGCTGCTTATTTACATTTAAACTCAGAACCCATTCAAAATACAGCAGACCTGGAAAAACCAATACACTTTAGTTTTAAAATTCAATTCATGGGGCACCTGGCTGCCTTAGTCTGTTAAATGTCCAAATTTGGCTCAGGTCATAATCTCACCATTCATGAGTTCGAGCCCAGGGTCAGGCTCAGTGCTGAGAGCTCAGAGCCTGGAACCTCTTTTGGATTCCTCACCTCTCTCTCTCTCTCTCTCTCTCTCTCTCTTTCTCTGTCTGCCCTCCCCAACTCATGCTCTCACTCTCTCAAAAATAAATAAACATTAAAAATTAAAAAAAAATTTTTTTTTAATGTTTTATTTATTTCTAGGAGAGAGAAAGAGAGAGAGAGAGACAGCGTGAGCAGGGGAGGGTCAGAGAGAGGGGGAGTCACAGACTCTGAAACAGGCTCCAGGCTCTGAGCTGGCAGGCAGCACAGAGCCCAATGCGGGGCTCGAACCCACGAACCGCGAGATCATGACCTAAGCGAAAGTCTGACGCTTAACCGACTAAGCCACCCAGGCGCCCCAACATTAAAATTTTTTTAAAAAGATAATTTGTTTGGAATAATTTCTTCTTTGCATTTTCTGTAAGTTTAAATTTCTACTCTTTTTAAAGGTTTCATAAAAGTAAAGCAAAGAGAGAGAATTTAAATGACAAAATTACTAATGCAGCAGACACATAGACTTCACTTCTGCAAAAAACTAAGCTGAGAGGCCTTACCGAGTGAGATAGAAACGTAGGTGATAAGTAGAAATGACAGACTAACCAAAGGGGTCAATTAAAGACTCCTGGTGGGGGTAGCAAGATAAAGATAGTGATTTATACATAATATTGATAAAGATTACTCTTTTAAACAGAAGTGCATCCTTCACTGTTGCATATATCATATCTGCAGAGTATCTGCATGCATATAATATTCTCTCCATCACAGCACCATTATACACACATGTATGAGTGAGCACTCTCACTTGTGCTCTCTCTCTCACACACACACACACACGCACACACACGAGAAGGCAGCCAATGACCACCATGCAATTTCCAGCCACAAACGGCTGTCAGAATTAATATCACATTTGAGCGTCTCAGGTAACTGGAAGTAATAGCAGGCGAAGTCGAGAAGACAGCTGATATGTTTAAGGTTTTGCAATTTGAGACACACGTCTTACTCAATGTTGATCAACTTCAGTAGAGGATGGCCTATCAGATTACATTAGGTGTTCTCCCCCTGTGGGAACAGTCAAAGATCATGATATGATTATTACATCAGATATCTGTTACCAAAAAAAAAAAAAAAAAAGTCTATCACGACCTAGAGGATGGATGAATTCTTCAAATCCGGTACAGTGGAAACCTCAACAATTTTAAGTCACTGTTAAGGACATGACACTAAATAAAAGAAACCAGATGTAAAAGAATTTGCTGTGAGATTCCATTTATATAGAGTTCAAAACTGGCATAACTGATCTGTGCCATTAAAAATCAAAATACTGCCCACACATAGGAGGGAGGGACTGATAATGACAAGAAGGGGCACAGAGTGGGTCCTGCCAAGGTTGTAAGGTTCTATTTCTTGATCCCAGTGCTGGTTGTGTGAATGTTCACTTTGTAGAAATCTACCAGAGTGTAATTTCTATGCTTTTCAGTAGGAATGTTATCCACCAATAAAAATTTGCTCAAAAACACTGACCGCTGAGTAACCAAGTCTGCTGTCTTTCAAGTTTCTCTTTCTCCTTAAAACATACACACACAAACACACACACGCACCATTTATATATTCTCTTTGAGCAGAAACTAAAGAAAGTGAATGAATACAAAAGGGTTTTGTCCTTTACACCCTGATTCTCAATTTGTCACGACCTTAAATATTCACCACGGAGATACATTCAAAAGCCAAGTTTTCAGCCCTTACTTAAATTTTTTAAATGTCATTAACAATAACTGTGCAGCCACAAAAGACAGACTCAGAGAAGCTAGAAAGATTCCTGTGGCCTCACAGCCAAGAAGACTGTGAGGATTTGGATCTCAGATGTTTCTGACCTCAAAGGTGTCTGCTTGAGAGCATTCTTCTTGACAACCCAATGGCAGCAGAGAATGACAGTCAATGCCCGTGCCAATGTCTCGTCTTGGGCACAAATCCTGGGGAAGAAGCTGCTGAAGGGCCTTCTCCATCCATGAGGTCTCAGACAATAGCCAAGCATAGGAGCCAACCCCCAAGAGACAGAACTGAAGTCCTCTCACTATTATCTTCTTGCAAACAAATCTGGGAGTTTCTAAACATCATATATTCTGCAAATTAGAAAGATTCTGTTTTTCTTTTTAAGTTTATTTGTTTTGAGAGAGGGAGAGAGCATGAGCAGGGAAGGAGAAGAGAGAGAGAGAGAATCCCAATTAAGCTCTGCACCGGCAGTGCAGACGTGGGGCTCAAACCCATGAACCATAAATTCATGACAAGAGCTGAAACCAAGAGTGGGACACTTAACTGACTGAGCCACCCAGGCACTCTAAGGTTACAAAGATTTTTAATGGGACAGGTGGGTTCCTATGCCAGGAAAGGTATCTGGAAAGGTTGGCAATTATTTCTTTTTTTTTTTTTTTCTTGTACATGTTTTCATTTTGAAAACATTTCCTGGGCAACTATCATAAGCCAGGTCCTGGGGTTGCTATGATGAAGGGGGCAACACTCTAACCATAAGGTATTCCAGTAACGGGGAGACAGGAATGTAAAGAAATAAGACAGCAGAGAACTTGTGATGAAATAAAGGTGTGCACAGAATACATCCTCCTAGCAGACACAGGAGCCCCTGAACAATAAGAAATAGTCTCTTGTTCTCAACTTCCATCATTAGAGAAAGGAAGTTGGTACCAAAGAAATGAGCTCTTAATGACACAGAAAGTGTCAGTGGCTAAATACATAGGAATTTTATTGTAGTTTTTCAAAATCACACTAAGCCCTTAACTCCAGTTGCATCCCATTGTTGTAAATTACAAAAGAAAAAAAATCAAGGGTAACAAATATGCCAGAGCTCTGGGCGTCCACCCTCCTAGGTCACTGCCAAAAGCCAGTTCACTGTTTCCCATGAACACTGTCTGAGACTGTTTCCTTGTCTTTGTAGGATTCATCTTCATCCAGGTCCTCTTCTGTTTATGCCTAGCTGATAATACTAGAGGCACCAAAATAAATCTTTTTGCCTTTGAGATCAAAGTATTGTTGGTGATGGTGACTTCCAGACTTTTCTCAGGAGATTCTTAATCTTGACTCTGGAAAGTCTGTTCGATATCGCAACTCTAACTTCAAATTGGCATATAGTAGACAATAGTAAAGAGACCTTTGATTTTCATACTATCGGATATTCCAAAGTAAAACAAATGAAGGGGAGTGAGAATAGATTTCATGACTGTTCATTCTTTTTTATCTCATCAATAGCCATCACTGATCATCAGTGGTTTTCTCTCTTGCTGCTTGCCTTTAGCTATGACTTGACTGATACCAGTACAGCCTTACAAATTTAATAATGTCTGAAAGCGCTGACTTATTTATCAGCTTTGAAAGGCACTGGTTGAAATGTATTTTGGTATCTCCTGTTCCTCAGAGTTATATTTAGTTCTCAATCATTTCAGCCCTATGGGTTTGGTGTCTACTTAAGATTTCACTTGGGTCAGTCTTCAATAGACTGGACTCCTTTAGAAAGAAATGGTAATAATTAAGCCATTGGAATAACCTTCATCCTTAGTCTCTGGCATTTTCCCTCGAGTGAGCAATTCTTATTGTCACACTAATTAAGTAAAAACATAAAGGCTTTCCCACTGTTTTTCACAAGGGAGCGTTTCTAGTAGATTTTATTTTGTGAAATCTGTAAAATGCTACAAGGCATATTAATTAATAGCTAAACATATATGGAATACATAATTAACTACCAAATATGATGCCCTTAATACTTGAAATACTAAAGAGCCTATTTTCAGTAATTTGCCTGGAAAAGGAGCTTTAATTTCTAAAAAAAAAAACAAAACAAAAAAACAATGGAGATTTGAGACTGAGGTGGTGAGTTGGATTTTAGCAACTGGAAAATGTCAGTTACCAGTAACTAAAAGGTATATTTCTGTACGGACAGCAGTAAAGCACTCCATGGTGGATAAATGGGGGCAGACGGTAGAAAAGAAGGAAATAAATGAGAGAAGGGGAGACTGAAATTGAGATTGATTGTGGCCTGTGGTTCTCTAAGTAAATCAAAGACCCATTTGGTCAAAACAGTTTTGTGCCCCAAATATGTAACATACGTGAGCAGTTCCCACTACTGTTTCCTGGTCAAAGGTTATTATTTAATTTATCCTAGTTAAATCTGATCTCAACTGTAATCACCGTGCAAAGCTCAAACTCATTCCAGACCCTTCCGTTCAAACCTCCCTAAAATAAAGACAATGACCCCAAACAATTTTCTCATGTGGTCCTCCGTCAGAACACAGGAATGGTACCCTACTTGTAATGTATTCCTTGTTGTTATTTTATGTCTAATCAAACAAGTTCATCAACTTAGAAATGAAATAACAAGATCTCTAATAAGCATTCAAGTAAGATAAACCTAGAATCTGCAGGCTATCAGGCTAATGTAATACATCTGAACCAACTTTTATTGAGTATTTGAGTGCATACAAAGCACGACGCAGGCATTGGCGAGAATGAGTTCCCACCACTCGCTACTCTCTCAGGACATGTGGAAGGGAAGTGGACACCCTTGTCCTGCTGCATTGGCTGTGTGTCCTTGCCAGGTCACGAGAGGCAGGTGGTTGTCAAGGGGCAACCATTACAGCGTTACTGGCTTAGAGCTTTCAGCTTCCTGATCCCAGCTCAGAGAGCTCTCGAACTCAACAGCGCAAGCGGCCTGCTGAGTCCTACTCCTCCACCCTCTTCAGTGGTTGGCACATATCTAATTCCCAGTGTTAGATCCCTTCCTGCTTAAAATCCTTAGTGCTTTTTCTACAATGAATCCCAACTGATACACAAGGCTCATACTGCAGTCAACTAGGGTTGAGATGTAAGCCAGGCAAGAAAGGAGAGAAGAGTTCCTGATGGGTCATCATTATTTATTCGCTCCAGCATGCGTGCGTTCCATGATTCATCCATGCAGGTCCTTAATTAGCATGGACTACATGCCTGGTACCATGAAACAGCTCTGACCTTTAAGGAACCAAGGTGATGACAGGAGAAAAAGAGAACAGAGAGAGAGCAATCCCCAGTATGGGTGTTAAACCCTCCATTAAGACTCCTTATTGTGGGGCGCCTGGGTGGCTTAGTCGGTTAAGCGTCCTACTTTCGCTTAGGTCATGATCTCACGGTTCGTGGGTTCGAGCCCCGCGTCGGGCTCTGTGCTGACTGCCAGCTCAGAGCCTGGAGCCTGTTTCAGTCTGTGACTCCCTCTCTCTCTGACCCTCCCCTGCTCACGCTGTGTGTCTCTCTCTCTCCTAGAAATAAATAAAACATTAAAAAAAGAAAAAAAAAGACTCCTCTATTGTATGCCCGATTTGAAAGCCCTGATATCTGGTTGGTGTTCCTTCATCTCTGTATCTTTCATCCATCTCTCTGGTCTCTGCTATCGGTTCCTCCGTGTTAACTTAGAGCCCTGTGTAGGACTTTCCAAAAAGATACTTCTCTTCTACAATGAGCATCCATAAATAATTACTTATACTACCTACCTTAAAATACAAAAAATGAGCATACACCCATTTAAACACAATTAACATGATATTATTACCCATTAGAGATAAGACATATTTTTTTACTCTAGAAAATGAGAGTTAAATCATTAAAAAAAAACCACAGGCACCAAAATCCACATAAATGATTACAAGCAAAGAGGGCATGCAATTCTCTTAAACAGCAAGGTATTCAGGCTGACATGAATAAGTAAAAGAGAATCTACTCAAAGAGAAAGAATCATAAAAACTCCCTTCGGGGGAAAAAAAGATCTGATGAGTTATTACATTTTCAGGATATATCAACAAACTCTCCAAAATTTATCAGACAGTTAACATTAATCGGACTTGAACATGAGTCTTGATATTCATGGTGAGTGGCAATGATAACACTTTGGCTGAAATCCATTTGGATTTTTCATCGGAACCTATGAGTAACAAGTGTCTGCTGCTCAGAAATCATCCTTATCCTGCTGATTTGTTCTGGCCTTCACGAACCTGTTACTCTTGGAACAAATACCTAAGATGTAGAATGCCCCACTGCACGTACAGCTAAATAGTATGTAGCCTTGAAAGTTCCATGCATATCCAACCTGTTCTTGAAGCTACTGCCACCTGTCCGCAGCTACACTGATCCCGTCATTACCAATGTCCACAGCATTCACAGATAGATCCAATGAGTTTACCAACATGTTGTTTTCCACATGCATAAAGGATGGGTTTATAATCCTCAAACTCATGTTTTAATATTATTAACCTTTTTAAAACTTTATTTTGAGAGAGACCCTCCAGCAAGCAGGGGAGGGGCAAAGAGATATGGAGAGAGAGAATCCCAGGCTCTGCACTGTCAGCATGAAGCCTGATGTGGGGCTTGAACTCACAAACCGTGAGATCATGACCTGAGTTGAAATCAAGAGTAGGATGCTTNTGCAGCTACACTGATCCCGTCATTACCAATGTCCACAGCTTCACAGATAGATCCAATGAGTTCACCAACATGTTGTTTTCCACATGCATAAAGGATGGGTTTATAATCCTCAAACTCATGTTTTAATATTATTAACCTTTTTAAAACTTTATTTTGAGAGAGACCCTCCAGCAAGCAGGGGAGGGGCAAAGAGATATGGAGAGAGAGAATCCCAGGCTCTGCACTGTCAGCATGAAGCCTGATGTGGGGCTTGAACTCACAAACCGTGAGATCATGACCTGAGTTGAAATCAAGAGTAGGATGCTTCACCAACTGAGCCACCCAGGTGCCCCAATATTTAACCTCTTATTTAGTACTAGTCATCTAAGAGCCTCCACTGCAATCTGATGGTATGAGGATGGAAAGACATGGTACCATGACTTAAGAAGTATATAGTCCAGTAAGGGAATCAGCCCAGCACAGAGAGAATCTGCCCAAAACAAATAAAAAATGAGGAAAGAGGCTCAGGCAATTCAACAAACTCCCCAACCCTCATGTTTGCATCCTGCAAAAGAGAAAACAAAGGGAAAACAGGGATGAAGTGAAATTAGTTAAAGGGAAAGGAGAGCCACCACTGGTTCAGATGACCTTCCTTGAGGAGTCCCCAGTGCCTTCTCTCTCTCGTTGCTGATGAAGAGTGGCACCCTTGCTGTGGTCCAAGCTGAGAGCCAGGACATCCAATTGGTCACTCAACTAAACCATCAGGAGCCACGTGCAATCAATAAGACGTGAGCGTGCAGTCAGTTAAGTAACAGTTCAGCCTTTTCTCTCTTCTCCCAGTGCTGACTGGGATCTCCTGAAAAACATGTACCTTTAGCCCATATATTTGGAGCTATCTTGGGTTCCCACAGTGCTTTCAGAGATGCCTGGAAAACCAAATCACTTAGGCTCAGGCCCAAACATGTCCTTGGGCAAATAAAAATCGACTACACTATTCATGACACCATTTCATTTCTTGGTAACAGCTCTTTGTCTATATACCTTTCTGAAACCTCTTCTAAGACCTGACCAAACCCTGGGTAAGAACAGCCTAGAAATCCTGTTTAAATGGACCCATCGTTTGTTCCCTCTCTTATAACCTGACTTTTGCTCCAATCTCAACACTCAACTCCACTGAAATGTTTTCTATCGAGGTTAAAGTGATGTCCAAGTAGGTCGCTGCAGGTCCTCTCCCATTATCTACCCCCCTTCTCTTAGTTTGTGATATTCTCTCTCCCTTGGTTCTCCTTTCTAAATACTGTTTCTCCCTCTGCTTTTCTGGTCTTTCTTCTTCTTCCCTCATGTATCAGTCCATTTTGCTGTGTAACAAAAATGCCAGAAGCTCCAGTGAACTGCGACAGGAAGTACTTATTTCTCATGCATCTGCTCCCTGGGGTTCAGCTGGGATCTGCGGGTCTCCGCTGAGACTGTTCATGTACCTGTGCATTGGCTGGGGACTGTGCTCCACGCTGGGCAGCTTTCTGTCATTTCTCTTCCTGCTCACGAGGCTGGGGGATAATTCTGTCATGTCCTTCTCATGGAGATGGCAACCATGTGTGTGGCTAACGGGAAATATCATATCCCCACAGGCGGGGGAGCTGAATTGGCAACCACCAACCCCACCTCATAGCGTTGACCTAAGCAAATCACACAGATGAGCCAGAGTCAAAGGACAGGATAGTAGACTGTCTCTTTTGTGAAAGAAACATAAAGTTTCACGGTAGAGGGCAAGTATATAGGAAGGGAAGAAGAATCAGAGGTCGAGGCTATTAATACAATCTACTCACTTTCCTCTCCAATAATTTACGTGTGTATGTATGTATCTATGTATGTACATGGCCCCACACACCAACACACCCATGTATACATACATATGTTCATATATACAGCCCCCTCAACACACACACACACACACACACACTCACACACACACACACACACACACAGCAATGGATCTCAAACCAGGCCAATTCTGCCCTCTTCACCAGGGGATACTTTTGGTGGTCATGACATTGGAGGTGATGGTAGGAAGTGCCGCTGGAATTTAGTGTGTTGTTTGCCATCAGGAGACTACTTAGGATGCTGCTAAATACCCTACAAAGCACAAGGCAGCCCTCCCAACAAAGAATGTTCCAGACCAAAGAGTCCCTAGTGCCAAGGTTGAGGAACCTGGAAACGTGTATGCATGCAACTCACATACACAGAGAAAGGTAGAGTGTGAGAGAGATTTTCCAGTTTTTCTAAGCCCTGCAGTGATTCTGGGCTACTGCTTCAGCCATTGTGATCACTGCTCTGGGAACAGTCCCTAAACCCACAGCTCTCAGGGCTGATCCAACTGCCATCTGTCTAATCCCAGTATAATGGCTCCTCGGGTCTCTCAGAAAAAACTGACTTTAACCTCCTAAGCCAAGTCTGGGATCCTGGTTTTCCTGCTCCTATGAGTGGCACCATATCTGTCCCAGTCACCTCAGTGTGACAAAAAGCACGCAGGTTGGGAGTCAATGCAGCTCAGGGTCTATTGGTTACTAACTGCATGTCCATTAGCCAAGCACTCAGCCTCTTTCAGCCTCAGCTGCCTCACCTGTAACACGGCCTTTCTCAAGGCTGACAAGAACATTAAATTAACTGAAACAGGTAAAATTCAGTAAATATTGGTACCTTCCCAGATATGAAACCTTGGGCATATCTTTGGTCTAGTGAATTACCAAGCTTGCAAAAAGCAGGAGCTCTCATTTGTAAAGTCTTACCTTTGCATCCCGCCACATTCTGGGCATTCACTGCTGCTTAGAAGAACCACCTGTTTCCCTAACCAGGCAGAGAGATTTGTACCTGCTCCGTAAGACTGCTGGGAATATAAAATAAAAACGGTAGAAGAGCAAAGAGCCTGGTATAAACATTGAATAACTGTGAGCTGCTCTTAGATTTTATTTGTGTTGTTTGTTGGTATTGGGAAAGAAAAGTCACCTATAAAGTCTTCTTTTTTTTGTATCTTTGGATTTTTTTTGAGAGGTGTGTGTGTGTGTGTGTGTGTGTGTGTGTGTGTTATAGTAGGCTCTAAACCCAACATGGGGCTTGAATTCACGACCCTGAGATCAAGAGTGACATGCTCTATCAACTAAGCCAGCCAAGTGTCCCTGAATTTACTTCTTGCTCTAACTTGTTCAAGTCTTTTGAAGATGATTTTAGTCAGGTCACCATTTTCAACAGATCAGGTGCTGTGTTACACACATTATGTTAATATGTATCATCTGATCAAACACTCAGGACAGTCTGATGATAGCTCATCCTATAGCTGAAGTCAATAAAGATTAAGTGATTAAATAACAAGCCAAAGCCACATAGCTGGTCACAAAGTTATGATCCCCTTCCCTTTCCCACTTCAAAGTACATTTCCTATGTCCTTCCCTAATCCCTAACCTATACAAACACAGGGACACCCTGGCTTTTTTCTCTTAGAGACACAGAAATAGAAAACACAAAGGTATTAAGATTTGGTATATTACCTCTATCTTCGTTTGTGCATCTCACTGCCAAGGTGAGAGAAAAATGCTTGACACAAAGAGAGGAAGTTTCCAAGTATCTAATGGTAGAAACTGAAATGTCAATAAGGTTTACGTGTTGTGGTAGGTTAGCCCCTTTAAAATTATAGTATTTAGGGGAAATTGACCTTTTCTTTATTTTGAAACAAAGGCTACATGTCTTCATTTTTTTACTCTGTGAATTTGGAGTAATTTCTGATTAACAAATTACTTTCAAATTGCCTTCTATGCACGTTCCTTCAGAAGTCCAATTACAATTCCATTACTGGGGGGAGTGAATTAGAAAGTGAAGAGATGCTTGCCTGTAATTAACATATCAATGGATTTCTTTGCATTGATAAGCAAATTTCTCTTCATATCAGAAACTGTTCATACAAAGATGCTCATTAGAAACATTAGAAGCTGTCAGTACATCACATACTGCATACCCATGCCTCATCCAACATTTGCCCAGTTCCAAATAGACTCATCAGTCCTTTACTGAAGGCTACAGAATAAAAACTGCTTCTGGATATAGGCACCCTGATAAAAAGTCTTTAATTTACAGTCATAAAGTTACCACTCACCCTTAAATGTGTTATTATTATGGGAATTGTTTTTGTTGATCTATTAGGTTCTACTTTGATTTCCAGGTTTTACGGTTAAAAAGAATAAGGCATCTTTGTATCAGTTCAGTGTGAAAGAAAGTAAATTATAAGAGCTTCATCTTATATGTGACTTTTAATACATGGCAATCTGTCAGTATGTCAAATAATGTTGGAGAATACTCACGTAAGTAATACAGAAATGTCTAACGAACATAGTCTATTGTCTGGTTCATAAGCAAAACTAAGCCAATGCTAATTCAATTTAAGAGTATATTAGAATTACTCTTACAGATTAAGAGAGTTCTTTTTTTAAGTCTATTTATTTATTTATTTTGAGAGGGAGCATGCACAAATGGGAAAGGGGCAGAGAGAGAGAAGGAGAGAGAGAGAATCCCAAGCAGGCTCGGCACTGTCAGCATGGAGCTTACGAGGGGCTTGAACGCACGAACCGTGAGATCATGACCCAAGCCAAAGTCAGCCACTTAACCGACTGAGCCACCCAGGTGCTCTTACAATTTTAAGACATACAGTTTGAGGCTGGAACTAGGGAAATGTCATGCTTTTCTTTTACTTTAGAAAAACTGTGATTAATTTCAATCAGGAAAAGAAATCACAATGCCAGCAGTTGCTAACGTATTCCTTTATATTCTCATTTTATTGAGTAAGGAGCACGGCACTTTTTGGACAGTGTCAGCATTAGTCTAAATAATTTGTTTTGGAAGCAATATCCCTGCTAAATGGAGTGAAGATAATTTGTAATCTTCACTCAAAAGGCTCTTTACTCAGCAATTTCCCCTTTACATATCATCAATAAAAACATCTCCAGCTCACCCACTTAAGGTCCATGGCATGGGGTAATTTCACTAAAAGTTGACCGCATGACATAAAGAAGATAGCCCTATCATAACACATCTGACTCATGACTGCATTATAGTTCTTGACTTAAGCTTTAGAATTCTTATCTTTCCCACCAAGTGGTTCAGCTGGAAGATAATGATGGGAGGCCATCTAAAGAGGATCAGACGGGTAATATCAAAAACACCGGAGTCCTAAGTGCTCAAAGCTCTCTGAAACTGAAGTCTGGGTTATATCCCCATGGGAGGAAAACATCGGGCATATGTTTGGTCAGAAAGGAAAATAACTTCAGAACCCTGTCTCTTACCCCCTCACTAGGGATCCCTGTAATGCGCTCTTATACTAATAATGCCACAACTGAGTCTCAAAAAGAGGGTCTTGCTTACAAGAAGGCATTCAGATGTGTCATGAAAAATAAACAAGTCAAGAGTGGAGAGCAAAGTAAGAACATATGAAACATGCCATAAATCTCAGCACTGGGAACTCAGCTGTGAAAATAGCTTGTTAAAATCAGCCTATGTTTGATTAAAATATAAAACATTTCTGCAAAAACAGTCAAGTTTGAAGTCCACCATTGCTACAAGATTAAAATGAACCTTTCAGGAACTTTCAAGAAAGAAATACATGAAGTGTTTATGAAAACAGAGTTCTGTTGACCTTGAGTGTGAAATATCACTTCGCACTGGTATACAAATGCCTTACCAAAAACCTCAAGTTAAGGAGGTCTGATTTGGTGGGAGAACACCATAGAAGGAATAGATGCCCCATCATATACGTTATCCAGTGTTCTCTGTCACGACGGGAATACTGAGCTTTGAATGCATTGAAGAGAGTCACACTAGATATAAATCTGGTTCTAGAACGTTTCGACTGAAGATCTTAACTTGTTAATGTGGGAGATCACTGCTAACATAGTTGGCTCAGGTTGCCTTCCCAGTTACGAGAACATATATATGCCTTTAATTAGAAGTCACCAGGTTTTTTTCTTTCCCTGTTACCTCCAACTAAAGCATGAGATGCAGAACCTACAGCTTTTTAAAAATTTGAATCCTACAGCTCTTCTGCCTAAAATAACTCATTTAATTGACAATATAAATTACCAATTTCAGAAAATAGAATAGCATCTTAAAGAGGGAAGCATAAGAAGGAATGGTTTTCAACTAATTGTTGTAGCAACTTAGATAATAACAAGCCGTTCTGCGGAAGCATGTTCTAACCACCGTTTTCCCCATAACATTTATAAGTTCTCCTTTCTTTTCTTAACATAACAAGCCCAAAGCTGCCCTCTTTATCCTTACTGAAGAGCGAAGGAATGGGTCTTGCCCTGACACACTAATGCTCTGATTCTACAGAAAAGAGAAGCAATGGGAAGTCCTCAGAAAAACTGCCTTCAATAAGCAGAAACACTGCCGCAAGTTACATGGAACGTAAGATTTATCTGGATCTTTCTGAAATAAGAGCAGCAATCCTGTGAGGTCAAGCTCTTGTTAAACTGCCAGGATTTCTTGGGTTTCTTACCACAGGCATGAGCTTTGGGTCCAACAAGTCTTGCTCAGTGCAAAACCATCTTTCAGGGGCCCGTTGAAGCATAAGCCTATATTGTCTGACATCCAAGGAGTGCTCCTATCGGAGGCCAAGACTCGTACCAGTCTCAGAGGCCAAGGCTAGCAAGGGCTGTGTTCTGTGCAAAACACGGGAATTCTAATCTCCGCTTAGTCCTTCCAGAATGAGGGATCTTGGACAATTATGTTTTCACCTGGCCCATCTCCTCACTTGTAACACGAGAGAGACAGGCAAGCATTCCTTCTAGTGTTTCACCAGTCACTGCCTCTGTAAAAAGCAAAAGATAAAAGGAGGGGAAAGGTATATCATAGGTAAGGAAATTTGGAAAATTATGTAAAAGCGGACCACTTTTTTTATGATAGGACTCTCAGAGTCTTTAAACAGAGCTTCTTTGTGCAAGGTACTCATATCGAAACCATATTTAAATATTCTTAAGTAGTTTCCACTTGTTAAAGTGCTAGGAACCCACTATGTGCCCCCATTTTCTACTTCTCTTAGAAGAATCATCTTTCTTTTGGTTAAAAGATATAGCAAATGTTTCTTCCTGAGGTTGGTGGAGAAGAAATTAGGATAATATGGAGCGCCTGGGTGGCTCAGTCAGTTAGGCGTCTGACTTCGGCTCAGGTCATGATCTCACAGTTTGTGGGTTCGAGCCGTGTGTCGGGCTCTGTGCTGACAGCTCAGAGCCTAAGCCTGCTTCAGATTCTGTATCTCCCTCTCTCTCTGCCCCTCCACTGCTCACACTCTGTCTCTCAAAAATAAGTAAGTGTTAAAAACAATTAAGCAATTAGGATAATAATGCATCTCAAGTAAAACTGAACATGCGGGAATGAATTTGCTACCTCCATTTACCCACTGTCTGGTCCCACAGCCCACCTGCTCAATCCCATAATTCTTCCCCTTTCTGCGATCCGGCTCACTTGGCCTTTCCAAAGCTCTCCTCCCAATTACGCCTGAGACAAGGGCTCGGCAGCTCTGTGCACCACAGGTTTCCTATTCAAAGCGAGTTAGGAGTTAACAGACTATTTTCTTTGGCAGCCTGGGGCAATTTGCTCTCACCGTGTTCATGCTTTTTCTGGTTTTCTTTATTCCTTTTCCTGGCTGAATCTCCATCATCGTTTTTTGGCTTTCTGCTCCACTGCGTTTCTCTGATGCGAAAGCAATGCGGAGGACTTTCTTTCCCTCTGCCAGAGCAAACAGCTAGGGGACCGGGTCCTGCTCGGTGCGCTGTGGCCACACTGGGGAAGCTGGCTGATGCCTGGGAACTTTCAAGAACCAGAACGATCTCTCCATAATGTTTGCATCATTCAACCATGGACACAGTTTAACTGTATTTTGTTAATGTTTATTTATTTTTGAGAGGAAAAGAGACAGAGGGGCGGGGAGGGGGGAGTGCGTGGGGAGGGGCAGAGAGAGAGAGGAACAGAGGATCCGAAATAGGCTCTGCACTGACAGCAGGGAGCCCATGCAGGGCTCAAACTCATGAACCATGAGATCACGACCTGAGCCAAAGTTGGATGCTCAACCGACTGAGCCTCTTAGGTGTCCCAACCATGGACACAGTTTAAAGGATCAATCTCCCTCCTACCCAACCCAGTCCCCAAGTCTTGCAATACATAATCAGTTAGTTAGAAACCAATTGAAAAATTCTTAGAACATGGGTCTACAATAGGAGGAAAAAATGATTTAAATTCAAAGAGAAGTAAAGGTCTATGGTCGGGGATAGGGGAGAGGTAGAAACACAGAAATGACACCTACTTTACTTTCCACATCTTAGACAGCAGATGTGGTTTTTATTAGCCACTTTATGTGGGCAGATTTGCACCCACTGGCTTCTGACAAAGACAGTTCTGAGGCAGGAAATTCAGTATCAGAAGGCAGGCACCAATAGCTTAACGTATTGCTAAGGATTCCATGAATGTTGAACTGAATATGTATAAAGAAAAAAAGATACACAAGAAATTCAGAGAAGGGGGAGAGTTCACTTGGTTAGAAGTCTGGAGTAAGCGCATTAATGTAAAATTTCAACCCCATTTTAGAACAGCATCCTGATTGAATGTGACTGTCCAACTGTGAGTTAAAATTCATCCCGAGGGGGGCGCCTGGGTGGCTCAGTCAGTTGAGCGTCCGACTTCCGCTCAGGTCATGATCTCATGGCTTGTGGGTTCGAGCCCCGCATCGGGCTCTGTGCTGACAGCCAGCTCCGAGCCTGGAGCCTGCTTCCGATTCTGTGTCTCCTTCTCTCTCTGACCCTCCCCTGCTCACGTTCTCTCTCTCTCTCTCTCAGAAATAAATAAAACATTAAAAAAAATTTTTAAAAAATCATCCTGAGAGATGACACAAAGAAGGATGTCATTCCACCAGAGCTTGAAATCTGGGTTTCCTTTCTAGAAGACCTGCCTCTTCATCATCACCTAAAAGGATCAAACTGAAAGTATAAAATGATTGGGAGAAACACTTCATTGATCTCATTCACATTTGAAAGTGTATAATCCTCCCCTCTCCTCCTCACAGAGGTTTTTGCTCCCTGTATTTCCAAACTAGAACATCACATTCGTACGTGGACTTTCGCCTCCACACTCCATTTTAATAGAGCTGTTAACAGTTGACAGTAAGGTCATATATGTTAACAGTTTTGTGAAACGCTAGTTTACAATTTAAAATAGGTGCTTTTCATCACATCAGACAACATTTTGAGTAAAGGGAACCAGAAAACCAAAAAGGAAATGAAGACTCCCTCACAATCCAGCCCTTATTTATTTACTTATTTATTTTTCAGAAGATAAAAGCAAGGCTTCTCACATATACCAGTGCAACTCGGGTAATAAGTAAGTAGGTAGGTAAATAAATAAATAAATAAATAAATAAATAAAGTCTCCTTGCTTCTGGCCCAGGCAATAATTTTATAGTATTTGGAGACAAACAGACGCACACCAGATTTCTTCTTTCATTAACGGCTGTAGAGTGCAGAGAAATCATGCTCTATGCCTACTCATAGAGAGGCAGATCTATGATCCTGTGCGTCTCCAACACAGTTCAGTCCTCTGAAAGCCCTGGCACCCAGATGACATCACTCCAGGCCTGCTGTGCTGATGGACAACTATTAAAATCGGATGCAGAGGTAGGGGCCCTCTGCAAGGGGTGAACAGCAACAAAAAGTTCTACATCAGAAACCCTTCCCTGCACCTACTGGCTCCTTGGCAAGCCCGATGCTCAGTGAAGTCCAACATCACAGAACAAGGTCTGGCAGCGACACAGACATTTATTCCATCAAATAGACCCGACCCACTGCACTCGGCACACGTCTCAGAAAATACAGCGAATCTGGTTCTACTGAATAAACCCTCAGGTGGACTGTTACCCAAGAGATAGCCCATGTTCTGCACAACCCAAGCAGTTGGTGAAACGGATTAACAAGGGCTTCCTCCCCACACAGATGGAGAGGCTGGAGAGGGATCTCCACTCTGGTGTGACTGCAGGACACTGGATATGGAGTGAAAAAAAATAATCAATATCCAGTGTCAGGACAGGGTAGCAAATATAAATAAAGTTTCTAAAAGGGCTTTTACACTCCTCTGTAAGCAAACTTGGAAAACAATTTTGCCTCCACCCAGAGAATGCACAAGCCATCCCAGGTGCGTGCAGACACTAAGTTGCACAGGACACAGCCATCCCCTGGATGATCAATGACGAGAATTCAGTAAGTACTAACAGCCAGTATTATTAGCTCTAACTATGGCCCAAATGCTAGGTATCCCCTTATTTCAAACCACAATGACTCTATGAGGACAGTTCTATTACTATGTCCATTTTGTAGTTCAAGGAACAGAGGCACAGAGAAGCTAGAGTTTGCCCGAAGTCACGAAGACAGTATTTTATGAAGGCAAGAACCAAGGCTCTCTGATGTAAGAGGCTGTGCTCTCCATCACCAGCTTCAAATGCCTCCTCTTCATCTCAAACTGGTGCCTGAGGACAGTGAGCAGAGGGCTGTGAGGAGCCTGTGGGAGGCAGAATGATGACCTCTCAAAGATGTCCACACCTCACCTTCTGGAAACGTTACTTCCGTTGGTTAACTCCCCTCTACCACGTAATTCACAGATTCACAGATTATGGATTGGCAGGGTGCTAACCCATCAGCCTTTAAATAGGAAAATTATCAGGGCACCTGGGTGGCTCAGTCGATTAAGCAATGACTTTGGTTCGTGATCTCACGGTTTGTGAGTTTGAGCCCCGCATCAGGCTCTGTGCTGACAGCTCTGAGCCTGGAGCCTGCTTCGGATTCTGTGTCTCCCTCTCTCTCTGTCTGCCTCTCCCCTGCTCATGTTCTCTCTCTCTCTTGCTCTCAAAAAGAAATAAAAACATCAAAAAATATATATATTTATATACTCTGTACTACTCAGGTGGGCCCAATGTAACCATCAGGGTCCTTGATGGTGGAAGAGGAGGACAGAGAGGGAGTGTCAGAGTGATACCCAGTGAGAGACGTGGTCAGCCGACGCTGGTTGTGAAGACGGAGGAAGGGGACACACGTCAATGGATGCGGGCCGCCTCAGGAAGATGGACGAGGCAAGGAAATGGGTTCTCCCCTAGATCTTTCAGAACAAAACAGAGCCACGCTGACACCTTGATTTCAGCTCAGTGAGGACCATTCCCGACCTCTGACCTCCAGGGCTCTACTATAACAAACGTGCCCTTGTAAGCCATCGAATTTGTGGCAATTTGTTATAATGTCAATAGAAAACCCGTGCAGAGCCGGAGACTCGGTAATTAGGGTCTGGAAGCAAAAAGATGATGAAAGGGTGACATGGGCCTACAGGTGAGGAGGAGGGTGAGACAGCAGAGACGGCTCCTCCCCAACCTCGTTCAAAGCTTGTGCTCATTCCTCAGGGAAGAGAAAGGAAAGATGGATGTGAAGAGCGCCTCCGCGTTACTTCAGGTGCCGGCTCTAATTAGGCGGGGAGAGATCTGTGTTCCCTTCACGGACTGCGGGCTCAGTCACTCTCATCAAATCTCTCTGCCATCTCGATGCAATCCACAGGCAAGGAGCCCCCGGGGTGATGTTATATATGGCATCTGTCTGGGGAGGCCTCCACCTGACAATCAGAGTCAAAACTGCTGCGCAGAGTGGGCAGAACCAGGCCCAGAGCATTCTGGGAGGATTCAGGCCAGCAAAACGGGTGCCGGGCAGCACGTAAGACAGCACAGCTGCCCTACAGCCTTCAACAAAGGATCGCAGAAAATGTCATCTCTCGGGGGCTGGAGCCTCAGAGGCCCTCACACTTCCAGAAGAGATTTCCGCCAGTCTCTCCGAACCAAGCACCCAGATGAGATGAGGAGGGTGCTACCCCAGTGTTCCCCGGCCAAGCAGGCAGGCAGGTGGGTAAATCCCGTTCATCAGACGTCGAACGTCAACATAGCATAACCTCTTTAGGGCGAAGATTCCTCCCTTTAACTACAAAATGAGGCAGGGGCATATAGTCTGTAGATGACAGATCTCTATTTTTTAAAAATTTTTGAAAATTTATTTTGAGATGGGGGTGGAGACAGCATGAGTGGGGGAAGGACAGAGAGACAGAGAATCTGTAGCAGGCTCCAGGCTCCGAGCTGTCAACACAGAGCAGGACAATGCGATGCCGGAAGCCACAAACCGAGAGTCTGAGACCTCAGGTCATGACCTGAGCCTCGACACTTAACCCACTGAGCCCCTCAGGCACCCCTGGTTCAGCCTGCTTATGGACGACCTTTCAACTAAATTGCCCTCCCAATGGCCCCTGCACAAATTGCTGTGGGACACCTACTGATTAGCCAGAGGAAGCAACATTGTAAACCTAAATGTTTTCATGAAATGTTTGATATGCGCCGCGTCGGCAACAATACAACGAAACCTAGATGAAGAATTGACTTCCTGGTAGAAAAGGTAGAGGGTTGTGAAGCTGTGATTAGCAACTATGTGTCTTACCTTATTGTAAAAAATATATTAGACTCAAATCAGTCGGGATTCATACAGCGATTATTGACCGTGTCACTCCTTAGGAATTAATTACACACGATCTTATAGCATCTCCCCTGTGGCTCTGACCCCACAGTAAATTGTTCATTATCACCGTGAGTCTCCGAGTTACATAAACACAATAGGGAGGCGCTTGCTCAGAAATGCCCTGCTGAGAGTCTCAGCATCTCATCTTGTCTTTACTGCTTCCTAGATGGGGAACCAGGGAGACGGGACGTACTCTCCTGGTTGACCCATCAAATGGGCATAATATTAGAGCTTAACTCACAGGGATGGGATGAAATGAGATCGCCCACGTGAAGCCTTTCTCAGCCAGCTGACTAGGGAGGTCATCCACAAATGCTATCTGTACATATTGATGAGGTTTTTTGGGGGGTGACAGTGGGCTTCATGGGGTCCAGAGCTGACAGCCAAGAAAGAATTCTGGAAGACGTCTTTGGTGCAAAAAGGTGATTTTAGTGAGGCACAGGGACACGACCTGTGGGCAGGAAGAGCTGCCTGAGACCATGAGGAGAGAGGGTTTTATACTATGGGGTTGGGGGAGGTAAAGTCCAGGGGAAGTTTCCAGTGAGATTTTCATATGCTAAAGGAGACTCCCAGGATCCCAGAGGCCTAGCTATCATCAAGCTGAGGTTCTTTTTCTTTCTAGCAAAGTATTAGCATTAGGACAGGAGGGAGTTCTGGAGAAACCTTTTACTCCGCCAGCCTCAAGTAGTTGTCTGTGGGCTGTAGGTTATAAGGAAACTGAGTTCTATCTGCCATTTTCTTCTGCCTTTGTTTCCCCCATCACTATGGAGGGTGATGGAGACTTGGATCCTGAAGGACTATGATCTTCATCAGTTAACCCTTTGTTTCCCCCCTTCCTTTTGCTTTTGGGCAGCCACGGGTGCCCTGAGGAACAGCACACATATCTCACCTGGGGCGCGGGGTGTGTGCGTGTGTGTGGCCTGTCTGCTTGCCTTACGCTCCCTCAGCATGTATTACAGGTACATGGCTTTAAGCAGATCCCTACCTCTCTGGACCTGTATTACTTCACCTGGAAAAACAGGGAGGTGCAAACACAAATGTTTGACATCACAGAACCACATGTCGTGCTCTGACAAAGTCCCCAAACAGTACACAGAAGCTGTGGTAAGCCAGTCAGGTGATCACCATGCCTGGGGAGGCACTTATGTCATGGGTGCATTTGTAGAACAAGTAAGGTGGTTTTGGCCTTTTTTAATTGGCCAGTAGACTCTCAAGAAACCTCTTTGTGCAAGAAAGCCCACAACGTTGTAACATGTTACTGCTTAATTTACCTCAGTTTGAGAATAATAGGAAAGGATCTCCATAAGCCAGGGAGATGGGGGTACTTCCTTTAGCCTGGACTCCTATCTGATCGGGGGCCCATCTCCCTCAAGAAGCACTAGGTGGGAAGGCAGCGGCCACCCTCCCGAGGGCAGATTCCATCAGCAACAGTGAGTTTCCTTCCAGATGCAGGCAGTTAAAAGTTGAATAACCAATTCAGCCACGCTCAACTCAATCTCTCCCCTCAGGACAGAGGAAATAGTCCATCTGAACACGGATTAGGCCAGATCTCTTGGGATCTCATCTGTGGAAAGGAAAAAAAGAGTTCCTACTAAATGTGTGGACGAGGAGGGCCAAGGAGTGTGGGCTCTGGGGACAGACGTGTGTGCTCCCCAGCTAATGTAATTGTCCAAGGGCCACCAGTGACTTGGCCGAACTACCACAGGTATGGCCGGTTCCCCGAGTCCACACATGGGTTCAGGGCCCAGCAGAATGCCCGGAGGGGAGTCCAGACTCAAGCTAAGCACGTGTGTCCATTATTTCTATCAGTCCTCACGAAAGCCCAGCCTTGTACACGACATCCAGTCACAGACAAGCAAAGGGAGCCCCAGAGAATGCTAATAAGCAGATGGGCCTGGCACTTGTCTCTAGTTGAGTCTTACATCCCAAATCACGCTCTGTCCATTATCCATCCAGCCCGACACGAAGGCAGGGCTCAGTAAAAATCGGTTTCAGAGAAAAAAGTAACACTTCCCTCTTCTCTTCCTGCAGCATTTTATATTTCACAATACACTTCATTATCAGAACTCAATTTCATTCTTAGCAGTAACACTGGGAAGTGGTTCTCACCAATAGCATCAACCATTTTGTGGTACAGTGTGGTGAGGTGACTTGCCTAGGACACTGCGCTGACTCTTGGTCTGTAGCTGAGAATCTGCAAACGTGCCCAGACCCGGCTAGACCCCAGACCAAGGGAATCTGAATCACTACGGGTGGCGGCCAGAGACCAGGAGAGTATTGTACCGCATTCATAGTTTTGATCCTGTGCTGAAATGAAAATATATGGAATATACTGGGTTCAATAAAAATGTATGACTGAAATGATTTTCACCTGTTTTTCACCTTTTAATGAGGCTACTCAAGAATCTAAAACTGCCAATGTGGTTCATATTATATTTCTACTGAATGGAGCTGCCTTAAGGCAGGTCTCTGCTTATCATTTCACATGCACTGTCTTAGTTAACCATCTCATTCTCCCAATAACATAGAGATGCCAATAGTCCCATTTGATGGATGAGATAACTGAGCACAGAGGGGAAGTACTTTGCCCAAAGCCACAGAGCTGGTGAGAAGTGGAGCCTGGATTTTCTCTACGCAGAAAGAGTCTGTTCTCCCCCTTAAACTCCAGACTGTACAATGCGTTACCTCTCTTTGCACAATGGAATTCATGTAGATGGAGAAATAGGGAAGGACCTAAAGAAAGAAATGGCTGTCCATTATTTCGCTAAAGGATCTACTACCTATACATAAGTTCCTAAGTTAAGACCAAATAATTCGAAAACCCAAAGTAGCACATTTTCTTTGGTGGTGTGATATTTCCATAGCAATAAGTCTGACACAAGATACATCTTCTCAGCTTTAAAGGCAAACATTTAAAATCATTTTATTCTGGTTTAGCTCTCATTCTCTACCCATGAATAAATTGTATATTCCTTTCTGCGGACACACTTACACTCTTGGAAACCTATCTATGCAATGATATTGATTTCTGGAAAATTTGGTTTCAACCAATTCCAGATCCTGAGACAAAGCCTAAAATAAAACAGCTAAATCGTGTGGGAAGGCCACCGCCAATACATTAAGATACAGTGAACCATCCTAGAAGGCACTAATCACTTTGCACTCCATGAATTTTCCAGTAGCTGCTTGTTAACTCATTTGTTCCCTAGCCATCTCCTAGAAAGAGAAGACCAAATTCCCTACCTATCTAATGGCAAACAGCCAAACAGACTTTATAGAAATGAGACAATTAAGAATTAACTTTACTTGAGGCACCTGGGTGGCTCAGGCGGTTAAGTGTCTGGCTCTTGATTTGGATTTAGGTCATGATCTCCTGGTTTGGTTTGTAAGTTTGAGCCCTGCGTCCCGGCTCTGTGCTGACAGGGAGGAGCCTGCTTGGGATTCTCTCTCTCTCTCCCTCTCTCTGTCCCTCCCCTGCTTGTTCTCTAAATCAATCAATAAACATTAAAAAAAAAAAAAGAATTAGCTTTACATCCACCATCTTGCCCCGCTGTAAAACTAGCTAGCCAAGCAGACAGTTAGCGGAATACGAAGCTTACTCTACATGAAGACAATATGTCACGCTTTGTGCAACTAGCTGGAAACCAAGAAGGTGTCTATACTGATTTTTCTGATCCACTGACTGATCTTTTCTACCTGCCTCAGAAATACCTTACCTTCACATCAATCAGCTGAGTAATTATTGAACGGTTGTTCAAGACTTACAGACACTATCAATCCATATTCCTGAAAAAAGCTTTCGTATTTTCCGAAATGAGATGGAGTAAAAATAACTGAGTACATCAGCAGACTGCTGGGTGGACAACTAGCTAGGTCGGTCAGCCGGTGGTCAGAGAAGAAGAATAAAGAGATGGATACAGAGGTAAAGAAATAGATAAAAAGAGAAAAAGAGGAAGAAATGAAGACCAATTATCTACAAGAAAACGTCTTGTAAATGAAGAACCTGTAATATCCATCAGTAACAAGTATCTCATTGTTGCAAAGGTAAAATGAAAGCCTTAAAAAGTCTATGCGCAGTTCTGCCACATATAAAAATCGAATACCTGTCCATTGTTCCTTCTCCATTTATCATTAAGATAACTTGGAGGGCTGGAAAGACGGTGTCAACACCTTCCTAATGCCCCTCTCCGATACACAGGTAAAAAGCGTCTCCTGTCTACTCTGCACAGAATAGGGTGTTTGCAACAACCTTGATGTCTGGGATTCACAATGGAATCCAGGAACCAGGGTGCAGTGGCTTGAACAGCTCCCGCCCCCAAATATGTGCAAGTCCCAACCCCGAGTAGCTGTGAATGTGACCTTACTTGGAAAGAGGGTCTTGGCAGATGGTATTAAGGATCTGGGAGTAAAGAGTCCAGGATTTAAGGACTGGTGTCCTTAGATGTGAGAGGGAAATACGAAACCCAGTGATGCAAGTAGCAGGAGAGAAACAATGTGACGATGAAGGCAGAGATCGGGGTGACACGACCGCAAGCCAAGGAATTCCAGGAGCCACCAGAGGCTGAAAAAAGCAAAGGATTCTCTCTTGAAGCCTTCCGAGGGAGCACGGCCATAGAGCTGTACTGACGCCTTAATCTCGACTTCCGGCTTCCAGACTAGTAAGAGAACAGACCTATTGTTTAAAGCCTCCCAGGCTGTGGGGGTTGTTGGGAGCCCCGGGGAGCTAAGGCACAGGGATTTCCTGGAACCAGTGAGAAAGGCTGCCTGATCTCTGGATACAAGGATATCCTACTCCACTCAGTGGGAATGGGTTAGAGGGATGCCATGAAATGACCAAACACTCTTAGTGAAATTTTACTAAAGAGAATAATGAGATGCGTCCCCTTTCTCCCTAAATCTGCCCACCAGGAAAAAGAGCTGAACGTCGTCAGGAGGCCACACATCTTGTTTATGCAACATGAGCGTGCCCGGGACTCCACCAGGTGCTGTGTAAGCCGAGACACCCCACAATGTGAGCCTGGCTCAAGTTTCTCATAACCGAATCTTCTGCGATGCTTGTTCTCTGGATATTTTGAAACAGGAGGAAACAATTTTGCTTTAAAAGTCTCACCTGATAAAAATAGAGAGACACCATCTGAGTGCTACTGCCCCCCTGCTTTACATGTGGTCTGAGGACGGGAGTGGGGGGTGGGCGAAGACATCTCCTGGAACTTTTTAGAAATGCGCGATCACAGGCCTGTCGCCAGAGGTACTGAGCCACAATCTGCATTCTTACCAAGGGCCCCAGGTGTCTGGCTGGCACATTAAAATCCGACATGTTCTCCTCTAGAGTATTTACTTGACGACCTTTTCAAATTACGTCATCTTAAAACAAGAATGAATGACCAGAAACTCATGAAACACACACACACACACTTTATCCTTCTCAGCTCTTTTGACTTTGGCAAGAACTGTACATTGTCTTGAAATTAAAAAAAGAAGAGGCGCCCGGGTGCCTCAGTTGGTTAAGCAGACAACTTTGGCTCAGATCATGATCTCGTGGTTCGTGGGTTCAAGCCCCGGGTTGGGCTCTGTCTTCAGATTCTGTGTCTCCCACTCTCTCTCTGCCTCTCCCCTACTCATGTTCTGTCTGTCTCTGTCCCAAAAATAAATAAACTATAAAAATTTTTTTTAAAAAAAAGAAAAAAAAGACGGGAAAAAATGAAAAGGAATATTTTATGTGTTTCACTATATCTATTGAATGCAATATTTTCTAACTGGCTTAACAGAGGAAAGCCTTAGACCCAGAAACCCAAGGGATCAGAAGCGACGTGTGTTTAAATTTTTAAATCATAGCTGTGGCTTTGATCCACTATTACCTCAGTTTATTAGAAGAGCCTAATGCTCCCATCATAGCTCAACTTGGTGACCGCCTTCTGCAGCGCCCCTGTGAGCACACTGCACTGAGTGACAGATGACACCAAAGCACTGGTGAGCACACAGTGACCCCGCCCTGCCTGAGGAAAGGAGCCTGGGACATGGTCTATTTCTTCATGGGGGGTGGGGGGGGAGGGTGGCAGGCCTGCTGTAAGAGAGGTGGGGTCAGGGAACACCTCCTGGAGGAAATGGTGTCCGTGTAGAGTCTTAAAGAATAGGTCGGGAGGTGAGGCGCCTGGGTGGCTCCGTGGGTTAAGCATCCGACTTCGGCTCAGGTCATGATCCTGCAGTTGATGAGTTTGAGCCCCGCGTGGGCTCTGTGCTGATGGCTCAGAGCCTGTAGCCTGCTTCAGATTCTGTCTCCCTCTCTCTCTGCCTCTTCCCTGGTCATGCGCACTCTCTCTCTTTTAAAAATAAATAAACGTTAAAAAAGAAGAATAAGTCTGAGGAGTCTTGGAAAAGAAGGTAGAGAAAGGCAATCTAGGGGAAGGGAACAGCATAAGCAACGAGTGGAGGTGTGAAAAAGCTGGGATTCTGGCAACCGTGGGGCACAAAGGAGGAGTCAGAGAGTGATGGAAATAAGGCTCGAGGCAGGTAGAAGCCAGCCAATGAGGAAAGCCATGTCGTCCGTGCCAAGGAGCCCAGACAGGGTTGTCTGCGTGATGGAAATAAAAAACCAAAAATTTCTCTTTCTGGAGAATCTCACAAACAGGCTCAATAACAGAGTAATGAAATTATAAGAATTCTAACATAATATTAGCAAAAATTGGGACACTTCTAAAAGGACACTTCCATCAATCAGCTTTTATTATGACAACCTATAAAACATAGGAAATGCTTAGGTCAGATCACCTAGTTAATTCAGTGCAACAATAATAATAATAATAACTCAGTGTTATAAAATGTTACAAGAGAAAGTTCACTAATACCAAGACTTACAGGAATTTTGTAAGGATAAAAACAGACAATGGATTTTGGGGCACCTGGGTGGCTTAGTAAGGTGAACGTCTGACTTCAGCTTAGGTCGTGATCTCACGGTTCGTTGAGTTGGATCCCCACATTGGGCTCTGTGCTGACAGCTCAGAGCCTGGAGCTGCCTCGGATTCTGTGTCTCCCTCTCTCTCTGCCCCTCCCCTGCTTACACTCTGCCTCTCTCTCTCTCTCTAAAATAAATAAACATTAAGAAACAATTTTAAAAAACTGACAATGGATTTTCGTCTTTCAAAACATTTCCTGCTTAAAAAAATCATTGTGAAAATTATCATGATAATTTGGAAGCTGCATCACTTATTTGGAGGAGAATCTTTGAACCTTTTTAAAAAATGTTTATTCATTTTTGAGAGAGAGAGAGAGAGAGCACGCACAGGCAGGCGAGGGGCGGTGAGAGAAGGGGACGGAGGATCTGAAGTGGGCTCCATGCTGACAGCACAGAGCCCAATATGGGGCTCAAACTCATGAACTGCAAGATCATGGCCTGACCCAAGGAAGTCAGATGCTTAACCTACTGAGCTACCGAGGTGCCCTTGAACCTTCTTTAAGATAAGGCAAGGGAGGTCTTTAGAGCCTGCTGCAGAAAACCTAGAGCTCTAACACAGTCTGCATTTGTGTGCTCGTGGCAAGGAGTCAGAAAAACAACGTGGAATTTTCCAGGCAATTAGGGAAGTAGAAAAGCCTGTGTGTCAGCCACACACCAGTTGGCACATTAATGTACGGAAGGCTGTGGCACTGAATCCCATGTGGGCCAGTCAATAGACACAAACTGCATCATTACCTCCCAGCAGCTGCCTTGCGCATGCGGGCTCCCCGCCACAGAAGGTACTGGGCAAGAGACGATGGATGATTTAGGTCCTCTGTCAGCATCATCCCAAAAATCACCGCTATGGATGAGTTACTGAGGGTGGACCACGGATACAACCTTTATGAGCAGAAAACTGAAGTGTGATCTATTTTGGTTACAATTATCTGACATAATCAAATTTTATATCTTTCTTTAGCACACAGGCATCCAGAGGACACAGATGTGACACCTGGAATCTACCACGGCACGGAGAGGCTTGGCGTCCTGGGCGGGTTAAGGGGTGCGCAAAGCAGACCCAACGGATCCATGTCTGGTGAGCAAACAGCAGGTGCATCTGCCGTCTCGCCAGCGCTGTAGTGTGTCAGGGAAGCCGACTCGGGTCAGTGCGGCTGTCCTGTGTCATAAACCAGTTGTTTTTCCTTTTAACGCCTCAGCTGTTTGAGGTTCTCCACCTCATCACAAGGACAGATTAATGAGGACTCCACTTAGGTGCCCTGTAACTGGAGGAGTCGCTCCATCTGCTTGTGCATCCTGAAAGGATCCAGGAGAATGCCCACCTCATGCCTACCTTCCTCCTCTGCAGGACGACCTAGATCTAAGTACCTTTCATCCCAGCGCCTTCCTGGCCCTGGAGGGCGGCGGGGGTGAGGTTGGGGCACGGATTAGAACTCCACTGGGCTGGAGATCCTGGAGCAGAGCTGGGTGTGGGAGTGAGCACAGCCCACCCACTGCTGGGAGAGAGGAGTGACCAGGAACCGGACCCCGAGGAGGTCAGGACAAGGGTGAGACCCCCATCTGGCAGGAAGGGTCTGCACTGAGGCGTAGGGGGGGCTAGGAGGCAGGAGAGGCTCGCTGACACAGTGGCAGGCAAGCCAAGGGCAGACAGGGCGGACCCTGTCACAGGGCAGAGCCAGGAAAAAGCCATGAAGCCCTGAAATCAGCAAGTCGCAAAATCGTTTTATTTTAAATGTTTATATACTTATTTTGAGAGAGAGAGAAAGAGAGAGAAGGTGGGGGGGGAGGGCAGAGAAAGGGGGAGAGAGAGAATCCCAAGCAAGCTCCATGCTGTCACTGCAGAGCCCAACTCGGGGCTCAAACTCACCAACCCGGAGATCACGACCTGGGCTGAAACCAAGAGCCGGACGCTTATCTGACGAGCCACCCAGGCCCCACACAAAGCCTTTTTTTTTTTTTTTTTANCTTTTTAGAAAATGTCATAACTATTATATCTTGGTTCCTTTTTCTAGGAATTAAAATAAAATAATGACAAAAAACCCATAATCCTTAAATAAACTCTAGCCTATCACATTTTAGGAATGGTCTGGGGTGAGAGGTAATCTGAGCAGCACAGTGGGGCTGGGTGGTCAATGCCATGGCCTCCTTCCCCCCTCTACCTCCCCTCTGACCTCCTCCCACCCTGCTCCCCCATGACTCACCTGGACAATCAAGAGGGAGCCCAAGACGGCAAGGGAAGATGGGAAATAGCAGACGCCAGCACCCCAGCCCCAAGGGCAGAGCCATCCCACCCAGATACGGACAGAAGGGATTCGGGTGAAGAAGAAAGTTTCTAATGGAAGTTCTGAGGCACCTCCCACGAATCTCCATTACAAAACTGACATCGAATGAGACTGGAATTTTTATTGTCTCAGAAATTAAATCGTAAGAAGATACAGTGACAGAGTAGTATTTTCTGACCCAGAAATCTTCAAAGTTGTATGTTTATTTGAAATGTGCCTTTTAGAAAACAAAAAAGGATGGAAGAAAAGACATGGGATTAAGGCAAAGGAACTCAAACAGGGCCACTTTTGACCTCCTGAATCCCAATTTAAGTAACAGAAAATGAATTATTTTTCTTATCTTTTCTCTTGGCCAGATTGAATATTCCATGTGGACAAAACAACAGAAACAATACTCCAAAATGAGACAGAGGCTTACACATTTTAATGGCCTTTTAAAATCTTTTTAATCCTTTTAATAAAGAATATATTGACTGAGAAGAAAAGCAGATTTAAAATAGCCTGTCCAAGGGCAGCAGTGAGCCCCAAGTCCTGATTATATGATAAATTAAAGGACATCAAAATAAGAATGAAAGTAATTTGAAATAACTTGGAAATGATCTTTCAAAAATTGTCCCGAAATGTCAGAGACAAAATTCTAACGAGCTTAGCAAGAAAAGAGAAAAGCTGGCCAAAGGCTTCGAAGATGAATATCATGTTCCAATTTCTGTGATTGAGGGAAGAGATTAGTGTCTAAAGGTCCTACAATCTTTAGAGCTCTCTGACAGTAAATGACACATTACTTCAGCTATTGGAGGGCAGGCAATAACTAATCTGAAAATGTTCCGAGCTCCATCTATGATTCCAATGCTAAGTCTATTTCATCCATCCAGAGTCATCAGCCTACATTGGTCCACAGATACTTTTTACAAAACAAATCTAAACAAAATCTCACCCTAGGCAGGTGGGAAAGAGGGACAGCAAAATATTTGAGCCTATTAGAACGTTCTTTGTTTCTCTTCTAACAAGAAAATGTTTCTGATGATTTTTTTTCCCCATTCATGTCAGGGTTCACCAGTCAAACTGCTAAGCCTCCCTATTAAACCTCTCTATTCCTCCAGTATACTCAGCTGCGTGAATGCACTACCTATCTAGAAATGCTTCTCTTGAACACAAGGAGTAAAAATGTTTCCAACATGTTTTTAAGAAGAATGAGACATTCTATCTATCTCTGAAAGTCTCATACCTGGAGGGGTGCCACTATGGTGGAAGAGATCCCCTCCCCCAGAATCCGTTGATTCTGCCTGATAACATGAACCGTATTTCCCCTTCTCTGTAGTCTCGGAAGATTCTGTCTCCATAACAAAAAACCAATTCTGTGTGTCAACACCTGAATTCCCCACAGAACCTAAGCAAAGGGTCTTTTAAATAGGAAAGCTTCCTAGCAAGTCTGAAACACGATTTAAGCTATAGCAATTTGATTTAGTGCGCTCTGGCAGAAAACCTCTGCTACGTAGCCTGAAATCCCGAAATGACAGGAATGGAGTCACTATTTGCACAAATTAAGTAGGTCAGCCTACCTCCTGATCCATATAGGAATGTGTTCTTGTAGATGCCAAAGGTAACCTGTGGATCTAAAATTCTAGAATCTTAAAACAAAGTAGGCAACACCCATTCTTAACTCCACGGCAAAGAAAGAACAAATGTATTTTATTCAAAGTTAGAATGGATCTTAGATGATATCTAGTTCAATGTCATAATTCTGTACAGGAGGAAGCTGGGAGAGGACCCAGAAAGGGAAAGTAATTTGACTAAAACCTTCAGTTACTGTGATGGTCAGTCAATTTTACCCTCCAACTTGGCTGGGCCATGGTAGCCAGATATTTGTTCAAACATTTTTCTGGAAGTGTCTGTAATAGAATCCAGATCTAGTTTTTAGAGGAGATCAACATTTAAATCAGTAGACTTTAAATAAAGGAAATTATCGTCCATAATGTGGGTGGGCCTTTTCCAATCAGTTGAAGTCCTGTACAGGAAAAGGCTGACCTCTTCTGAGCAGGAAGAAATTCTGCCAGCAGACTGCCTTTGGACTCAAACTGCAACATCACCTCTTTCCTAAGACTCCAGTCTACCAGCCCACCCTGTGGATCTGGGACCAGCCAGCCTCCACAAATCATGTCATCCAAATAATTTATTTAAATAAATTTCTCCATCTTCTTTGGAGGACACTAATACAGTTCCAAAATTGAAATTAGAATCCAGGTCTTTCTCTCTCTCTCTTNAACTAAGCCACCCAGGCGCCCCCAGATCTTTTTTTCTCATCTCTAGGGATGCTTCTGAGAGGCAGTGCCATCTTTTACCACTCATTTTCTTGTACTATGTCTCTGTACTGCATCTGGACCACTGCAATGGCATCTTTTCTTTTTTTAAACAAAATTTTAATGTTCATTTTTGAGAAAGATAAAGAGTGAGTGCAAGCAGGAAGGGGCAAAGAGAGCAGAGGAGGGGAGACACCGAATCCAAAGCAGGATCCAGGCTCTGTGGTAACAACTCGGGGCTCGACTCAAAGAACTGCAAGATCATGACCTGAGCCAAAGTCAGATATTTAACCAACTGAGCCACCCAGGCGCCCCAATAGCATCTTTTTTCAGTCCCCCCCTCTCCAAACCTGCTCTAACTTTGCCACAGATGATCTCCCATAATGCATTAGTTACCTACCAAGCAACTGCTTGAAATTCTTCAACGGCCCGTTAACTTGCCTTGCATGTCCTTCATCATCTGGGTCCTCCTCACCTTGACACCTCCCTCCATTCTCCTAGAGGCAACTTCATGCTCCCCATGCTGAATACCACCTTCCCCCGGGTCCTTACTCTTCACCCTGACTATTCAATGTGACTCAGCTCACATAACTATATCCCCTGAATACTTCTCTATACCATTTCATGTTCCTGCTCTGAGTTGCTAAAACATCTTGTAACAGAAATTTATAATTATTTGTATGCACTCATCTTCTCCCATTAAACTTATAAGCTCCTTCAGATCAGGACTTGGGTCTCAATGAATCTCTAGAAACTGGCACAATGGATTTTCTATAAATTTGTCTTGGATCTATAAAAAGTAAGCATCCTAACTCTTGGCCATGTTAGACCTAATTTAACTTGAAAGGTAAACATTTTTATGTCCTTCTGTATTATTTTTCACATATTATTATCGAGAGATGAAAAGATAAGAGTTTCGATCTGTAGCCACCTGACTTGTTTGGAAGAAAAATTAGAGTCGCTGGAATTTATATCCAACTGAGAATCCCGTTTCTTGCTGTATGCCGCTCTTTGATGTGAAGAACTCAACCAGGCAACCAAAACAAGCAGCTACAGTCTTTATTCAGCTGTGTGCTACTTAAGAATTAAAGGAGGTTCTATAAACTCAGGCAACAATTTGAGCGCCTTCAAAAAATTTCCTGGGACCTACACCTTTCAAAGCAAAATTTAAAGAGAGGAAATACGCGAAGCCTTCAAGTAGTACTGCTTCCTCATCTGTGTTTTAAAAATCTTTCACCT
The DNA here is from genome assembly GCF_008692635.1 of Crocuta crocuta. Taxonomy (NCBI): domain Eukaryota; kingdom Metazoa; phylum Chordata; class Mammalia; order Carnivora; family Hyaenidae; genus Crocuta; species Crocuta crocuta. The sequence goes on from NW_027529538.1 coordinate 1,637,081, forward strand.
AAATCATGTTCCTTAGACTCTTCCCCATTCAGAGCCAAAACTCAAATGACTATCAGGAAACCACAGGCACATAAGTTCACAATAATGACAAGAGATATGCCCCACATCCTCTAGTACTACTCAAAAGGTTACTGTCAAAGTCTCCCACTTAACCATCCAGAAACAGCATTTATAAAAAGTTCCCACTACATGGATTTTCTCCTGGCCTCAAATCTAAGGGCAAGTCACCTGAGTGCGGTTTTTCATTGCTTCAGATTTTCATTCTGCCTTCCCACTGGCTTCTAAATGAAATTCAAAAAAAATAAATAAATAAATCATCTTAATCATTAGAAATATTCAGCAGGGGGAATTCTATTTATCTTTGTAATGAGCCACTGATTTGCTAGGAAAAATCAGATCCTGAGACTTCATATGTCAGAGTTTAACCCAGAGGATAACCCAGTTGGGCTCTCCGTTACCCTAATGGTACCCCAGTCTCCCCGTGCCCCCCGCAGGATCACACACATGTCCCTGTGCCTTCTTCCACAACATCACATTCTCCTGGCTTTTCACCCATCACTCCGTTACTTGTTCTTAGCTTCCTCTGTGACTTTCTCCTCCTGATACACAAATGTGGCTTCCAACTGGGCCACCCCCATTCTAACTCTTGCCAGAGATCATCTCCTATAGAGTCTGTCTCCAACAGGCCAAGCAGCTATTTCTTGGCGGCATAGCCCAGGTCCCCTTCTCTCATTTGCCTTTTCTTTCTGATGCCCTCATCCTCCCACAGGGTTGTATATACTGACTGTAAGTGGACAGCTCCAACTGCAACCCATTTCTCTATCCTGAGCCCAAGACCAATATGGCCAAAACTGACATCTCTATGATAATGGCCTAACTTAGTAAGTCCAAAAGATGACTTCTTGTATTACTGTCAAAAAACAAAAAAAGTGTTCTTCTAGTCATCCATTCCTCAGTAAATGGAGTCATGTCACACCACCAGTCTCCCATGCTCCAATCCAATGAGCTATCACCAAAATCTTCCCTTCCCTGGGGTCGCACCTCCATTCAAGCCCACCTTCTCAAAAGAGTTCAGATCCATTATGTGTCCCTCCACGACCACCTCCTCAGTCAACACTAACATTATTCCTTACCAGGATTACTACGGACATCTCCTATCAGATCTCTTATGTAGCCCTGGCTTTCTCCACCCTTCCTTTCTCTGCAGCCAGAGTGTTATCGCTCCTGTCTGCTCAGAGCTCTTTTAATAATTACCCATTGCTCTACACAGAGGTCAAAATCACCAAGGCTCTTCCAAGACCAAAGACCACCAGTGGCTCCTACCTGCTTATCTCCATCATCTCTTTCCACTTGCTTTCTCATGTCAACCCGTGTCTCAGATATGCCAAGACCCAGATATACCAGATCAGGATCCTTGCTTACACTCTTCGTTTTGCCTGGACTCTCTCTGCCTTCCCTGACACCACCTCCCACACTCTGCTCACATTTCTAGCCTTAGTTAATGGTCACCTCCTCAGACTTTCTGAACTGCTATGCTCAGTTCAGATGCCCTATTACAGGGCTCATGGTAGCCTGTGCTTTTTTTCTTTTTTTTTTAAGCATTTACCCTCATTGTAATAATTGTTACTAAGCAGTTAATGACGTATACTGCCTGCCTGTCTCTCTCAATAGACTGGAAGTTCCATGAGACTACAACACTTCTTACTTTCTTTACCCTTGTATCTTCAGTGACTAAAACAGAGCCCAGTACTCAAAAGTGCTTGATGAGTCAATCAATACATTGATGAATCAACAGGAAAGGAACGCGATTTGTTCAATTTCTTTTTCTGCTTCCTTCTGTATTCAAACCATCCACCTCTTCTTTTCCTCCCAAGATAGACACAGATGAATAAAAGAAAAGGGAAAGTGGTGGCTTATCTGGAAGGTCTCCAGTACTCAGGACTGGTGGTAATAAAGAACATTATTTTAGGGGAGCACTAGAATATGACTCTCCCTTTCTCCAGGCTCTATAAAAGATTCTTCATTTCTACTTATTCAGATGTCTATGTGTCAGAAGAACGTCAAGGGGAAGTCGCTCTTATTTTTTTTTTTTAATTTTTTAAAAATTTATTTCTAGGAGAGAGAGAGAGACAGCATGAGCAGGGGAGAGTCAGAGAGAGAGGGAGACACAGACTCTGAAATAGGCTGCAGGCTCTGAGCTGGCAGTCAGCACAGAGCCCGACGCGGGGCTTGAACCCACGAACCGTGAGATCATGACCTAAGCGAAAGTCGGACGCTTAACCGACTAAGCCACCCAGGCGCCCCGGGGAAGTCGCTCTTATTATAAGATGGCAGAAAAAAATCTACCTCTGTTACTAGCCAGTTCTGAGACTAGGGGCAAATCATTCAATAGCTCTACATCCCAATCTTTCTTCTATGAAGGGGAAAGGCAATCCTACGGAGCTCAGATTCTGAGATACTATTATGGCAATACTTCATAATAGCAAATGAAAGAGGAAAGAAAAACCACTGTCCACCTCACATAAACGGGGAAGCAATCGGAAGGCACATATGGGTTTGCTGGCCTAGTCAAACAATGTTAACATGTCAGTTGTTTTGGGGGGGGGGGGGNGTTGTCTTTCTGAGTCAGTAAAAAAAAAAAAAAAGAAAGAAAGAAAGGAAAAGAAAAAAGAAACAAGAAACAAGACCTTGACCAGTGTGAATATGGCATGAAATCTGGTAGATCTCAGCAGCAAAATGTCCTGAACACAGGCATTTGGCCCATCTTATGAAACTACACTTACCTACGTCACAAAATCCATCTGGGATTTCTCAAGTTACTTTCTCACTTACCACACGCAAGTTGGTTTTCTTTACCTGAACCACCCTTTCCGCTCCGGAGGGAATATCACTTGTGGAGTTTCAGCTACTAAGGTATAACTTTGAACAGAAGCTTGGAAAATCCATAGAGTCACTTTCTAAAAAAAACCTAAACTACCATAAATACATGTGCAGTGACAGTGGCGATATTATTTGCATGACATCTTCTATAACAAAGCATATATTACCTCATTTAATTCTCAGTATCCTATAGAGTAAGTATGATTTTCTCCATTTTATAACCAAGGAACTAGAACTTAAAGAAAGTAATTACTTTATCTAAAACTATGCTGTCAGTACACAGTTTGGCCATGATCCCCACTAAAGTCTATGTACTTTCTGTTGTACCATTTATCCCTACAAAGGGTAACACCCTAAAACAGCACTCTAAAGTAATAGTGGTCAATGGGTGAAAATATTTCAAATGCTTAACTTCATGTTTTATATTCCTTATTTAACACCATCACTGTAGGGAAGCCATTCTTGCCTCCGAAGAGTAGGCTACAACTTCTTCCTTGGTTTAGCAAAATACCTCAGGGGGCCACTTGGGAAGAAGGTGAAGTAGCAAAGGAACAGCATACAAATGACCTCAAACTACTTAAAGTGGGAATACTGAGCCACCTCTCCCCACAAGCACAAATCCCTGAAGAGCCCACCACATGGGAGATGGGGTCTCAGCCAGTTATTTTCAAATCTCAAAGGAGCTGACACTTCCCCAGTTGACGCTTGGGTTGTAATTATAATACTGCATAACCTTCGTCGTTAGTATGTTTAGAAGGGGCAAACATTCCAATGCTTTAGTGTTTTTCTTCACCTTCTGAGAACTACGAATGACATGGTCTGAGGCATGGTCTTCATCCTGTCACTCATTCTTGTTGTGACCAAGGGAAAGTCCCTTTGCCACTTGGACCCTCGGTCTCCTCATCGGGGCAGAACTGAATGAGAAGACCCTTCCAAACGTCTGTATTCGGTCTCCTTTTGTCTGCCTGATACCAGGGGACTGGAAGCTGGATAATCAGTAGTTACAACAGAGAAATAGGGTTACTCCTTTGCTATCTGCTCTGTGGGGTCTCCTCTCTCTTCTCTCAAACTATATTTTGGAGAGAGGAGGGGAGGAGGTGTATTTATTTATTTGTTCAATAAATATTTACTGAGTACCTACTTACAAGAAGCAGACACTGATCTAGGTGCTAGGGAAAGAGCAGCAAATAAGATTAACAGAGTCCTGCCTATGGAGGATTACACTCTACAGAGGAGATAAACAATAAAGAAATAAATACGACAGAAAACAGGGAGTGTTTATGGCTGTAGAGAAAAACAGAGGAGGGCAAAGAGATGGCGAGTATTAAAGACCCTGTGGCTTCTGACAGGCTGATAGAACAGGAGTCTAAAAAAGGCCCCAGGTGAGGGGCCTGCGTGAGGGTACAGAATGAGCCGTACAAAGAGCCGGACTGTTATTTCTACTAAAATGCAATTTTCATAAACATCTTTAAGAGAATTGGTATTTACTTTCTTTATAATTTACAGTAAATCCTCATTGAGATAATGAGGAATTTCTGTAGCTGAAAAGTTAATGGAAAATTTTACATAATTTACAATAATCCAGGCCTCTTTTGCATAAAGTAGCAGAGAGATGGTTTCTACACGATTATTAATTAATGCAAAATAACGTACTGCAGTGCCTACAATATTGAGGTAAATGCAGTCCATACAAGATTGGGCTGAATGGCTCTAACAGTCATGTCCCTGTGTGGCTGTGTCAGCAGGAAGCCCAGCGGCACCTCACAGAGGCTACAATGGGACGCAGCAATGACTCAATGGTTTTCCATGGGAATCCCAAGTAGGAAGTTAGTCTTCTGTCTAACCGGGTTTTGCAACTCCTTTCCCCAAGGCCATCATGTCCCCAAGGCCATCATGCCTGGGCATTCTGATTCATTATGAGAGTGTGTGCGACCCTACAGTAAACCAAGGCTCAGACCAAGGGCACCGAGATTAGAGAAAGCTCTAGATAGTTCCAGCATCACACAGCTGGACCGTTCACTGGTCAAGCCGGTGCCAGCATTCACAGAGCACACCGAGGGGAAGCACGGCTCCCATAGTCCCTAATGGGTATCCGATTTGATGGCTTACATACTATTTTGAGCAAGTTCATTAGCAAATAGGATCAACGTTTACCCAGCCTTGTGTTCTGAAGCAGGACATGAGACATCTCCGTATAGACGGTACGGGATGGAATGAGGGAGAGGTGCTGAGAAGGGGGGTCATTGGAACAGTGAAAAGCTACTACTAGTTCCTTAGTGAGGTGACTTGGGCCCGAAGGTGGAACCCACGGTACCGCATTATCAACTACTACTGAGTCAGGACACCGGCCAGGCAGGGTCACATTTCAGTGTGGAGCTGGATGAAATCTACCTACTTAAAAAAAAAAAAAAGAATAAGGAAAGAAAGGAAGGAAGGAAGGAGAGGGGGAGAGAGGAAAAGCAGCAAGGAAGGAAGGAAAGAAGAAAGAAAGGAGGGAAGGAGGGAGGGAGGAAGAAAGGAAGGAAGGAAAAGAGAAACAGAAAGAAAGAGAACAGCTTTGATAGCATGAAATTCACATAACATACAATTCACTCATTTAAAACGGACAATTCAATGGCTTTCAGTCTATTCACAAGATTGCGCAACCATCACCACACTCTGATTTTAGAACATTTCCATTGCTCTGAAAAGCAAGCCTGTACTTATCAGCAGTCACTCCCACAGCCAGCCCACCCTGCCCAGCCTCAGGCAAACACTAATCTCCTATGTGTCTCTAGAGAGGTGTCCATTCGGGACATTTCATATCAACAGACGCATATCATACACGGTCTTTTGTAACTGGCTTCTTTCATTTAGCATCATACTTTGAAGGTTCATCCATGTCGTAGCTCACATGTTATCCCTGCTTCATTTCTTTGTCTTGCCAAATATTTTTTCCATTTTATGGCTATATTACACTGTGTTTCTCCATGCATCAGTTGGGTATTTGGGTTGTTTGAATTTTTTGCTGTCATGAATAATGCTACTCTGAATATTTGTGTATGAGTTTTTGCGGGGACATATGCTTTCACTTATTTGGGGGTTCTTTCTCTTGGGCATATATTCCTAGGAGAAGAATTGGATGGGTTATATGATAACTCTAGCTTAACTTTCGAAGGAACTACCGAGAGTATTTTCCAAAGTGGCTGGCCCATTTTAGGTTCCCACCAGCAGTATATGAGGCTCTCACCTTCCCCAGTCCTCACCAACACCAGTTATTAATGTCTTTTTCATTCCAGCCATCCTAGTGGGTATGAACTGGTATCTTAACGGTACTTTCAATTTGCATTTGTCCTGGTTTTGAAAGACTCTGAGCATCTTTTCATGTACATATTGACCATGTGCATAATTTCTTGAGAGAAACGTCTATTTAAATCATTTGCCCATTAAAAAATTTTTTTAATGTTTATTTATTTTTGAGAGTGAGAGAGACAGAATGCGAGCAGGGGAGAGGTAGAGAGTGAGACACAGAATCCAAAGCAGGCTCCAGGCTCCGAGCTGTCAACCATCGACCCACGCGGGGCTCGAACTCACAAACCTCGAGATCATGACCTGAGCTGAAGTCGTACGCTTAACTGACTGAGCCACCCAGGCGCCCCACCCATTTTTAAAATTGGGTATTTGTCTGTTTTATGACTGACTTGCTAGATTTCTTCACACTATGATTTGCAAATATTTTCTTCAAGATAAGTGGACAGAGTAGACCAATGCCAGGTAATGAACTTCCCTCAGGGAAAGCTGCCGTGGGAGGTCAGATTTCTGTCAGGCTCTGCTACACGTTAAATAAAACACAGCACGAACCAATGGTAACATGAGATGCCTTCTCAGTATGTGTTTGATAAATTAAAACCTGGGGCAAAGACAAAGTCAAATGAAACGTTTGCTCTTCAGTAATCATGCTGAGTTATTTATTTATTTTACTTTTTTATTTTCTTCTTGAGCTAATGAGGAGTTTCAAAAGTCTGGAGTTTTGTTTTTGGTGGGGACCACATTAGATATTCACCTCCTCATCATCAATCCATCTGTCCTGATCCCCCACAACCTGGAATGCTCCATTTTATTGCTGTGGGGCTCCTTTGGATTTTGCCCATTTTACTTATTTGGAACAAAGGAAATCTTTAAAAAGCACTGTAATAAAAGAAGGAAAAATTTTTTTAAATAATATGAGATTATCTTAATGCTGTAAACAGTTATAAACAAGAGAGCACCAAGACTGTATCTTTAGAGAGAAATTCTGATAGCACCACCTCTAATAATCTATAATCACTATAATGTTTAAAGTCTTTTTCTTGGGGCACCTGGCTGGCTCAGTCGGTACAGCATGTGACTCTTGGCATTGAGGTTATGGGTCTGAGCCCCACACTGGGTGTAGCCATTACTTAAACATTTTAAAAAATCTTTAAAAAATCAAAATTTAAAAAATCTTGTTCTCATGTTTCATATTTGCTGTTAGTCAATTCAACAGACTTTGAAAATGCGATTCAGTGAGTATGTCTCACATCTGTGACCATAATTCTCACTAATATTTGACCCGCTGTTTACCAAGAAAGGAAAGTTAAGAGTAAAATCAAAATTAAGTCTGAACTGTATGTATTTTTCTCTAAATGAGCTGACAAAACTAAATACTCTCCGTTCAGAGATTATGTTGTGATCACTTCTGACTGGGTCTGGGGTGGAAGAGAAATCCCCTGAAACAAAATGCCTTTTCTACTACCTGTTGGCTAATTATTCCTTCATCAGGAGAAGATCTCTTTGGATATCCTCTGATCTAAGCTACATTTCTAATATTTCCCATAATGAGGCTTCATTTTCCCTGGGGGGCTAATTTTATCATTGGGCTTCGGGTTAACTGTCTATGTCCATCTGTGTACAAGTGTATGTCTGTTGGGATAGTACAAGGACATAAATATTTCTACCATTTACTGCCACCCAGTTTCTATTTCTGGTATTCAGAAAAAAAAATCGCCCTTCCCTGTGTTTCTGAAGTTAGCTTTGGCTCTGTCTTGATCTTGCCAATAAAATTAAGCCACAGTGCTGTGTGTCTCTTCTAAAGCATTGTAATGTCCATCTCTGGTTCTCTATGCTCTGTTCCTTGTTCCTGTAACATGTGAAATTTCATAGGAAGGTGCCTCTGTCAGCCTGGGTCTCAGAGGAAAGATAACACGAATCAGAGCCCTCCAACAGTGGGTATGTGGTGTTCGTAGGAAATAAACCTGCATTGTTTTCGGTTACTGACAGTTAGGGGTGTCAGTGAGTGCAACATTCCACTCTACTAAAGGGAGAGAAAAAAAATAACAGCTGCTTTCATTTTTGGTCCAATTCTTCGCCAACACATTTGAAAAATTCTCTATTAATTATTCAGTCAACTGACAATCCAAATCAAATTCTATCTGACCATGCGGCAGAACCTGCCTGTTGGATCATGAAGAAGAAGAAAAAAAAAAGAGAATGAAAAACCTGTTTAGAATATAGGCTCTACTATACCGAAGTGGAGAAGCAGCCCTCCCTTGCCTGCCCCTCCCCATGCCCTAAAAACATGCAGTGGAGACTCTGATCCGTGGAAGTAAAAGAGAGGAAGAGATAATTTTGCTGAAAATCACCCCATTTTAAATACGGGACATCGAGTGTTTACTATACGTGATAAGTATACTCCGTGCATATTTCCCCATGGTAGCCTGTGGGAGGCTGGTCTTCATATAAGCAGCTGGTGTACCATTGAAGGCTTGCTCCCCCGAAGTATATTGAGCACACTGAACAAAATCTGAACCTTCTGTTTCTCGGCAACAAAGCTCCTGCTACGTTCTGAAATGGTTATGGACGGCACATTCTTTGGGTGTTATTAAGGGAGCAACAGAGGATAATCCACCTCTAATGTGTTTACCAGGTCAATTTGCTGCATAGTTACAAAGCTTAAGGTCTCCTTACAGCCATCCCACAAAGATTTTAAAATGGGACTCCATCACGAGTTTGCAAGCCTCTCAAAAAGAGCCACACCACCTGCCAGATGCAATGGCAAATCTCTCAAAAGAAAAAAAAAAAATAAAAACAAGAAGTTTTCATAAAAAGATGTTCCCGCCCCAAGTTTCTATGAAATAATGATGGTGCAGCCCCAAAGGAGGTAGGATTTTGGAGAGAGAAAAATAAAAGAGAAACACATTCGGAGCCAAAGCACTGAGTTTTTTCCCATTGTGCTACATGAAAAAGATGGGTCTGGAGGCAATTTAACAAGTTTAAATTACAACTTGGAAAGTAATAAGCTTTGGCTCCTGAGATGTGCAACCAACTGGGAACGGTCTGGCAAAAAATCTTCGTATTCCACATTTCTCAGTTAAATCCCAGACTCACATGCAGCACTTAGCATTGAGGGGATAATATGTGAATTTATGAATCTTCATGCAGGGTTTAAGAACCTGAAATTACTGAAATGACTGCCTGAGACAGAAATAAGCTTTTGCCTATCATGTAAAATACTGATAAAGAGAATGTAATGAACACTTCGATTTTAAAACATGATTCGGAAGAGAGCATGTGTAACTGTTAACACCAGCAGATTCAAAAGCACCAATTTTGCACCTCTGCATCTTTGGCAGAGGTGAATTTTTCTACGTTGTCCCAGATGGATGGCCACAGGCCAAGTGTCCCTCATGTTTGCACTTCTTTATTCCATTTTTTTATTAGTCAGCGTGGGTTAAAAACGTCTTTAATAACCAACATTTTAGTGACCTCACAAAATACAGGTTTATTTTTGCTTATGCAACACTCCAAGGCTCAGCATCGTCTGCACAGCTGGTCAAGAACCAAGGCTTTCTTGGCTTGTGGCTCCACCCTCCTCTTGAAACTTGGAACCTTCGCCCATGTGAACAGCAGAAGGAGAAGCAGATTCAAAGATCATTTGCACATTTATTAGGCCAAGCTTGGAAGAGGAATACGTCACATCTGCCCACAGTTCGGTGGTCAGAACTCAGTTATATGGGACACCCACCTACTGGGAGGACTGGGAAATGTAATCTAGCATGTGTCCAGAAGAAGAGAGAGAAAAGATTTGGTCATTTCTTTGTTTCCTTGCTTGGTGAGACGCCACCTCTCCATTTTCTCTTCTATAAAATGGGCCCTGAAATTGTACCTATTTATTATCATTCCTGCTCTATTTTTTTTTTCTGGGGACCCAAACTGAACATACTCAGAACTGACTTGAATTTTAAGAGACTTATCAGTGAGCAAGATTTCTAGTTTATTACTGTTGGAGGCTAGAACCTACTATCGACCAACTAAGACAACCCTCTTATGTGTCCCCCAAATTCCTATGTTGAAATCCCCAATGTAATGGTATGTGGAGGTGAGGCTACTGGGAGTAATTAGATCATGAGTTTAGAGCCCTAACAAATGGGTTTAGTGCTTCTGTAAGAAGAGGCCAGGGAGCTAGCTAGCTCTTTCCACCAAGTGAGGACACAGCAAGGAGATGGCCATCTGCAACCAGAAAGACAGCTCTCACCGCCTACCAAATTGGCCAGCACCTTGATCATGGATTTCTCAGCCTCCAGAACTGTAGGAATGAATTTCTGTTGTAGATAGGCCACCTAGTTCATGATATTTTGTTATAGCGGTCCAAGCTAACTAAGGCAACCCCTTTCTTAAGTCAAAGCATCTAAAATGCAAACTAAGCCATCAGAAGGTGACATTCTGAGCAGGAGGTAAGAGAAAAAGGACATGGGCTGGTCTGAAGGTGTGTCTTCTTCTAGATCAAGTGACCATGGTTTCTCAACCTAGGCACAATCGGCGGCCTGCCCCATTCTTTACTGTAGGGCTGTTCCATGCAACAACATATCTGGCCTCCATGCACTAGACGCCATTCATAATTCCCCAGTTGTGAAGGCCAAAAATGTCTCCAGACACTGTCAAATGTCTCCTGGAGGACTCACCCACATCCCTCACCTTTGAGAACCACCGTTTTTACATCATTAAAAAATACAATGAAATAACACAATCCACTATGTAACCAGAAAACTCTTAGGACAGTATCCGTCTATCTGTCTGTCCTTCTGTTTCTCTCTGCCTCTGTTTCTGGGACAGTCTGGGACATCGTTGCCACGGACCTGTTCTTGCGCCCTTCTCTGCGTAGCGTCCATAGGGCTCTTCTGCCTCTAAGGACACAGGCTTCCTTCAGATGTGCTAGTGCTGGTGAGGAGGCTACACATCCTGCCTGTGCAGTGAGAGCCAGGAGGGGCTGTGTCTCCCACTCCCTAGGACGTCAACGTCACATATTTTGTTAGGGGGTAAATGACTACGCAAGTTCCCCACGAAAGGTAAACGGATTGAAACATTCACACCCGAGTCCCCCAAACTTCACATCCACTAAAGGTTTCCCAAGCAGGCAGTAAAGACCCCTGACATTTGTGAGCTCATCACAGGACACTTATTCAAAGCATAATCCAGCCTAGGAAAACGCATTCCCTTTAAATTTCCTCTAAAAACTCAAGCAGAAATATATTTTAAAATCTTGGCTCAAATAGCTGCACTGAATTTTCTCCTGTAGACTAGCTGTTGCAGTTCAGCAATTAGGGAAGGGTCCTCTGATGTCGGTGTAACTGTACAAAGTTCCAAGTATTTCAAGTTGAAATGTGCAAAGAGACTTATTTATTACTTCTAGGGCTGAAAGGAGAATCTTTGATAATAAAAAAAAAAAACTGTTCAAAGCCAAAAATTCCTTTTATTTGAATATAGAGGACTTATTTCATGATGACAATCCTTGGAAAAACCAAGCTATTTAATGAACAGTACATCAACACTGCTTTAAGCACTGTGGCCTTCTCTTCATTTCAATCTATTTTTAAATTGAAAACTAAAATAATAATAATAATAATAATAATCACCACCACCATGCTTGAAGTATTTAGTATTGCCCAGGTCACTTATATTCATTATCTCCAGTGCTTACGAATACCCTATAAATACATAGTTACATATTTTTTAAATGAAAAAAAAATGAGGCCTAGAGAAGGTGGCTGATTTACCCAGGAATGCAAACTCGGTAAGTACAGAGATGGGACTTGAACCCAAATCCCCAGGACTCCAAAGGCCACCATGTTGGGGTTATTTCCACCAAGCCATGACGGCCCCAAAGGAACATAATTTATTGAGATTTCCACGTTGGCAATTTCAGGCACTTCTACATACCAAAATCTAAACGTCAGTGTGGTGGTAGATATTCTCAGTTTCATTTCATTGCCAGGCAGCTCTCCTCAATTGGATACTGCACTGGGTTTTACGTTATTAAACTGAACCCAGCTATTCAGAAAGTATTTATTCATTCCTATCTTGGACTAGTAGCTTATGCAACCAGGACTACGAAAAAGCATATTTCTAATCACAATCTGATTGTCTATACCCTCCAAGTGAGTCATGGTCTCTTCCCCCCAAGATTCTGAGCAGAAGGAATAGAAGAAAAGGCCATGCTTCTCTCTCTCATTTCACCCTGTGTGGTGACCGCACAAGCTTAATAAGGGAGGTGGCTCCTCCGAAGAGGGGTACCCACGGCTGGGCTGTGGCATTCACACTAATTACAATGAAAATCTGTCCTCTGCCCAGTGGGCTCAAGTAACCATGGCAACCTACCAGCTACATTGCTCACACAAATTATAGCAAGGAAGCTACGGACTGGCTCCACCCAGAATCCGAAACAGTCACACAAAGAAGGAAATACTTCTCAAGGACACTTTGCTCTTAAGTAGCCACTGTCAACCTTACATCTGTTGAGCTTTATCACCAAAATAAATGTCAGTTCCAGTTTTTCCCAACTGGTGTTAAAGTTGTTAAACATAACGCCCTTGAACTTTCATTATAACTGAACTGTGGATCGAGGCTCTGAATAACTACGTCATGAAGAGCTGGGTAGGAGTCATTCCCATGGCTTCAGAGCCCTCGGCCCATCTGGAATCCTGTACCCATGCACATGCCCTCACGTTTCTATGGCAGGAAGAACTTTCCCCACTGAGGGTGTGAGTCCCAGTAGTGTCCCAACACCCCGGGCGATGTTGACAGCAAGAAAAGGAAACTGCCCTTTTGGAAAGTTCCCGTTTTCTGTCCTTAAAGAAAAGAAATATATAAAAGTCTTTAAAAATATCATCTTTAAGAAATATCACATAAGGAGTAGTAGAAAGTCACTGGTTGAATGGAAATGAAGACAGTGGTGACTTTAACAGTCACTTTGGAATGAATGTGAGCAAGGTAATTAGGGAACTAGTAGGTGCCTAAGGGGAGGTCATGGTTCCATCTGAAGTTGGTGACTGGGGACATCAAACTTCCCAATCCTTTCTTTTTTTTTTTAATATTATTTTTATTTATTTCTAGGAGAGAGAGAGAGAGACAGCGTGAACAGGGGAGGGTCAGAGAGAGAGGGAGATACAGACTCTGAAATAGGCTCCAGGCTCTGAGCTGGCAGTCAGCACAGAGCCCGATGCGGGGCTCGAACCCACGAACTGCGAGATCATGACCCAAGCGAAAGTCGGACGCTTAACCGACTAAGCCACCCAGGCGCCCCCTTCCCAATCCTTTCTATCCACCTGTCCCACAGGCCTGGGTTCTTGGAAGGCTTAATCCAGTTTGAGTCACTGGCATCTAGCTCTGGTTCCAGCATGAAGTAGATACTCATAAAAGCTAGTAGGACTCAAGTGGAAATGGCAATACCCGTAATGCCTGATGTTCTGATTTGCTGGAGCCACTATAGTGAAGTACCGCAAACTAAGTGGCTTAAACAACAGAAGTTTATCTCACGGTTCAGGAGGCCATAAGTCTGAAGTCGAGGTGTCCACAGGGCCATGCCAGGGAAGGATCTGTCCCAGGTGTCTCTCCTAGCTTCTGGAATTTCCTTGCCTTTGAGGCGGCAAAACTTCCCCATAGTCACAAGGCACTTTCACTGTGTGCATGTCTATGCCCAACTGTCCCCAGCCTATAGTGACACCAGATATATTTGATTAAAGGCTCTCCCTACTCCAACATAACTTCATCTTAACTAATTATTCGTACAACAACCCTATATCCAAATAAGGTCACATTCTGAGGTACTGGGGGATAGGACTTCAACATAGTAATTTTGGTGGGATGCAATCAACCCATACCACGTGAGCATAAGTAAACTTTAAGTCAACACTAGACTATTCTATACACACACACACACACACACACACACACAAATCATGAAGAGTAAAGAATCCCCATTCCCACCCCAAAATTACCATGAGAGTCAGGCTTCAGCAATGATATATTTCTTATAAGACAAGAGCTCAAGCAAACTGTCCATTCTACCAAAAGCTATCACAAAATATTCACGCGGGACATGAATTTCACTAAGAATCCGATTTAGTACTTAAAAGCCAAGGTCTCATGAGTCAAAAGAGTTCTGGATAAGTCACACAGGTCAACAAAGCAAACTTCAGTTCTTAACAAGGCTCAACGTTTTCTGAAAGATGCAACAAGGTTCAGGAAAAGGAAGTCATCTTCAGGTTCTGGTTCCTCTGTGCACGTGTGAGAGGCAGTCACCATTCCGGAGAAATCAAATAAACAGTAAACATTATAAAAGTGCCTTCAAACCCACAAGTCAGTATAAAGAAATAAGCACAAGAAATCCAGCTTTTGCTGTCACTAATGCTGTAGCTTTCCTGGACTTGACAGTTGTCACAAATCCTCATTATTATTGGCATCGACTGCTACAACTTTGAACCAAAATGCTAGAAACTGTTAGGTTGTCTCTGATATGTAGCATTTTTAATTTTCTATGAATTACGAATTAATCTAAACTCATTATGTAATTAAATGTTTGATTACGAGCAAGAATTAACATATCGCACACAGGCATATAACTTTATGAGACAAACTATTTAATCCCAATAAAGAGCCTCACCATGGCGATTATCTGACCCATCAAATTCAGTATGTAATTCAAAACAGTTTTACATGTTATCTAAGGATGTAGTTATTAAATAGATATATCAAAATGTTACACACTGCAATGTACAGTTTAAGAAATACTTGGGCAAAAGACGAGGGCAATTTAAATGGACATTTAAAAATACAGAAAAGTGAGAAAAGATAAGGCTGGAATTCTAAAGGAAGGATGAAATCTTGACAATTTTGTCATGGCAAACACTAGGGACTTTAATTTTTTTTAACTTGGTGACATTTGGAAATGGTATATTGAATGCATTTTTAATCTTTCTGGTTATCTTGGTAAAATGAAACTGGCTGGCAGCATTCAAACTGGAGATGGATTTGTTTTAACCGCCAGATGCAATCTCTGTGAATCAATCCAGGGTCTACAAGTACAATTCAGTTTGCTACTTCAGGAGCTGGATGGCATGTGATTGTTCACAGCTGTTTCTAATTACACCTTGATCCAATAATAACTAAAAATTGGTTAACACTGTGGCAGTAACTACTTAAGAAAATGTGCGAGATCAATAATGGAAAGTAACACTTTCAGGCATAAACCTGCATACATTAGAACCTGGGGAAAACCCAAACACAATTCAGTAGGTGGCACTCTTCACTCAGCCAGAATTCTCTTCATTATGCATGACTGGATTACTCTCTCTATGGCAATTACCTCCATTCATTTATCCATGGAATTCTGTGTCCTAAGTCAGTATCGACACACACTCACCTCAAACACATCGCCTGGCTTCATCTCTTTGAGATACACAGCCCAGATTAAACACACACACACACACACACACACACACGCATACACACACACAATCTGTTGGTAACAGGTGTAAGAATAGAAAAACAGCTTGATTTCTTCTCAAGTCCTGAGATAATCAGGTCAGTATAGTGTTATTTAAAAGTAAATTAATTCTTTATACGCATTAAAAACAACCCAAGTGATCTGACCTCTTCCATTAGTATTCTCTAATGAGCTAATTTAAAATATCTAAACTAGCCAATGAGCAGGTTTCTCTTCCGCGGCACTACTGACTCTGGGGCTGGATAATTTATTGGTGAAGGGATGTGGCAGGGGAGGGTATTTGGTGTGTTGTAAGATGTTTAGTGGTATCCCTAGCCTCTACCCACCAGATGCCAATAGCACCTCCCAGTTGTGACAGCCAAAGATGTCTCCAGACATTGTCAAAAGTTTCTGGGAACAAAATCATCTCATTTGAGAGCCATTGGCCAGTCCTTTACACTGAAGACAGATCTCTGGCTTCATGGCCAAGGGCTGATCTATTCTACCAGCATACTTTCGGTAACAACGTTCATTATCCTTTTTATCAGATTCCAAAAGTTGATGTATGTGCACTGTTGAAAAATTTGGAAGCTAGAAAAAGCCCAAAGATGAAAACTAAAAACCACCAGTAATCGTCCCATCCCATCATACTGTTACCCTTTTAAGTGTATCATCTTATTTTTTTCTGCATAAAGATGCACATAGGATGCGTGTAATATTTATTCCATTCATTAAAACCTGAGGACCCTACAGCAATACTATTTTTCTAAAGAGGTCTTTTATCTCTAAATATATACTTAGTCATTAAATACTCAATTAAGCATGATTTTTTTTGTGGCTACAGGGCATTCTCTCCAAGAGATATATCATCATTCTTTCTAACCAAGCTCTTATATTGGGCTTTTTATGTGATCCCAAAGGTTAATGTCAATTACGTTGACTACATTCACTTGGGATAAATCCCCACAAATCAGAATTTTAAGTGCTTACCTATTTTAGTTCTGCCAGTGCTCAGAGTGAGCCAAAGAGGGAATGACGGGACAAAGAAGGAAAAGGGGCAGAGAGGGGAATACAGAATGAAAGGAAGGGAGAGAGAAGGTAACAAATGAGAAAGGATGAGGTGAGGGGGTGGAGGAGGTGTAAGGGGGGAACCACGGAGGGATGGAGGGGAGGTCTGAGAGAAGGGAAGCATTTGCAGTAGAAGCCGATTTGGAAATGAACTTGGCTGGCATTCTTCCCACTTTCATTCTCATCCAGTCTTCAGGTGGCTGGTGTAGTTCACCCTCCCACAAAAATGATACTACTCTTGTGCTCCGTGAGGAGAGCACACGCTTTGGATTACTTTTCCTTAATCGATTCTTCCTGTGACTAGCATACAGTGGTGAAATGGCTACATGAAATAAAAGTGAGAAACCTTGAAAATACTATGCTACGTATATGAAGCCAGACACAAAAGGTCACATATTGTATGATTCCATTTATATAAATATCCATAAAAAGCAAATTCACAGAGACAGTAAGTAGATTAGTGGTTGCAGGGGCTGGGGTAGTAGGAAATGGAGACTGAATTCTTAATTGGTATGAGATTTCCTTTTGGAGTAACGAGAATGTTCTAGAAGTAGAAAGCGGTCATGGTTGCACAACATTATGAATGTGCTAAATGCCATGGGGATGATATACTTTAAAATGGTTACAAGGGTCAAGTCCATGATGTGCTTTTAAAAAGCCATGAATGAAACAAATTATAAAGGAGTTTCTTTAAAAAAAAAAAGCATTTGAGTTTAGTGCAGGGGATTTAAAAAGTAAATACAAATAAAGCGAGAGAAGTCATAGCTATCTTATAGAGCACCCACCACCTATCACGGTCTTGTCTGGTCTTCATGACCACCTTGACAAAGTAGCAATATTCCCATTTTACAGATGATGTCAAAGAGACTCAGAAGGGTAAGTTGCTCAAGGAGAGGCAGGTACTAAAAGGGAGAAGGAGAATTTGCTTCTGAATCCAAAACCCTGTGCTCAAGAATAAAACTAGGCTAACTAGAAGGATAAAATCCGTGACTGTGGCCTTACATTCACATTTGCCTAGTGAGTTAACTAGACACAGATCATCCACAGTCATTTCGAAAAGAAGAAAAGTCTCTACACCAGATGCCTGATTGAAATTTTCCATCTCAAAGGAGGCACTTTTGCTCAGCAGGAAGGGAAACAGGATAAAAACACAGCACATGACTCTAAATCCTTCAACTACAACCATCTCTGAGCACAGTACAGTCTTAATCTCCCACTTTTGCCAAATGAGGCATAATCAACCAAATTAACTAGCTAGGTTGCTGTGGCTGGTAGTGAACATCACGAAAAAAATAGAGTGTTTTATGTATATATGACGGGCTTCAGGAATCACCTTTTTCTCTCCTTTTCCAGCTTTATAGGTATATAATTGACATATAACATTATGCAAGTTTAAGGTACACATGTGATGACTTAGCCCATCTATAGACTGTAACTATTTACCACGATAAGGTTAGTCAACACATCCTTCACCTCACATAATTACCATTTTTGTTGTTGTCATGGTGAGAACATTTATGATCTACTATCATAAGAACTTTCAAGAATACAATACAGTATTGTCCTTTTTAAATTTGTTTCATGTTTGTTTATTTTTGAGAGAAAGAGAGACAGAGTGTGAGCAGGGGAGGGCAGAGAGAGAGAGAGAGGGAGACACAGAATCCACAGCAGGCTCCAGCCTCTGGGCTGTCAGCACAGAGCCTGACATGGGACTTGAAGTCATGAATCGTGAGATCATGACCTAAGCCAATCAGACGCTTAGCCGACTGAGCCACCCAGGCGCCCCTACAATAAATACAGTATTGTTATTTATAGTCACCATGCTGTACATCAGGACCCTGAAATTTATTCACCTTATAAAGTTTGTACCTGTTGCTGAATGCCTCCACGTTTCTTCCACCACCCCCCACCCCCACAGAGTGATCAATCTGCATTCTATTTCTATGAGCCTATTTTTGTTTCTTGATTCCACATACAAACGGGATCATAAAGTATCTGTCTTTTTCTGCCTGACTTATTGCATAATGCCCTCAAGGTCCAACCCAGTTGTCACAAATGGCAAGCTCTCCTCCCTCTCTATGGCCGAATAATATTCCACTGAATATATATATACAGAAGTTTCCTTATCCGTTCACCTGTTAATGGACACATGTGTTGTTTCGGTGTCTTAGCTATTACAAATAATGCACCGTGAACATGGGTGTGCAGAGATCTCTTTCCAGCAATAAATAATTTTCTCATGATGTTCATGGCCAGATGGCAAACAGAAATGGTTGATAACACGAAAGCATCCCACATCAAGAGGAAACTCAGAGTGGCAAAAAAAAAAAAAAGACCCAAGGCAGAGATGGTCATGTTTTAAAGATGGAGAACAATCATGGGAAATGCAAAACTCAGATTATTAGACTGTGAAAAACAAGTTCAATTTATGCTTGATTAATTAATGAAAGGAGGTCTGAAAAAGTGGTCAGCAGATGTGGCAGGTGGCTTCTCAGATGGTCCCCAGCAAACCTCACCTCCCAATATTTGTGCCCTTATATAATCCTCTCCCCTCGAGTGTGCGCCGGACCTTGCAACCGGCTTCTAAGGTGCCACTTCCAAGTTTAAGTTATAAAAAAAGACTGTCTCCCATCTTGCTCATTGTGTCTTGCTCTCTCATTTGCTTGTCCTGATAGCAGTGAGCTGTTCCATGAAGAGAACTGAGAAGATCTTTGGCAGACAGCACAGCAACTCGGTCCAAACACCTGCAAGTTACTGAATGCTGCCAGCCACCACCTGGGTGAGGTTGCACATGGAACTTCTCTCAGCTGAGCATTCGGATGAGGCTGCAGCCCCAGCCAGCAGCCTGATGGCAACCAGAAAAGAGACCCTGAGGCAGAGAGGCGGCCAGCCAAGCCACACTCAGATTGCTAAGCCACGGAAACTGAGAGAATAAACGTCTGTTGCTTTCATTTTGAGGCGAGTTTTATGCATCAATAGAAAACTAGTATAAAAGAGCTTTCTGATATTTCACTGATTAATAAAGAGAATCATTTCAGAAATTTAACCTTCCTTGCTCTTGGACTTCGCCATATATAAATGCTCCCTAACAAATTTCCTGTGTACAAAAATAGCTTCTTCTGCCTCTTTATGTGAATGAAGGATAATGGGTTATTTACCTTCCATTAAAAAATCAATTAAGGATTGGCACTTTCTCTTTGATTTAAATCTACTGGCTGGCTATCTTGAACTTCATAATTGACGCAAATTGACTAAAGAAATTATAAGCACTGTCTGACCTCCTGAGGAAGTTCAGACAAATATTCCCTGAAAGTTCTCTGCCCTACCTTAACCCCAGACTACCCCCTGAAGCAGTGGAGAACAGCAGTGATGAATAACATTAAGGCGCATGCTCCTCTATCCTATCCCAGAATGCATCACGTATCTTTATGTTCCTCTTGTAGAAATGAGCCATACTAAAATCTCTGCAGCAGAAAAATTCAACTCCCTTAAGGCAAAGTATTTCCTACTACTAAGCTTTACTTTGGTCACAGCAGTGAGGGGAAAATGCAAAGGGATGACAGATTTTTTTTTTTTACACTTAAGAGCTTTCCTGTATTAAGTTTGTGATCTTTTTTCTTTAATCAAGGACTTTTGCATAAGTCATCAATCTCAAGTAAAATAAATGACACGAGGCAATGCCCTTTCTGATTCCTCATAAGCAGCTGCTCTATTTAATGCACGTGCAGAAGTCCCAGGAACAAAAAGGCAGAGAGAACAGAAAGATTTCAGTCTAATATGCTACGCCTATTCATATGGGTAAGTAGCCTGTGACATGTGTTTTAGCGAAAAGAACTAGGGGCCTTGAATGCGGAAATATAAAGCATCACCATTTATTCTTTTATCATTCCATATCATAAAATGAATTTAAGTTAATTTCTAATGGTAAAGACGACACTCATCTCTTACCAGAGGACTATATTAAATCAAGGACACTAAATTCAGTCTGAGGTTTCCAATTAGATGTTAATGGTTTAAACACAATGGTTCCTGAATGAAGGCAGAGAACTGAACAGAGGCTTGAACTCAATACACTATAAGTTACATCAATCTTCAAGTGTCAAAAGACCAAAATAAACCAAGTAACGAAGAGGACACGCAGACACTTCTACGCAGGAATGAAAGGAATAGATGGACTTATGTCAAATGCATCTGCTTCGATTATGCAGGTAATTGAAACTCCATAAACCAGCACAGAGTTACGCCGTCTATAAATGAAGCACTTTGCTGAGCTAACTTATAAATGTAGGCACATCGAGCCCGTCGCAAGCTGCACTGACCGGATGGGCTCCCCATTTTTCTGTTTGAGAGACGGGAATACAGCAAGGGAGAGACTTTGCTGGAACATGAATTAATGCATCTGCTATTCTCAGTCTAGAGCAGACAAAGCTCTTCCTTTGTGCAGATGTCTAGAGGCCAAATGCAAACAAAGGGGCAGGGATCTCCCTAACATGATTCTCCACAGAAAGCACTGGGCTTCGGCTAGAATTGTGAAACCACGTGCCTGGAGCAAGGCAGAAAAGTTCTCAGGACCCTGGGGGAAAAACGACAGCAAATGGTCTGTTGCCTCCATGGTCAAATTAGAGCTGAAAGAAGCTTCTGCCCTCTTTTCCTGGACCCATGGAAGGAGGGAGGGAATAGTGTTCACATCAGCAGGTGCAAAGTCTAGCACAACTGATACGCAAGCTGTCTTCTGAAAGACCACCATGCTTTAAAAAATGTTTCTAAACTACTCTTCGCTTTATTGAGGTATAACTGACAAATAAAAATTGCATATATTGAAGGTGTAAAATCTGATGCTTTCACGTATCCATACATTATAAAATGCACACCACAGTGATGCTAATTAACATATGCATCACCTCACATATGTTATCGTCTGTGTGTGTGGTAAGAACGCTTAAGATCTACCCTTTAAGTGGGGCACCTGGTTGGCTCAGTCCATTGAGCATCCGACTTTGGCTCAGGACATGATGTTGTGGTTTGTGAGTTCGAGGTCTGCATCGGGTTCTGTGCTGACAGCTCAGATCCTGAAGCTGGCTGAGGATTCTGTCTCTCTCTCTCTCTCTCTGCCTCTCCCCCACTCATGTTCTGTCTATCTGTCTTCTGTCTGAATACAACTGAAACTTTGTATTCTTTGACTAACATCTCCCCATTTTTGCCTCCCACCCCCAGCCACTGGCAGCCACCATTCTTCTCTCTGTTTCACAGAGTGTGACTATTTTTGATTCCACAGGTGAGTTCATACAGTATTTGTCTTTTTGTTACTGGCTTCCTTCACTTAGCACAATGTCCGCCAGGTCCGTCTCAGGTGTCACAACTTTCTTGGGATTTCTCCTCTATCTGTCCATCACCAAAATGGGACTGGAATCCCCACTCTTAGGATCGAACCCAAGAGCCTCTTGCAGGGTTCCCCTGCATGACCTCTCCACATTCCCTAAAATTCCCATTTGATGGGTCCCTGGGTGGCTCAGTCAGTTAAGCATCTGACTCTTGATTTTGGCTCAGGTCATGATCTCATTGTTCATGGGAATGAGCCCCGTGTCAGGCTCCACATGAGCATGGAGCCTGCCTGGGATTCTCTCTCTCTCCTCCTCTGCCCCTCTCCCTAGCTCACACTCTTGTGCCTCCTCTCAAAGTAAATAAAATAAAATAAGATAAAATAAAATAAAATAAAATACCCATGTGACTGTTGGATGATCACCAAACCAAAACCAGAGAGGAAACGGGACACCCTATGGCCCATAGTGCTCTACATCACTGCCTCGCTGTGAATGACCGCAGAAGTTGAGGTCCTTCTCTGACAAACACGGGTACTATTTGTGGTAGACATTTTTTCTTTTACTGTGCTGAAGTGTCCATTTCTCTCTTCCACAGTCACAACATGTCCGACTTTCCAGGTGGTTCTGGGCAGCTCGTCACACATCTATGGGGCCTGTGCAGGTGAACTGAGCTTATGTAAGCAGAGAGTCTGTGTTTAGCGGTAGGAACAGAAGCAGAAAGTGGGGAGAAAAGGAGTGATGGGAAAGGGGTTAGAGAGGAAAAGGATGGAAGGAAAGAGTAACACTGAGAGAAAAGGGAAGGAGAAGGGCACAAAAAAGAAGAGGTAAGGAAAAATACAGCTTCGCTCCCTTGGAATATGTGCATTCTTTTTTTTATGTTTATCTATTATTTTGAGAGACAGAAAAAGTGTGAGAGAGTGGGGGTAGAGAGAGGGGGAAGGAGGGAGAGAATCCCAAGCAGGCTCCATGCCATGAGGGCAGAGCCCAATCTCATAAACTGTCAGATCAAGGCCTGAGCCGAAACCAAGAGTCAGATGCATAACTGACTGAGCCACCCAGGCACCCCAGAATCCACGCCTTCTTAATCTTGCTTCAACAGCATTGTCAAGGCACATAGCCTATCTGTAGTCACACTTAAAAGAAAGAAGGAAAAGATACAGTGTCCCAAATGCCACATTCTTCACAGCAATGGCATAATCATCAGTTAAGGAGTCAAATGCTGGAGGCTAAAGACAAATCACTAAAGATTAATGAACTAGGAAAAGAATCTATTTACCCTGCAAATTGAATGAAATAAATTTCGTTCCTTTCATAGAATCTGGAATTTTCTACACTCCATACAGTGCTGATCTGAGGATCTTTCTCCTTTAGGAAGGTGTGCTATGAAGTACTGAACAAGAAAACAAAGAAGAAGAAACTCCTAAGTCTAAATACTCTCAATGTTGAGAAAGTCTCTTCTACTTGGTACAAAGAAATCTTTTTAAAAAATTTTTTAGCATTTATTTATTTTTGAGACAGAGTGAGACAGAGCTTGAGCAAGGGAGGGACAGAGAGAGAAGGAGACACAGAATCCAAAGCAGGCTCCAGGCTCTGAGCTGTCAGCACAGAGCCCGATGCGGGGCTCGAACTCACGGACTGTGAGATCATGACCTGAGCCAAAGTCGGATGCTTAAGCAACTGAGCCACCCAGGTGCCCCAAAGAAATCTTGATCTATAAATGTGGAGTTTGCCTCAACTAATGAACCATCTCAGCTATAATAACTGGCTGCTGGTTGTCACCAAACCTCAGAGTCTGGCCAAAGTTAGATGAGCTGTGTCTCATTTTGATGTTTTTAACATCCATGCAAGCATTATAAATTCTTTCCTTATATCTCCCAGGATACAGGAAGGAGGACTGGTCCACAGATAAAGAAAGCTAAATGGTATTTCTGCTTTTCCACCCATTTGTGAAGGGCACCACTCAGTCGGACAGGTCTAGGCTTTCTTACCCATCACACGGAATCCAAGAGAGGAATGTGGTCTGGATCTAAATATCTGACACCAGCTCATCACTCTCTCCACCCAGAACAATATCAGACATCAATGAATGATCTTGGCACGTTCCTCCACAAGCCAGGAAACAGCCTCAGTGTCTGTAGTGCAGTTGACAAGGCTCTCCATCTCCAGAGCAAACTATGTCCATGCCAGCAGGTACACAATAGAATCCCCCAGGCTGAGGATACAATACCTCAGATTTTCTATTTGCCATTATTTTTATCTTCAAAAATGAGAAATAAATTCAGCATTAATATATAGACTGACACCTGCACCAGCCAGTCCACATGTTAGACATGGAGCTCAAAGTCTCCTATGGATAAGGAGCTGACGTGAGCAACTCACTCATGGGATCGCTCAGGTCATTATTGCTCGCATTTGCCCATCTCTTTGGGCTGATGGATCATATTATCTAGTTTTCACAAAACCCAGCTGAGATTCCTGCAAAAAAAAAAAAAAAATGGCAGATTTAAGATAATAAAACGAACGCACTCATAAGGAAACAAGAAAATGGCACAGCCAGTACCCTTCCCCTCACCCCCTTCCTCTTGCCAAGTTGATCTTTTTTTCTATCTTCTTCTGGGGTGAAACAGATGATGTCACTTGGTCTAACAAGAGCAGCCAAAAATCCTGACACCATCAAAGCCATCTGAAATTTGGTTTTACATCCACTATTACTAAAAAGGAGCCTTGCCTAAATGAATGGCAATCATCGCAGTTAAAATAGGCAGAGATCAAGTATTTCAGAATCAAACTTGCCTAGACTAATGGTAATCAACACAATTAAGATAGATCTATATCATGTATTTCGGATTTAACTCATTCTTCTAAAACTGCCATTCAAAATCTTTTTGAAATGTATCTAACGTGTGAGGAACCAATATACAGATTTAACCTATATATTCATAAATTTACACTGATCATTAGGGAATATTTATTTTTGTTTAAATGGATGTGTTTTGAGGTGCCTGGGTGGCACAGTCGGTTAAGTGTCCAACTTCAGCTCAGGTCATGATCTCAAGGTTCGTGGGTTCGAGCCTCACGTCGGGCTCTGTGCTGACAGCTCAGAGCCTGGAGCCTGTTTCGGATTCTGTATCTCCCTCTCTCTCTGACCCTCCCCTGCTCACACTGTCTCTCTCTCTCTCTCTCTCAGAAATAAGTAAAACATTAAAGATTTTTAAAAAATGGACGTGTTTCATTTTTAAAGGAAAATGGCGTACAGTCCCCTAACAGCGGGTCTTAGGGACCATGAATGAATAAACTAATTTGTTCTTTGTTGTAATGGTCTCTGAAGTCCCTTCCTTTGACTCTTTCTCAGTGACCCCAGCATACATGTGGCAGAATGAGTTATCTCCCTCCCTGCTCTCTCTTTTCTGAGACGTGGCTCTCACTAAGGAGAAATGAAATCAAGATTCTGTTGGCACAAGAACTGTGAATAAACCAGACTTTTGCTATAGAAAAGAGTTGATTTTTGTCATAAAGATAGCCTTAGATTTATGTGCAGGGGCCTGAAGCCCCCTGTCCCCAAGCCAAATGCTCCTGAGGGGCCTAGAGCCTTGGGAGATGGGGCTGCATGGAAGGGACAAGGAGTAAAAGGGCCATAGGAAACTTCTGGAATGAGCATGAGGAGGAGGGGGCGGGGTAGGGAGGTTTTATACACAAGCAAGATGGGCTCCTCATGAACTGGCGAGCTAACCAAGCAGAAAAGTAAACACATGTTTTATAGCATCCTGTGAAGAGACTAACGGTCACAACGTCTTTGTGATAATGGCCCATGCCCTTCCTGCCCTACCAAATGCTGTGGTACAGCCAGGTGGTGACATGTGAGATTCCAGCACTGCTCATAAGTGTCAAAAAAAAAACCCCCAAGTTTTAAAGAGAATTCATTATTCCATCAATACGCAGAAAAACCTAATTTCAGTAGGGCCTTTAGCTCACAAAGTAACGTTGCTATTTCCCAGGATAATAAACTTCATTGATCCCCATTACTTCCTGAGCACATTATTTTCTAATTCCTGGATTTGGTTTATGAAGATGCCCGGTGACTCATAAACGCCAATCTGACTAATGTCTCATTTAGAGATCTCAGTATGCACAGAAGCCTTGACATCATTTCTCTTGCCAAGAAATGAATGTATGATATTTTCAGTAAAAAACAAAGAAATGACAGCCAGCACACCAAGGAACACATCTGCACCTGGTGTCACAGTGGTTTTTATCATTAACTTGCTAGGTAGTCAGGAGTTGAAATACTCAGAGATATAATAAGAAATAGCTGTAGGTATTTAAGAGCGCAGTTTATGATCTTTTTATGATCCGGGTTATTTATTACCACATTCACATCGATACCTCCTTTGCTACCATGTTGTCTATAGTTTAATGACCTTTCCATTCAAACCATGGGGAGCTATATTTGAAAAACAATGGTAACTTATTTCTATAGCTCTGCTCTTGTGAGAAGCGCAAAGTACTTTATAAATATTTCTGTAAGCTTGAAAGAAGAATCACTGTTGCCATCTTAGCTAAAAATATAAAACCAGAAAAGTTCAAACAGCTAGAATTAGCAGTTTAGAGGGGGCTGAACAATTGAGAGGAGAAAGATGACAAGCTGACCTTGAACATCCATGTCTTCTCCAAATGCCACTAAACTGATCATCATGGGCATTTTTAAGTCATAAGCACAGGGGGACAAAATGAATGAGAGAGTAGACAATAACTTATTAGAGGTCCCAACAGATTTGGGAACTTTCAAAACCCAGGGAGTCTACACAGCCACATCCTCCAAAGCAGGTATTATAAAATTGCTAATTTTATCTCATCTACTAGTTATCATGTTTCCCATTTCTCCAATGGCTCCACAACTGGGAGGGGAAGGAGGGATTTTACTGAAGCACCGCCCCCCCCCCAATGCAAAGAAATAAGAGTCTCCAAATTAAAAAGACACACAGTCTTCCAACTGTACGAACTAGAGGAAAAATTCACACCAAGGCGTAGAGTTATGAAATGTGAGGGCGCAAAGAACATAAAGAAAATCCCCAAACTTTCTGTAGCGTGGAGGGGGAAGAAAGTCACATGCAAAGGCACATTAGAATCTGAGTCAAATAGGATCAGATCCCTCAATGGTAACAGGGATAGGAGAAATCAATGGGCACAACCTTCATAATGTTAAGGAGAAATTATTTCCAGTCTTCATGTCTATACCCAAACTTTTAAAAAGGTGAGGGTAGAATAAAGACATTTTCAGACAGGGGTGCCTGGGTGGTTCAATCGCTTGGGCATCCAACTCTTGATTTTAGCTCAGGCCATGATCTCATGGTTCTTGAGATTGAGCCCAACGTCAGGCTCTGTGCTGACAGTGAGGAGCCTGCTTGGGATTCTCTCACGCCCTCTCTCTCTGCCCCTCCCCTGCTCATGTTCCTCCCTTCTCTCAAAATAAATAAACATTTTTTTTTTAAGAAAAAAAGAAATGTTCAGACATACAAGGCACGTGGCTTTTACTTCTCAAATGTGTGCTTAAGCAAAACAAAGAAGGAAAACTAAAGACAAGGAAACAAGCAGAGAAGTGTCCACCACAGGGGAAGGTAAGTCCCAGGGTGACAGCAGTGAGGAGGACCTGCAGGCAAGGAGTCTAGTCAGGTGCAGGATGACAAAGGACTCAGGAGAAGGGAAGCCCAAGAGGACATGAAAAAGAATCCACCATCTCTATGACCGAGGAGCTGAGGAACATAGTGATGGGTATACGTCAAATCAGAAAGCATTTGAGGAAAATTAAGTATAAGGATATATAAAATGATATCAAATCTAAAAATGACATATTATTAATTCAAAACATATTGAGGTACACCTGGGTGGCTCAGTTGGTTAAGCATCCAACTTCAGCTCAGGTCACGATCTCACACTTTGCGAGTTTGAGCCCTGCGTCGGGTTCTGTCCTGACAGCTTAAAGCCTGGAGCCTGCTTCAGCTTCTGTGCCTCCCCCTCTCTCTGGCCCTCCCTTGCTCATGCTCTGTCTCTCTCTGTCTCTCTCTCAAAAATAAATAAACATTAAAAAAATTTTAAGTTATCGAAACATATTGAGCAAGAAAGGCAATAAAATCATGGTGCCTTGACCAACTCTTTGGTTATCACAGATTTTAACTAAAATTTCAGAAGTAACAATTGCTAGGAAGATGGAGGAAGGCAAGTGGGTGGAGCTCTTAACGGACCTCAATCTTGATCTATTCAACTGGCCAAAGGATATTACTTAAAATGGTAAAAGTATAGTGTTTGAAATATGAAGGTAAACATAAGAAGCTGCCAAAATCATGACAGTTGGAGCAGGACTGGGGCAGGAAAGGGACAAAGGGGAAAGGTAAACAGTTTGTGTTTCATTTTTCATTACTATTTGATGCGGTTTTCTTAATACAATTTTATTGCTTTGATAAATTTTAAAGCTTCAGGCAAAAAAAAATCACTTGCAAAGAAAGTCTAGGTTTATATGATATAATATCCAGTCTATACTGTCTAACGCTTCCTTATTTAATGTACATTTTCCATTTCACAAGCAATACATTAAACCAGCCTTTTAGAGCAGATGGACTGATGCTGTAACATGTGAGTTCCTCTAGTGTGAAAGAGAAGAGAACACTGAAAAAAAAATAACATAACAACAAATAAGTAGAAAAAAATATATATGGGGCGCCTGGGTGGCTCAGTCGGTTAAGCGTCCGACTTCAGCTCAGGTCATGATCTCACGGTTCGTGGGTTCGAGCCCTGAGTCGGGCTCTGTGCTGACAGCTAGCTCAGAGCCTAAAGCCTGTTTCAGATTCTGTGTCTCCCTCTCTCTCGGACCTTGCCCTGCTCACACTCTCTCTCTCTCTCTCTGTCTCTCAGAAATAAATAAAACATTAAAATACATATATATATATACACACACACATATATATATACTTAAAAATGTCTTTTAAGCATTAACTTCTTACATGTAAGCATCATATTTGCATAAGCCAGAGTGTAGCTTGAAGTTATCTTAACCTTGGAACCATCTCAAACAAGTTGTACAGTCTCTGCTGGAAACCAGAAAGTATATTATGAATGAGTTTTCACTAACTTAATTGGTTTTCTGTGTGGTGTTTCTATAGGTTGCCTGACAAATGAAGTCAACCACAGAGGAACTGTATTTTATCCACAGAATTAATCCAGGAAAATATGTAAAATAATTAACATATCTTCCAAATAAATGAACCCTAAATTCAGATAATGATTAAATTTTCAGGA
This sequence comes from Crocuta crocuta, assembly GCF_008692635.1. Lineage (NCBI taxonomy): Eukaryota > Metazoa > Chordata > Mammalia > Carnivora > Hyaenidae > Crocuta > Crocuta crocuta. Next base: position 1,666,397 of record NW_027529538.1, read on the forward strand.
CTAAACCAACAAACTGTCTCAAAGACAAACTAAACAGGAAGTCATGAGGGGAAAATAATCTCATAACAAGATACTTCTCTCAGACACACACATTATACTCAGAATATTTTTGTATCATTTTCAAAATTATCTTTAAAGCTTTACTGAGAATCGGGGGGTGGGGGATGAAACATTATTCACATTCCCTGTGGCAGAACTATGGATTTTTCTTACAAATAGTCTAATATTCCCACTACACTGGACCTATAAACTACAAATAGTCAGGACTTTGTATAAGAAACTCATGATCCCATTCAAAATTTTAAGATATCTCTTCCTTTTCAAAAAATTTGATAAAGAAAATAAGATAAAGAAATTTGGCTCAAAATAGGAGCAAGAGACTTCTGCAGACCGACCCCCCCTCATTTTTCTATTTTTTTAAAAGTAGTTTTCTGAATTCCATTGAAAGTATTTACTTGGGCACAAGAAATAAGATAACCTAAACAAACGATTAACTAGAAGCATTGTATTTCTTTTTGCTTACACATTTTTACATTTCTAGAATTCCTCGTTTATAAAGAAACAAGCTGTAGCAGGCTGAGTAAGACCACTCAAAAATATCTGTTCCTATTCCCTGGTACCCGACAGGCTACCTTATAAGGAAAAGGGGTTTTTGTTGGTTTGGTTAAGTCAAAAATCTTGAGCTGAGGAGATTAACCTGGACTATCAAGTGGATACTATATCCGGCCACAAGTGTCCTTACAAAAGAAAGGCCAAGGGAGGTGTGATATAGACAGAAGAGAAGGCGGCAAGCGTGGCCACGTGGACAGAAAATGGAGCGATATGCCCATGGGCCACCGAATGCCTGTAGCCACCAGAAACCGGAAGAGGGAAGGAGCCAATGTTCTCCTCCAGCCTCCAGAGGAAGCTCCCTGACTCTTTGATTTCTGCCCACTGATACCAATTTTGGACTTCCGGCCCCCAGATCGGTGAGAAAATAAATTCCTGTTATTTTAAGCACGAAGGTTGCTGTTAAGCAGCCTCAGGAAACCAGCACAAGATCATCCTTGCAAATGCATTTGAGTCCGCTGACAATCATTATGCTGAGCACACTAGATGAGTCACAGGTTAGAGGGGAATATGTCACCTTCCCTGAAGCTACAGGAATTCCGATTTGGTCAAAGAGAAGAAACGAACGTCTAAGTGGGGTGACTTCAAAGTGGCTGGTTTCCAAAAGGCTCCAATTAGAATGGAGTTTCTTCCATGTAGCTTTCCGTGCAAACTTTCATCCAAAGAAACATTTCTTTTTAAAACTTATTTTTAATAATTAATCACAAATGTAATATTTGTTCACTGTTGAAAAGTTAGAACATGCAGTGATCATTAGTGAATATTTATTTTGTTTCAACGGATGTGTTTCAAGGCGCCTCGGTGGCTCAGTCTGTTAAGCATCCAACTTCGGCTCGGGTCATGATCTCACAGCTCGTGGGTTCAAGCCCCGTGTCGGGCTCTGTGTTGAGAGCTAGCATAGAGCCTGGAGCCTGCTTCAGATTCTGTGTCTCCCTCTCTCTCTGCCCCTCCCTCACTTGTGCTCTGTCTCTCTCTGTCTCTCAAAAATAAAGAAATGTAAAAAATGTCTCTCTCTGTCTCTCAAAAATAAAGAAATGTAAAAAATTTTTAAAAAGAAAAGAAAAAGAAAAGTTAAAACATGCAAAAATGCAAAAAAAAATAAATAAAATAAGAAGTTTTACCCATATTCCTACTATCCAGGGATCACTTCTGCTCATATTTAAGTAGAAGCATTCTATTATAAATGTTTGCATATAATTATTTTACTTTCATTTTACTTTACAAAAATAAAATCCTATTAACATTTTGAAACTAGCTTTTTAATTAACACATTATGAACATTTTCCATATCAGTATAAATTCTACAACAGAACTTGTAATGACTGCGTGTTCTCCATAGCGTTGTGGAGCAAAAATATTAAAATATCTGTTTCAGACGCTTAGATTGTTTTCCCATTTTTCACTAATGAATCTTTGCTGATCTCCCAAGGGTTTTTAAAGGCAAGAAGTAAAGTAGGCAGTGACATTTGGAGACACAGGAAGATACAGTCTCCTTGACATTAGTCCAAAGGTTAAGCTTTCAAGCCAAATCGGGTTCCCTCGAGTAAAATGGTCATTTTTCAGCCATAGTCTCACAGTGTGGAGCACCAGGAAATAGTTTGATGGTGTCAAAGATGCGCAGGGGCAAACAGCAGTACTGTACCCATTGTAGGAAAGAGTGGACCCGTAAAGAAGTCTATGATCCTATGCAATGAGCAGAATGATCATCTATGCTTGAAACACTTTTATCAGAGGAAGTGATGACAATCCCCAATACAAAAAGATTTTAGTCAGCAAATAGCAACACTGAGCTCATGAAGGGTGAAGAAGTTTGCTGAGGCCACCACGGCTGTCAGTGGGAAGACCAAAGTACAGAATTCAAAGTCATAAGCTGAGACTCACAGCCAAAAAGTTTACCACTACAACAGAAGATCCTTCCATGCCAGGTACCCCAGCCGAGCATAAGTAGTGCGTATTTCAAACATATACACAAAGATCAATTCTAAAACATGCCGGGCCTTCAGCTATCCCCAGAGTTATATCCATTTTACCCCGTCAACACTTCTGAGACAGAAATAGGGTGGTCATTGGGGCACCTGGGCAGCTCAATCGGTTGAGCGTCCAACTTCAGCTCAGGTCATGATCTCACAGTTCGTGAGATGCGCTCTGTGCCTGGAGCCTGCTTTGGATTCTGTGTCTCCCCCTCTCTCTCTGTGCCCCTCCCCTGCCCATGCTCTGTCTCTCTCAAAAATAAATAAATGTCAGGGCGCCTGGGTGGCTCAGTCAGTTAAGTGTCCAACTTCACTTCAGTTGGACACATGATCTCACAGTTCGTGGGTTCGAGCCTCGCGTCAGGCTCTGTGCTGACAGCTCAGAGCCTGGAGACTGTTTCAGATTCTGTACCTCCCTCTCTCTCTGATCCTCCCCTGCTCACATTGTCTCTCTCTCTCTCTCTCAGAAATAAAGCATTAAAAAAATTTTTTTAAATAAATAAATGTTAAATTATTTTTAAATTAAAAAAAATAGGTGGTCAATAGAGCAGGCACCGTGTGTAGGATGAAATGGTAGGAATAACACTGAGGATGGTTTCAGTGCCTGGTGGGGAGGAACTTCCTCCGGTTTTTATAACATTCCTTTTGCAATGATTCTTCTTTCTCTCTGGTCCTCAATTAAGAGTGGATCCATGTTTACATGTGTAAGCATGTAAGTGGGGGTGCATGCCTCACTCTTTCCTCTTCTCATGGCTCCACTTTCCTTGAGGGATCAGACATCTATGAAATTCCAACTCCATGTAAACGAGGTGCCCTTTGGCTGTCGCCCAGTGGTGGCCTCACAGATATTTCAAGTTTCATGAGCTTGAACTCATGACTTCTGAAATCCTGCTTCTCTGTCTCTACCTTCAATGATGGGTTGCCAAATTAGAAACCTAGAACGAAAGCCTTAAGGGGGAGCGGGGGCGGCCTCAAGATTCCTCCAGTGAACAAGAACACTGCCCCCAACTCCATCACCAGTAAGACAAAAGCCCCTCAGCACACAAGGCCACACCACATACCAGCTGATGGTCATTCACAGCTGCCTGCACAGGAGCCCTGGAGATAAGTAGACTCAAACTGAGGCTCATCTTGTCCGGGCAAGGACTCCCCATAAATATTCAAGGGGAAGGGCTGGGCTGTGATAAGGAAGGAAAGCCACCCTTGCCCTGTAAGCTTGAGGACACTCTGCATTTTCTTTTCCTTTCAATCGCATTGCCCTTCCTAAAGAATATACTTTGCCCTCAATAGTGGACTTTTATAGTGGACCATGGGATCCGCTGGTCACCACTTCCAGGCTGGATTCAACCCCTCAGTACGCACGCACACTGGGTAACTAGACACTGGGTCGGCTGTGCTCAGCAGGGCCAGAAAGTGGTGTAATGCGTTCCCTATAATCTCCTTAGCCAGGACATAGCTATTTGATTCCCCACAGCGGACACTTCTGTTCCCTCTCTAGTATCTCTTTTGCTCTTCCCTCCAGTTGGAATTTGCAGATTCCAAAGCAAATAAACTGCAATGATTTTAAGTCAATTCCAGTTAGGTTTTCTGTCATTTCAACCCAAAGGACCCTTAACCATTGTTTATCTTTGTGTCCCTATTAACATCTGGAAAATCCTAAGAGTGTCGCAATATATTCTTATGGATGAAGAAGGACATGAATGAAGAAAATTAGGAGGGAAGGGAGGGAAGGAAAGAGACGGCCAGAAGATGTAGAGGTCAACATAGTAAAAACTGCAGAAAAACAAAAGCTTGCCTCTTAAACAACAGATGGTAGCTCACATCGACTTTTACCTTTCCTCATTGGGGAGACAAACTACAGTAAGTATGTTTTCATTTGTTTACAGGAAAGTCTGAGAAAGAATAAAGAGAAAATGGATTCGAATTAGATACCATTCACTCTGAATCTAGAGGTTCACATTTACACCAAGAGATTTAAATAACCAATAAAGACTAGCTGCCTGAATCTTTCTTCATATGGTACGATTCTTTATTTTACTTGTATTCCATCTTGATAGTGAAATCAGAAATGTATTTTGCAAAAACGCCTGCACAATTTGCAGAATGGGCCTCACGCAATGCCCCAAATCACCTACACCAGGAAAGCCTGCAGAATGCATTCAGCGAGGATTTCATGGTATAATCAGTGTTTCCCCCTCCTATGAATGGATAAAATCATGAGCCTTTGGGTAGCATGGAAAAAAATGAGAAAACATAACTATTTCTATTTAAATGCATATTTCTAATTAAATATACAACTGATCAAATCAGCACAAAAATATATGTGAAAATAGATACAGGTGATGCTAATTTTTAGATCGACTTAAATTCACATCAGGGGCTCTTATCATAAGCAGGACAGCTGGAATTCACTTCTAACGCTGGCCAGCTCACACGTGTGCAAAACAGTAGGCTTTGAGGACTGTCTGCAAAGCTGAAAGCCCAGAAGCTTCTCTTCACTGGCCCACGAAACTGGAAAGCAACCACAGGCTTCCTGAGAGCTAAGTGACTATTACTGTTACTCTTATGCACGAACCTCAAAAAGAGCAACACAAGAATTGTTAATGGTGTATGAGTCACAAGCTCCTTCTTGGGAATGACACTGTCCGATGGCTTCTGCTCTCACTAATGGGAGCAGGATGGTGAGGATCTTAGACGGGGCTTCACGTGATGCTTAGCCAGGTGCCTCACTCTGGAGGAGAGGAGATTTGGGAGCTAGAGTGTTCTTCGGGAGGGCAGGCCCAGGTGAGGCACTGGCGGGCCCTCTGGTGAGCGTGAGGGCACTGAGGCAGCTGTATGCCCACCAAGCAGCAGAATGAAGGCAAGGGCGTTCTCAGCATAATCAATGAAAGAACGAGGTGGGGAGGGGAAGGTAGGGGGGGGGGATGGAAAGAAATAGCATGTGTTCAATCAGCCCATGACTGGTGGCCAAGAGGAACACCCCTCCTGGAGACCCATTTCTGGACCCTGGCTCCACCCAGCTGTACCAGCGGGTGCAGAGGGAAGCCGCCTGGGCAAACCCGAGCAAAGGCAGGCTGACTCAGATCCAAACAGGAGCCCCATAGCTGCCGAGTTTCCCACCTTTCCTCCCCTCTCGTCCTCCCCAGCTACATGTCCCCCATGTCACTCTCCTTCTTTGGCTCACGGGGGTCCTCACGCTCAAGTTAACCACCATTCCCAAACCTTATAGAAGGTTTTAAAGAAAAGATAAGTGTTATGAGATGTGCGAGAGCCCCAATGACTGTTCAGCATATTGGTTTCAGCATTTCTACTATTTTGCTTTAAAACTATAAACGCCATAAAGGTGGAGACCATCTCTGTGGGATGCGTGTAGTTCAGTGTTCATGTAGGCACCCACAAATTCAGTGGGCATTTTGTGTTTTATTTCATATATAGTTTTTTACAAGGGATATGACTGTTCATTATAGTCTTCCTCTCTCTCTCTCTCTGTCCCTTTCTCTCTCTTCCTCTCTCTCTCTCTCTCTCTTTCTCTCTCTCTCTGTTTCTCTCTCTTTCAGAATACCAAATTTGAAAACCTGAGAGGAAAGCAAGGGTAAATTATCTGATACTTTCAGTACACTTCCCCCACGCTTTCTGGGTTTTGTGAGCAAAGACAAAATTCTAATCCAGTTAAACACGGTAAATTTGAGTCTTGGACCTTCAGATCAGCGATTGCCTGACACACACTGACCTTGGTTCTGGCCTCTCAAAGATGCAGTAACTGAGGCTTACAGAAGCAAAATGACTTGCTAAAATCATGTGACACAACCGGCCAACCAGTTTTAAGAGCTATCTTAGGACAGACATGGGAGCCACTCAAGGTCATTGCCAGGCAGTGGAATCCAGTGGGGACGTGCGCAGGCTGTGGAAACAGATGGATGAAGTTCAAACGCAGGTTTTGCCAGTTACTCGCTGGATATGCTGGCATAAGAAAGAACTTCTCTATGCCTCAACTAGCTCATCTGTGAAATAGGGCCACGGGTGGCACTGAGGCCATTGGGTCATCTTGAGGACCAAATGGGTAGGTTTACACCATGAAAAGTGCATAGGAGCGTGCTTAATGTATTAATAAAATCAGCTCTTTATTAGCATTACATCTGTATAATAAGTATGCTATTACTAATTACTGTTATCACCATCATTATCTCATTTCATGAAGGCTTTGAGAACTCCGCCAAGTAGGCCCAGAGGGGGAGTCAATCCAAAAGAGAACAGCGCTCCCTGTAGGAGAAGGCGGCATACACAGGCGCTGGCCTCACGCCCACATCTGATGCACAAATTACCCAGCCCAGTTCTTTCTTGGATGCCGGCGTCCTGGGCAGCTGTGGCAAACCCATTCATTTTTTTTTTTTTTTTTTTTCTTTTNTAACCGACTAAGCCACCTGGGCGCCCCTGTGGCAAACCCATTCTGACCACACCATGGCCAGCCAGCTCCATCCTCTGTGTCCCGCCTATTCTCCTGGGGTGTGACTCCACTTCGTCACTCACAGGCTCCTCTCACACATCAGGTCCTCATGCTCTGGGCATCTCCCGGGCATTACAGTGTAAACTGCACGGTCTATTTTTTTTTAATTTTTAAAGTTTATTTATTTATTTTGAGAGAGACAGCGCAAGTGGGGGAAAGGCAGAGAGGGAGGGAGACAGAGAAATCCCAAGCAGGCTCCATGCCATCAGCAGGCAGCCCCACTCGGGGCTCAAACCCACAAAACTGTGAGATCATGACCTGAGCCGAAACCAAGGTGCTTAACCCACGGAGCCACCCGTGCCCCCTGCACAGTATATTTTTAAATGCAGGTTCTTTTTTTTTTTGCGCACTAGTCTGAGAACCTGCATCAAATTCTCTGCAAAGAAGGTCCAGACCCCTGCCCTCTAGGGGTTCTGATATACACCCGAATCTCAGCAGCACTGAGATTTACGGATTTCAGGCACTCATCTCTTCCTTCTGCTTGGCTACGAACCGCATTACCCACCACGTCTACTTTGACACCTTTCCCCACAATTCTGTGGCTACAGTAAGTTCTGGAATGACTATTAATCAAATCACTGTTTGCTAACAAGTCAAAGCCAGCTGGGATTCCGTCGCGCTAGGCGGGAGAAGCCAGGTATGACAGACCGTTGTCGCTGCTGCTGTTGCAGAATCAGACACGGCATCTGACACTGTGAAAAGCTCTAGCGAGGGAAGGGCAGGCGAGTCCTAATGGTATGCAGGGGGCTGTGCTGTTAAATAACTCCACTCCAAAAAAAAACAAAAAACAAAAAAACGGCAGTCGTAGAGGAAAACACACAAAGACCCAGCTGCCCACAACATGAATAGCCTGGCAGGGCAATCCCATCGGGACCCTCCGAGAATACAGATCAGAGGGAAAGGGAAGTCTGAGATGGGCCAGGGCCTCAACGGTGCTAACTGTCGTCCATTTTCAGCCCCCTCTGCCTTTGCTTCCTCCTTCCTCGCTCCCTCCCCAAACCCGCAGCTCTACAAACACAACTTGAGAGCTGTTTAATCAAAAAGAGTGAGCACTGTGTGAAGATGGAGGGTCCCCGCCTTGGCCCTGCAGCTGGGCCTGAACGACATTGTGCTCATTATTCGTGGCGGGCATGAGCCCGAGAGAGACAGAGAGAGACGGAGAGCGAGCTCCTTCTGCAGCTGGCATTCTGTGAGCTGCTACTCCTAAGAATCCGAGAGGAAACACTGCGTTTTGTTCCTGGGCATGACCGGTGGGGTGGGGAGTGGGGAGCTCGGGACATTCTAAACAGAAATTTCAAAGCTCAAAAATGTAACTTCGTTGTTGTTTTTTAACAAAAGAAGAGGACTCAGAACACAAACAGGATATTATTATTGAGAATTACAGAATGTAACTCCGGTGTGTTTAAGTTAAAATGTAAATATATAAAGGGCCTTATAGAATACCATTTGACAAATGATGCATTGCGAGGGGTGGTGTCTTCCTTCAAATAGAATCATAAATCTAGAGCTGGCCCAGATGATGAACACCTATACCTGGAATCTCATCTCCAAGATTTCTAGGGATGGAGAGTTCACACACTTTTCATGGCTCAGTGGACCATGTTGTTCACCTTGAATGCCAACGTTCTTCCCGGTGTCCAGGTGAAGTCACTGATCTCCCTTTGTCTACCCAGCCCCACTGCAACCTCACTCTCTTTGGTGTGCTCTTCTGAATTCCTTCTATTTTTCCCAACATCCTTTTAGAAGTAAAATAAGGGAACACAACCTAAGGCAGTACATAGAAAAAAAAAATTACTCCATGCATCTCAAACCCTATGCTCCCTTTCAGGAAAATGATAGTTTTTATTCTCCTAGCAAATATTTCTCTCTCTAGCAAGTCTGTCTGTCTGTCTGTCTGTCTGTCTGTCTCTCTCTCTCTGTCACACACACACAACTTTCGCTTTCATATCTTGATTGGACTGCAAGGCCTTTTATTCTGTGACTGCATTTCCCCCTTGCATTTACACATACCCTGCAGACTTTATCAAATGCATCTCTCCTCCTTTCCTTGTCCTTACTGACTTCATCTTGCTTTTGAGGGACGACTTTCCCCAACAGCGACAGAACTCAAAATGACTCTAGGAAATCTCTAAAGGACGTGTAACGCAACTGGAGACCTCCACCTACTTTCAAAGTGAACGAGTGCTTTCATGACTCCTTTGTGTCATCAATTCACCCAAAGTGCTGCACACACCCTGGGACCTGAGGCCGGTTCCGTGGACCCACGGTCTCGGTCTCTCGTCGAAGCAGAGCCTCTGCCAACTGCTCCTTGGAAGGCGGAAGTTCACCTTAGTGGAGCTGCCATTAAAATGACTTCTGGGGGAGGGGCGCCTGGGTGGCTTAGTCGGTTAAGCGTCCGACTTTCGCTTAGGTCATGATCTCGCGGTTCGTGGGTTCGAGCCCCGCGTCGGGCTCTGTGCTGACTGCCAGCTCGGAGCCTGGAGCCTGCTTCAGTCTGTGACTCCCTCTCTCTCTGACCCTCCCCTGCTCACGCTGTCTCTCTCTCTCTCTCCTAGAAATAAATAAAACATTAAAAAAAAAAAATGACTTTTGGGGGGGCACCTGGGTGATTCCATCGATTAAGTGGCTGACTCCTGATTTCGGGTCAGGGTACGATCTCAAGGTTCATGAGTTCAAGCCCCACATCGGGCTCTGCACTCAGCACTAGAGTCTGCTTTGGGTCCTGTCTCCCGCTCTCTGCCCCTCCCCCACTTCTCACACATGCACACATGCACGTGCGCACACTCTCTCTCTCTTTCAAAAATAAACAAATGTTAAAAATTTTTAACAAAAAGTAAATAAGAAAAACACTTTTTTAAAACAAATTCCTAAAATTCGCTCACCTCAATCTCTCTGATGGTTCCCCACAGTAGTGAGAATAGAGTCTAAACTCCCTGCCTTGATGACAAGGCTCAATCTGCACCGGGACTCCTGCCTGGCCACACCACATAACACAACTTCCACAACTTCCCAGTTCCGCTGCCCATTCCTTTCGGTTCCAAAGGACACCAATACCATGGCCACCTGTGAGAATTCGTGCTCCCTGCGCCTTCTGCCTGAAAGATTCTTCCACAAGTTCCTTCAGCCTGGCTGTCTCAACCGCCAGGGCTTATATACCTGTATGTTCTCTTCCTTCCTCCCCAACTAGCAGTTACACCCCACAAAGATGCTATGCTGGCCAGACGGTAAGCACCTGATGGTTATTTGTGAAATAAATGGACATGTGTGGGGTTTTGTGTACACAGCCATCACTCAAGATTTCTGAAGGCTCCAATCTGACCACAGCTATGCAAGACCTGGGGAGGGGATGGAATATTCTGGCAAGAAAGATAGATGGGTCCTGACTTCCCTAACCTGGAAAAGCAATGAGAACAGGAGTGTGTCTATAAGGTTATAAAAGAAACCCGCATGCAAACATGCATTTTTGTTATATTTTCTTTTCACTACTCAAAACAAAGTTCTGCCCCTTATTTAATTTTTACTTCTCAAAACAGACTGCTGATGACAAAACGTGTATAAACATATTTTCTTTGTTACCTCTGAACGGATTGCTATATTCATCAATTCATGCACAAAAGAATATCAAGCGAGAAAGAACCCAAAAGCTTACCAAAATTATACATTTCATTTCTAGGGGTTTTTCCCAATGTCAGCATTACAGTTTACATAAATGAAAAATGTTTTGCAATGGATTCTGAGGCATGAATATTAGTATAAATTCTGAGGGCCACAGTCAAACAAAAATGCAAACTTATCCCCAAAGGAGAACTATACTGTTGAGAAACTTGTTTTTTATTCTTTAAGATGTGGTTTATTCAGAGTGCAGATACATAGGGAGGAAGGGTTTCTAAGGACAGAACTTGTCCTGGGTACAAGGGTGCAGCAAATATGTGGAGAATACAACTCTATTCACACCTACTGAAACTTACGCCTTTAATGCGTACCTGAAAACAGTGAAGAGAGCCACATGGCTACAAAAAAGCAAAATAATGGCTCACAACCATCTCTCAGTGAGCTTTTATTTAGTCATTCTACCTTCTCATTCTTTTAAAAAGTTACCGCGTGGAAAGGGGCACCTGGGTGGCTCAGCGGGTTACGCTTCCGATTCTTGATTTCCGCTCAGGTCATGATCTCATGGTTTGTGGGTTTGAGCCCTGTGTCGGGATTCTCTCTCTCCCCTTCACTCTCGGCCCCTTCCCTCCTTCTTGTAATAAATAAACATCATCAGCTAAATAAATAGTTATCATTGGTAAACAAGTGTCTTAAGGCTTCACATCCTTTGTCTGTCCCCCCAAGAGGGCCACTGCTGGCCACAGGCCACATACCTTGCAGCCGCTATGAGTCCTGGTCTTCATCAGGGGCGTAGTGGTGCACAGCTCGATGGCCTCGGGCTCGTGGAAGATGACTGCGGGGAGGGGGTCCTTCTTCAGTGTCAGGACATTCAATTTAGACTTCAGCATGGTCTGAAAGTGCTGACAAGTGAGAGAAACAAACAAACAAATAAATACAGAGACCGACTACAGTGAAGTTTTTTGGAGTGGGACGTGGTGTGGCTCTACGTCAAACCCAATAGCAGAATCTTTGTTTTATTAGCTCTGTTTTACTAGGGACGGTCAAGAGACACTTAGTAAAATGAAGAGGGGAAACTGTCACTAAGGTGACATTGTGGGAGACAGCCAACCCCCACCCAGAGACCACAGGGACACGGGGTAGCGGTAGAATCACCCAACACCTTGTTCTGGGAAGTTCTTCCACGGTGATATGTCGAGATAGAATCCTAGAGCTTTCATGCATGCTGACCTCACCCAGTTAAGTGAAGATGTTCAGAAAAGAATGTGGTCAGAACTATTTTGGGGAACAGTCTAGAACTAATGAAAATGGAGAAGAACTGATGAAAAAGAAGACAAGAATCGCGCTCTTTGCCTTCCCCATCTCTGCCATGCACTGGCTGTAGAACTTTAGCAAAGTCACTACTTTTCAACAGACCATTTTATCTTCTGGAGTCTAGGTAAATCCCTATTCCACATGCAGTTCCTATTGGCACCGGTTTTGAAATATAACCAGAATCCATCTCCATTTAATCACTGCGATGGATACACCCAGCCTTGCCCCCATCTTTGGCTACCGTAGCAGCTGGTCCTACCACACCCAGCCTTGCCCCAGTGCAGAGTACTACTTCAGGAGAGCCAGAGGGAGCCTTCTAACCTCAAATCACAGCTACGTCATCCCCCTGGTAAGACTCTCTCAAACCTTCCCTTCTCCTTGAAGAAATATTCCAAGTCCTTGCCTTGGCCTTGAAACCCACACACAATTCAGGGCCCTCTGCCTCTCTAACCTCGTCTCCCACTCTTCACCCTCCCTCTCACTTGGATCCCACCACAGTGGCTTCTTTAATCTTCTGAGGATAAGGCGACGACACGTGGGCCTTGGAATCTCTCAACATGCGCCTCCGGTTCTAGTATCTGCATCCCTTGCTTCTGTATCTTCCTGAGGACCTTGATCAAATGTCACCTTATGAGACAGTCCTTCTTTATCAACATTATCTAAAATTGCACGTGCGCGCGTGTGTATGCGCGCACGCGCGCGCACACACACACAGATGGCTTCATGCACCATCACAACAGGATCTCCATGCTTGGTTTAATGCTCTTGGGTTAATGTCATGATCTTGAAATTGATCTTTGAGCTCGTGTTTTGTAAGCTGAGTCCAATGAGACAGTAGAGCACATGCGTGAGTACAGGAGATACACACAACATGTGCATCCCCTGATGCCTAGGAATTAACGAGATGCCAAGTGAGTACCAGGCAAGCATGTTGCATCTACGGCTCAGTAAGCAGTGTCTTGGCAGCCCCAGGGGGCCATGCCTTGGAAGGAGAACTCGCTGCAAATGCAGAAGAAAGTCAGTTGTATTTTAACAAACATGAATGATCAAGGAATGCTGGCATATCCCTTTCATTTGTGGGACTTTCCTGTAATAGGCAACTGAAAATGACAATGGAAATGATAACAGAGAAGAAGGACAGGGAGAGCAGCCACAGCTCCTTCTTCCTTCAGACCCTCCTCACTAATCGGCAAACTAAAAGTAAAGCGTCGGGAGAACGTGCAGTTTTAGAAATGAAACCGGGGCGCCTGGGTGGCTCAGTCGGGGAAGCAACTGACTTCGGATTTCAGCTCAGGTCATGACGTGGCGGTCTGTGGGCTGGAGCATCATGGTGGGCTCTGTGCTGACCGCATGGAGCCTGCCTGGGATTGCCTCTCTCTGCTCTTCCCCCGCTCGTGTGTGCACGCTTTCTCTCTCCTTCTCTCCCTCTCTCTCTCTCTCAAAACAAACAAATTAATTAGTTAATTAATTAATAAAAAGAAATGAGACGGGGTAGCTGGGCAGCTCAAGTCAGTTGAGTGTCTGACTCTTGATTTCAGCCCAGGTTTTGATTTCAGATCCCAGGGTCTTTGGACTGAGCCCCATGTTGGGCTCTGCAATGAACATGGAGCCTGCTTCAGATTCTCTCTCTCTCTCTCCCCCCAGCCCCTCCCCCACTCATAGGTGCACATTCTCTCTCAATAAATAAATAAATAAATAAATAAATAAAAACAGGTGAGTTAGCTCTGTAGCATAGTTTCACTGCTCTGATAAGAACAGAATTCAGACGCCCATATGAACCCAGAAGTGCAAACTGTGACATTTCAATGATTCCACCCCCATACCTGTATTTAAAATGGGCATTGCACAATATAGTGATGAATGGTAGATTCATGTTAATAATCTAAATGTTGAATTTCTCTTTATTCAGAACAGCATTAAACAACAAAAGCAGCCAACCAAACCAAACAGGAAAAAAAATGCCATGACTCTGGCAGAGACAGATTCATGGATGAAAGTGAAATGTTTTCTGTTTCAGTACCTGTAACGGCAGTTTTCTCTACTTTTTTGAATACAGGACACTGCTTTTTCATTTTGCCCTGGGCCTCAGACTATGTAACCAACTCCACACATATATAATCATCACTGTCTATCCCCTTCCTCTGCTTGATCATTCTCATCACTACTTATCACCACTACAAAATTATGTATTTTCTTTACCTTATTTTCTGTCTTCTTCCATTAGAATATAATTGCCATCAGGGCAGAAACTGTTTTATTCAATGAAGTATCCCAAGAGTCTACAGCAGTTTCATGGGTCCACACAGAACCTACTAGAACTCCCAACTGGCCACTGGCCACACTGATGGTCATTTTTATGTATCAACTTGCCTAGGCTACTATGCTGTTATCCGACGAGACGCTAATCCAGATGTCGTTGTGAAGGTCTTCTGTAGGTGTGACTGAAATCCATAATCATTTGAGTTGCAGACCCATCCCAGATAAGCTGGGTGGACTTAATTCAATCAATTGAAAGAACTTACCAGGTGAGGTGAGGCTTCCCGGAGGAGGAATAATTTCTACCTGTGGGTGGCAGCTTCAATCCATGCCCAGGAGTTCTAGCCTTCCTGATGGTAGAAGAAATGGCTCAAGGCTCCCAGACTTGCCTCTCCAGCCTCCACAACTGCACAGTCCGGTTCCTTGAATAAGTCTTGAGCCATTTCTCCTATTAGTGCCCTCTCTGACTTCACCCTGATGAATACAGCCACCTTTCAGGATACAAAGTTTCCAGCTCTGATACTTCTTCAAGTGGGAAAGACATTTGCCCTCATATTTCTCAGTGAATATTGACTTGTATTTTTTAAAAACATAAGGGCCGGGGCGCCTGAGTGGCTCAGTCGGGGTTAAGCATCCAACTCTTGATTTCCCCTCAGGTCATGATCTCATGGTCCGGGAGTTCGAGTCCTGAGTCGGGCTCTGCACTGACAGCATGGAGCCTGCTTGGGATTCTCTCCCCACTCCCACCCCTGCCCTTTTCCCATTGGCATGCACGCTTTTTCTCAAAATAAATAAATAAAAAGAAAAAACACAAGGGCAAATTTTCAAATTAACCTGGAAGTTTCTGTCTTTGTTCTTAATTGATTCCAGCCAACATCTGGGGTTACAAAGAGGGCTGGGAGGAGCACCGCAGACACCTGACAGTGGGAGGAAAAGTTGGTGGCCTTTGTGGGACAGCAACTAAGGCCATATGACGAAGAAGGTAAAGAGAAGAGTGGCTCAGAAGAGGAGGTAATGAGCGAGGACACTGTCCGTGACCGCCATCTTGCTGGGGGCTCTATGAGAAGTACATGAAACCACAGCTCACCTCAGCCGGACTTTGGCCACACAGTAAGTTCCCAAAGATGGCACCAGAGGTAACTCTACTCCCACGAGGGCTGGACAACCACACTGCCCAGAATCTCTGAGATGTCTGCCCGTCCCCACTGTGGGACCAAATGTTATGGCTACTGGTTTAGTCGCTGAGCACAGAGAGAGACTGGAAGCTGCAGACCAGATACAGGCAGCCAAAGAGGCAAGTAAGAGAAGGAAAACAACGTTTTTAAAACCCTAAATTGGGGGCTGGAAGATAACTGAGTTCCAATGCCAACTTCAACACGTGCTGCATAACCTCAACTGCCTATCTCTTCAAAGCCTGGGCGTCTCCAGCCCACCGATCTACCGTGCACACCGTCCCTGAACACCTACACTCACCCAGACACTGTAGCAGGCAGGCACGGCTGGAACAGAAATAAAATGTTAGTCTCTGCTGGAAAGGGTTTCTCGCAGATAGCTGGAGACTGTTAAATCAAATGACAACTGCAAATCTGTATGAGTTCATTGGACTAGCTGCAGAGAGAGAGGCCAAGGCAGTATCTGAATGTGAAAAAGAGAAAATGATTCCTTCTTTAAAAAATTGCATTTTTTTCTTTAATGGCTTTGTCCTCTTTGCCCACAATGAGCGGATGAGGGTAGCGAGGGAAATACAATGTGAATTATCTGATGAGTCACTGAGTCTACAATAATACATCTTTTTACAGAAAATTAACCTAACTGAGAGCCGGTCTTGAAAATCTACGAATGAACGAACAGTAGACGTGTGATTGTAGAGCTGTTTCTGCTAAGAAGACCCTTCTGCCCCCCTTTAAGGAAACGTCTTCACTGCTACGCTGCTTTGTGGAGTGGGGCTGTCCCTGCCCCCTGCCCCTGGGAAAGAATATGTGACACAGGCTGACCGCTGAGTACTGCGTGTCTTTGGCCAAAGGCATTGGTTCAGAGGAAACTCAAGGCTGGCGGAACAGACTCTTCCGGGAGGACTGACTGACTTACAGGGTTGCTAGGCTGGGGTGATGTGAGTAGAAAGCTGCTGCTGACTTCACCTGCCAAGGTCAGCCCGAGAATAAGACCACACAGAGACAAAGAGGGATGAGATATGGAGAGTCACAGATTTGACCTTGCCTTCCCCTGGATCCAGCTGCCTAGCCGACTCAGATTCATCCACGGACTTACTGAGAATGTGCATCAGTACCTTCTCTTCTACGCTTAAGCGAGCTTGAGTGAGGTGTCTGTTCCTTGCAACTTGAAAGGTGTCTCACCAACACAAATTACTTTCTAACAAAAAAAAAAAATCATCTGAGACAATGAAATGGAGCCACTAACAAAATGTTAAAAGGACTTCATAAATGTTAAACTACAGAAGAGAACAGCAACATTATCTTTTAAGGAAAGATAGTGGATCTTTCACTTGGTTATTTGAACAGGCCGAGCCTTAATGATAAAGCACCAGTAATCATCTAAAGGAGGTATTACAGTCCCCAGCTCATTCATGCCTACAATAAAGTCCTGTGAGCTACGGCCGAAATGAGAAGAATTCCAAGTCTTAACAGAGAGCCAAATTGTGTACCTGCACTGACACCAACTCAGGTGGCCAGCTCTCTTGCTGGGTAGTAAAGACAGCTCTATCCGAAGTGCATGGCCTTGGACTTCCTGGGCCTCCGTGTTCTCATCTGTCGTGTCTAAAGGGCTATGCTTTGCCATGTCAAAAATGGCATCATTCGTTCTCTGCATGGATAGACAAGTGCAATACAGACAATGCAACTTAACACACTCCAGGAGCATTAGAAAAAGGCAACAGAAGAGGAATCGAAGAGAGGAGCTTGGAAAAGCCATTGCTCCCAAATGAAAGATGCACAGAGTTCCATAAAGAAAATGTGTTATTCATTCTTCAAGAAGGGAAGTGAACAGGGTTGTAGAAAATTAGGGCACTGCCCCGGACAAATTAGACAAAGCTCGGCCTTCTGCACTGGGTGCGTTATGTGCAATCCTAAAATAGAGCCTCTAAATCAAGCCCCATTATGCGGATGGGGTAATTGCCATGTCCTGTATAATTTTACAGTTGGCGCTTCCTACTCCTATTCAGACATTAATCTCTGACAGTTTAGCCGGCAAGTATTTACATATTTTACCAATTCAAATCGGGTGTATCTCACCTTTGTATTGACTCTGTATCCAAAATATAAAGCATCTTTTGAAGGCAAATCCTGCTTCCTCTTTCTCTGAGATAACGGGAACACTATCCTCACTCAAATTAAAGAAAAGGCATTAAGGCTTTAATCCCTGGTTCATCCTTGCATTGTGAAGGCTGGCAAAAAACGGTCACTTTTAACTTGCAAATGACTGATTCAGTAATGCCTTAATCAAGCTTCAGAAATATTGCAAATGCTCTCCTTAAGAGAACCACAAGGAACAAGGGGATGAATCAAATAAATGAAAAACTTGAGTACCCCAAACAAATGTTAATTTGTGACAGCGTGCAAAAATCAGTAGCGCTTTTACATTCTGCTCACAACCACACTTCATTTTATTACTCGGGGGGTATGTAAGAATTAATTAAACTTAGTTGTAGTTTCCTTACATTTTATATCATTTATTTGTTAAAAAGGTATACTCAAGCCCCAAATATTAGAAAAGGAGCCATTGCAATACTCCATTCTGACCTTTAATAAGATCTCACTTACCATTTTTAACATAAACTGTTATATTTCTGCTATTAAACATCTATTCAAAAAAAAAAACAAAAAAACAAGAAGACTATTTTCCTGTTAAATAAACAGCAAATGATTTGTTATATGATTAAGAGGAAATAGATGAATGAACAAAAGAAAATTTTACTTAAATTCAATTTTCATTTAAACATGTTCCAGTGCAAAAGATTTTGTTTGTCGTTTCTGTCCTTTTTAAAAAGTAGAACGGGTTGGATAATCTCCTCCAAATCTAGCAAGCATATACAAAATCGCGTTCTGTCACTCAAGGATTAACTTTTTTTTAATGCAAAGAAAGACCTATAGCAATCTGGCATTCACCTTCTTGCTGCAAAATGTCCCTAGTAACTGCCTTATTGAAAAAAGTTCCAACTTAATTTTAAAGGCCAAACTCCAGACACTCCTAAATTTAAAAGGTTGTCTGTATCTGTTAAAAGTGATAGCTATTATTAAACTCACTGAAAATACTCATGTTCGCACACCCATATTTATTCATGCAGTTTTAATTATGGAAGCATTTCTTTTGAACATCACAGATTCTCTCAAGAGATTATGTGGGAGAGGCACCGAAATAACTCCATGCCCACAGAGAATGCAGAAAGGCCCCAAGGCTTATGGAGAGCTCACTGGGGAGAAGACTTCAACACATACACACAAGAACGAAGGTCAGAAAGGGTGACACATAAGTATGCTACTATAAGCATCTGACGGTATATGTGACATGGTTTAATATCATCTGATATTATATCATGATATAGTACATAAAGGTATACGATACACAGTAAAGCAATGACTAAAATAACAAACCAATGAGTTACGTGCACTAATAGCAAAGATAAAACAGAATCACAAAAAAGGAGGCAGAAAGAGAGGACAAAGTTAACAACAACAAAAAACACAGATGAGACAAAGAGAAAATAAATCATAAGATTTTAAATACTTAAAATCTATAAAAGTGATACCCTAATAAAAAAAAAAAAAAGAAGGTAGATACAGTGAGCTTTGATGAAGACGGCCTGATAGGTGGCCTACAAGAAATTTACTCAAAATATGAAGAATCAAATACAACTAATAGGCCACAAGGGATAGACCAAAACTACAAAGATGGTCAGTGATGTCAAGCCCACTCTCTCCAAAAGTGGTAGACTACATAGATAGAAAAGCAGAAAGAATCTATAAAATTCGAGTAACACCACCAACAATAGACATGATTGACATTTCTAGACCTCTCTACCCGAAAACAAAATTCAAGGGTATATAAAACACTTACCAAAACAGACCAGATGCAGGGCCATAAGTTAAAAAAAAAACAAAAACACCTCAGTAAATTTAGGAATCATATTCTACCAAGAAAAATCAACAGAAAGATTCTCTGTAACGTTTTCAAATACACAGAAACTAGCACAGTTCCAAATAACCCATAAGTCAAAGAATACATCAAAAGGCAACACAGGAAGTACTGTGAACTAAATTGAAATGAAAACATAACATATCAAAAACTCTGAGATGCCACTAAAACATACGTAAGGTGAATTTTACAGCACAAAATGCTTTAGGTAATAACTAAAGTAGAAAACTCAACCTTAAAAAAAAGGAAGAATAAATAGAGTAAATGAAACCCCAAGCAGAAGATACCAAACAGTAAAGATCAGAGGAGAAGTCAATGAAATATAACGCAGAAAACCAATAATCAATAGAACTGGAAAGCCTATCCGCAAGTTCACTCATTCTTCCTTTGTCGCTGCTGCGTCTGCCAATGAGCTCATTAAAGGTAGTGCTCAGCTCTGTTACTCTGTTATTGTTTTTCTTCCAAGTCTTGTTTTCCTTTGCACTTTCATTTGATTCTTTCTTTGCCGAAACTCCCCATATGTTCATGCATGTTCTCCACTCACCCCCCCCCCACTGGAGCCTTTAAATATTCATCAGTTATTTTAAATCCCATTTCAGAGTCATCTCTGAGCCTGGTTCTGTTAACGGCTTTGTCTCCTCACGATGGATTGTTTTTCTCCTGACTTTTCATATGTCTCCTATTTTCCTACGGAGTTCTGGACATCATGCGCGGTAATGTGGGGCAGCAATAGATTTTATACCTGAAACTGACCACATCCCTCTGCTCTGGCATTTGGTGTGGTGTGCCAAGTCAATCTCACCTGGAATTGGTTCGGCTTCGGGTTTTATTGCCACACCACAGATTCCCAGTCCTCTAGAATTACCCTGTCTTTAGGACGGGGATCTGCCTTGCTGGCAGGTGCTTCTCGACATTCCTGTTCTATCCGCAGCTTGCAGACTTCTCTGTACAGCTGGGATGCACAGAATATCACCCTCCTCATTCTCTGCCTGCCCCCAGAGGCTAATGGCTACAACTGCTTGATACCAGGTGCTTTCTAGCCTGGGAACGTACTGGGGGAAGGGCAGGGAGGGTTCTTCCCTCTTGTTCTACTCAGTCTTAGGCAGGTCCTGGATCCCACAGTCTTGGGAGTCAGGCTTTCTCAGTAACTTGTCTTTCCTCCCTGCTGTTGAGACCAGTACTTGTCTGGATCCAGGGCTCTTTGCTGCCTTTCCTCCAGATGCAGAAAGATTTTTTTCTTTTCCTCTCTGCAAGTCACAAGGAGTCTTCACCTATGCTCTTAGAGTGCGGGATGTTTCACCCTCCCCCAGCTGTGCCCAGCTGTGAAGTCTTGTGTTCCTTAGAAGAAGAGGTCAGGTGCCCTGTGAGTGGCAGCCACAGCCCTTCCCCAGGCCTGTACCATCAAAGGAGGCTTGCTCTGGCCTCTAGCCTGGCTGTTGATCATTCTCGTGAGTCTCCCTGGTAGTCTATTTAGAAAGGTCTATGAGTTAATGTGAACTCCCCTTGGGCGAAGAGTAACCATGGGCTCTTCCCTCTTATGCTAGCCCACAACTGACCTTTAAAAATTTGTTAATAATGTTAGCTGAATTTTTCTTACTCTCTTGCCTTACAAGCCATATCCTTCAATCTCCATTCGAAGTGAGCCATAACTTATGTGGTCTCTTTCCTTGGAGGGCTTGTTTCCTATATATTTCAGACCAGTTGGGTGTACTATGACCCTGACTCTTGGATGGGCTCAAGGGAAGGTTTGATTTCATAAATAATCTGGCTTTTTCTTGTTAATAGGGTGGTAAGTAATGCTATTGTAGCTGTCGTTATCGCAGGCAGAAGCCAGAGTCAAATTTATATTTTTAATCAACCACACCTAAGTGCACCAAAGAATGCTTTGTATTTGGAAGATCACGTAAAATGTCATGATGGACATATGAGCATTATCCATAATTTCCACAGGTCCTTTCTCCCAAACCCTGTTTTTGTTTCCAGCTCAGATATTTATGTCTGCACAGATGCTGACTGCTATCTGGTTGTGACTACTCTTAGCTTCCTCTCTCCCTTCTCAGGCTCCCTTCTCTCCCTTCTCTTATATCTCTGCCTCATGCTCCCTCACAAGTAACTGGGAACACAAACCCTGAAACTCTCTGTAGGAGGAACTGCTACCCAGAAATGCAGAATATTAAGAATAGGAGCAACCTTCCAGACAACCTGGTCTGATTCCCTCATGTCACAGATGAAGAAACAGAAGCCCAGGAAAGTGAAGTGACTTGTCCAAAGTGCCCCGAAGCTGCACGCTTCAAAAAGAGCCAGGCCCAGAAGCCCAGTCACGTCAGGACTGGTTCAGTCCTCACCTAGGCTGCCATCCTGAATCACCTCCACACCTGTCGAGAGCTGATAAAGTTGCTGCTATATCATCTTTTAAAACTGCATAATAGATTTAATTTTATAATCAATAGCATAAGGCATGGAATGAAAGGTTTAAAATCAGAAAATCTTAGGTTCAGTCTTGAGTCCAAATGTATGACTCATCATAAAACAGGACCAATAATTGATATAAATGTGTGTGTGTGTGTGTGTGTGTGTGTGTGTGTGTGTGAGAGAGAGAGAGAGAGAGAGACGGATCTCACCTCACATCAAGTGCCAAAGGAACTTGACAAGGACTATCTCATTTACCTTCTAATAACATTCTGAAAAAAAACAGGGCAGATTCACTGTAAAGCACTTTGATGTCAAGGCCTTGATTCTCTAACATATCCTGCAACACTCCCCCTTCCCCCGCCATGATGTACATTAAATACCTAGAAGAGTAACCGGCACACGTACACACATGTACACACACACACACACACACACACACAATCTTTATTCTTCTCCCTATCTTCTGCCATTTACATTTAGACAATCACTTTAAAATATCTGGAAGCACATATACAAAAGTATTCACAGCAGCCACTTCCAGGTTCTTGGATTGTGTGTAATTTTTTTTCTCGTCTTTCCTTTGTTCTCTTTCCTTTTGCTAATTTTCATTTTCCACCATGCAAAATGCCAACTGCTATTAATTTTCTGGAAAGTTTAATGCAAGTTATTTGCGATGAGATGGTAGATGAGGCACAGATCAAGTGGATGTCTGACCATATCCTTTTTGAGGCACGCACGCGCATGGGTGAAGGCAGCCTCTAAATCCCAGGCCAAAGCAAGTGAACAGCTAGAAACACCCTAAGTACTTGTCTTTTCTCCAAAGCAATAAATGAGGGCACCCAGCAGGGAATATAAACAAAACAGCATCAATATACTTTTAAGAGAACAAAAAGAAACAATGTAAGATTTGGGCACCAAACCAAATGTTAGGAGTTTAAGATTCCAAAGACTGTGTCTCCTATTTGCGCCAAGGGAATTCATTGGTTCCCTGAGTACAGCCCCAGGGACACCTTTATGTTCTGATTTGAAATGGTTGTTTTATGGTGTCCGTGAACACCCCACTCATCAGAGCAGATACGCGTTATGAACATACATATACTTACATGCACGCTCCTTTGTTTTTATTTTTCCCTAGACAAAATTCCTCTGCAGGACTGGGTTTTGGTTGATGCAGGACTGAACATTATCTTGGCAGGTTGGAAAGAAACTAAAAATAATTTTGTCCCCAGGCTTCAAATGGTCGGGACGGGACCATGCCAGGGACTGGGCAAGCCAGAGGTGGCTTTGATCAGGGCTCAGTAGAGAGCACTCTGCTGTAGTCACAGAGGACAGGGAATTCATTTGCCATCCACGATATCTTCAGAAGAGTTGTTTTTTAAAAAAGCAAAAAGCTGCCCATATCAAGGGAGATAGCTCTTACATTCTGTTGGCGTTCCTCCCAATTATGATCACATCTAGAAAGGCTTTCCTGAACTCCCTACCTCCCAAGTAAGAACAAACTTTTTGGCCTGCTTTATGCCTGAGCTGAGCTTTGTACAATAATCAGGATTTTCATGCCATGTGTAGCACCTGAATTACTGTTTACCTGTTGTCTCTTTGTATCCCTTGTCCCTAGCTAAGTGCTTGACACAGAGCAGCTATGAAATAAATGCTTAATGCATAAACAAATAATTAAGTGAAGAAAAACAACATTATTCCTTCAAACTTAACACATGCCTGGGTCATACTTCTCATCTTCGCTCATCGCCTTCCAGTCCTTGATTCCATGCTGCCTCCCGCTACCATCAGCCAAATGGCTCCTCTGTGAAAATCACCTTGGCAATGAGCTCCAATCCGGGTCCACAACTAGACAAACATCGAACCTCACTAGCCGGAAGCTGACAACTCTCAGCCTCAAGTACCATGACTAATGGCCCCAAATGAGTCCACTGAAATCATGCAAATCCATTAAAGTTCCTTGGAAAGGAAGGGGTCTGTGCCTGCAGCCCCACATAAGAGAGGTAGGCCATCTCCTAGGTCCATCTGACCACGCCACAACAGCAGAAGAGGCTCATTCCGACCCAATCCTGGCAGAGACGGCAAACCATTTCAATGAGGAAAATGACCCCCTTTTGAGTTACAGCCAAAAGGGCCAAACATCTGAGGATGGGCTTCTCTTTCGTCCTCCAAATGGCTTAAGAATGGAATGTCCTTTGTAAACCCAGGGAACCCACAGGCAAATGTCAACTATTAATCAATGTAGCATACGTGGGAGAGCAAGCAAGGAGTAGGAAGAAAAAAAGAGAGGCAGGGACAACCATTTGGAAAAGCCTTTGTCAAAAAAGAGAAAAGAAAAAGACAAGAAAGGGTACTGCTTCTCTAGAGCTGCGACAACAAAGTACCAAAACCTGGTGGCTTAAAACAACAGAAACCTGTTGTCTAATAGGTCTGGCATCTAGAAGTCCAAAATCAAGGGGTCAGCAGGGCCATGCTCTCTGATGGGTCTAGACTAAAGGCCTTCTAGTCCTGATGGGAATCTGTAGCCCTGTGCGCCATTCCTTGGCTTGTAGATGGACAACCTCAGGCACATGGCTGCCTTCTCTCTGTACCTTTACATCATCTTCCCTCTGTGTGTGTCTTTTCTGAGTCCAAATTTCTAAGGACACCATATTGGATTAGGTCCCATGCTAATGACCTCATTTTAATTTGATTACCTCTGTAAAGACCATTTCTAAATAAGATCATATTCTGAAGCACTGAGGGTTAGGACTTCATCTTCATCTTTTAGTGGTGGGGAAGTGGGTGCATAATTCAGCCACTGACAAAATGGAAAGGTACACACCATGTGGGTTCTCCAAGATCATAAGCTTAAAGCACAGCCATTTCACTGGACAGTCAATATTTTTTGGTGCACCTGACCCCAAGATAATGTTAAATTTCTCAGGACAAGGCCTGAGTCTTGTGGGCAAGACCTGGGCTGGGCCTGTCTGAGTTTAGTGAACCAGAATCTGACTCTCAGCTGCTTGGTCACAAAACGCCAATGGTTCAATAAGCACCCCAGGCCATCACCAGGAACAGATCTACGTTGTAATCAGTCTGTTGGTTTCCTAAGAGTTCTTGAAGGCCAATCTCACCTGACACGTGTCAGCTTTCATTACCAGCTTGTGTCTTACCTGCTCTGACCTCCTTTGAATTGGAACATAATAAAGAACACACCTCTTAAATCCTAGTGCTGGTTTATTCAGCCATTTATTCTTTAATCCTCTTATTTACCGAGTTGGGGACTCTCCTGAGTGCACTGTATTGAATACGACAGGCACGTTTCCTGTCTTCATGGGGCTGAACTTCAACCAAGGAAACTGACAATGAGAAAGTAAGAGTTCCCCGTTTCAAACAAAAGCCATTCTTCACCTTTCTTCTGACTAGTTTAGTCATTAAGTGCTAAGGAAGCCTACAGCTTATGCTCTTAGTGCTCTTCCCTTAGCCCTCAGGCCTCCCACTTCTGACTTCCTCCATCAGCGGAAGTCACCACCTACTTCTCTCTGCTTGGGTTTTTTTCCCAAAGCCACGGAAGAAGTTTTAGGCAGCAGATCAGCAGCCCCGGAATCTCCAATCAACAAATGATGGAGCGTAAGGGTACAAATACCCCAGCCTCCCAGGCCCGCAAGTGGTTTAATTTGTTGGGGTTTGGCTTTGGTCCTGGACTTTTACATTTCTGAGGATCTCCCCACAATATTGAGCACTGGTCACACGTGGTAGCTGGCTTGACAATATTCCCTTCGTTGGCTTCCTCTCCTTCCCTGCTCCCCAACAGTTTCCTTCCCTTTCCTAAAGGCTACTTGGCACTTAAATCCTTACCTCGGAGTCTATTTCTGGAAGAACCCAAACTGAGATAAAACCTAATTCCCCTTAGTCCATTTTCATTCAATTCACTAAATACCAGTTACAGGCACACTATAGGTACATGATAGTACGTATCTAACAAGCTCACAGTCAGGTATGAGAAAAGAGGCATCATACAGCCCGTTAACTACACTGCAGACATACAAATAAAATGTCTCTAAGTGTATAAAAAGGGAACGATTCACTTTGCTGGGATTGGATTGGCCTTGACATTATGGAAGAGAAGATAACACATCCGGGCTGAAGTAAAGCAGTGTTTCTCAAAGTTGTTTACACTACCTCTCCCTCTAAGAATGCTTTTTAGACATTTTTTCCCTAATTCCCTCCCCCACCACCATGAAATTTTAATACCACAGATATACTGTGTATCTGTTTATGTTCTGTGGTATAGATATTCCCATTATTAATATCTAACATTCACCTCCCTCCAAGAACTAATGTTTGCCTCCTTTGAAAATGTATGAAAAAAGGTGTGTGGGGGGGTGGACAGTACAGGTAAAGAAATACTTTGAGAGATGTCAAAAGATATGAAAGTGAATAGCTTATAGAAGCAAAGGTAAGTGGTCTAATCTGGTCTGTGGTAAATTAAAGATGGCTGCAAATTCTTTGACACTCCTCACCTCAAGAGGAGAGATCTATGTCCCTTCCAGTAGCCTTTAAAAGATAGGCAGCTTCTAGCTATTGTTCTGACAACACTAAATCTTGGAATCCAGCTGCTATGCTGTGAGGAAGCTCGAACAGCCCCATGGAGAGGTGCACGTGGAGAACGGGACAACTATGCTCAGCTCCTAGCTGACACCCAGCACCAATTTGCCAGCCATATGTGTCAGCCATCTAGAAGTGGCTTCTTTAGCCTCAGGTGAGCTGCCTCAGCTGACCCCACAGAGTCCTGACCAAGTTGCAGATTTGTGAACAAAATAAATGACTGGTACTGTTTTCTACAGCTAATGTTTGAGGTGATTTCTTACACAGCAATAAATAAACACAATATCATGCTTACAGACATTATTTAAAGCTCCCAAATCTCACAGCAAAGTCATTACGAGTTCAGCCACATCACAATCTTAACCAGGCGTCACTCACTGCTGACTGTGTCACATACAGAGAAACTCAAGCAAACACTGGGTGAACAAAGAGTTTTTGAGTGAGTGAGTCACTAACAGCATCACAAGCCATACTTTCCTTATCAAATATAACTTTTTATTATTTTAATCTGTTCTTGTTTATCAGTCAATTAGCTTGTCAATAAAAAGTATCAGAACTCTCTGTGAACATTACTGTATTTCCAAGAAACAAGAAGACATTTAATAAATACTTCCAAATACTAAAGAAAAACAAGTCAGCCCTAAAGAGTAATTTAGGGCAGAATCAAGTGGAAAGTATTTTGCAAATGCATCTGTTCCCACTCCCATCCTACAGGACACCATGATGAAGGACAAGGGAGAGGCGTTGAAGTCAGCGATTCTAACACAATCTCACCCCCATGCCACACCCGCCCCTCTCTGAGGACCACTGGTTTCAAACAAATTTTCTTTTGATTTAAAACCAATATGGCCATTACTTAGCACTGCTTCCACTTACCACCTTCAGTCAAATTTGACCTAAACACCCAATATGATGATTCAGAGTTACTCGAAAAGATATTTTTTACAGTACTAACATGAATAATTGTACTATTACAATGGCATGACACGTAAGACCCACATTTCATTCATTTTCTCTCTCAGGAAATAGATCCAGACGGACTTTGCTGTATTTGCAGCCACAAAGGTAAGTTCGGGAAAGCTGGGTGCAGTGTCTCCCATAAAATCTTCTACTGACGCCAAACTGGACTTTCTGCAATTGCTTCAGATGGATCTCACTATCCCCATGCCTGCCGCCTTCAATTATCTGCCTGAAGTACAACACGGGATCCCTGTGCTTATTCCAAAACGTGACATCTATCAAAGCTACAAATTCAAAACAGGTGCCTATTTAGCGTGCAAATTTAGAACAACTTTATATTTCCTTAGTTGCATTCAACATGCTCATAAAATCTGAATTTTTGCAGTTTCAGCCAAAGTGCCTACAACCCTTTTTTTCCTCAAAGATAATTAGCAAATTAAATTACAAACAAGAAGGATAAAGAAACTTGACTTTCCACCAGCCAGTGGGCTTGGTAAACAACCTCAGGTCTATGTCCAAGTGTACATTAATTGGTTCCATTTGGCTCAGAGCTTCCCTGCCTTGTCTCAACTCACAGTCACACAGCCAGGAGACTTAGCCCCGGGGGCATATGATTCTCAGTTCCTGGATTCAGCACACATTCCCAACACAGCTTGCAATATATGTTGTTTCTATTAGGTAACCAGGCCCTGAAAGTCAAAGCCTGTATCCCAGCAAGTTTCAAGAGGTCTAGTGGACACTGATAGTGCTAATGATACTTAATCACATGAGATCTTTTCCTATCACATACAGATTAGCCATGCCTAACTTCAACAATGCTTGATGGGTATCTTCATCTACTTTGCCATTCGTTGCCATTAATGTTTTTTCAGCCCTATCATGATAAAGAGAGGATGCATGAATGTGGGAGTTTACGTAACCTCCCCAAGCTGGAGTTTGCTCCTCTGCAGATGAAGACAGTTATAGAACCTATACTTCATAGGGCTTCCTAAGGATTAACTGAGTCAAACAGGCAGGGCAGCTAGCATGGTCCCAACAAGGGCCAAGAGCTGCAGATATCAGCCACTGTTGTAATGCAAATCACTACTACACAATACTAGGATTGTTATTTTATTCTTCCTTTGGTTTTGTTTTTATTTTTGGCCTCTCATTCTCTCAGTGCTTCATCATGTGACTTCTTCTCTTCCTTGCTATACTGATTTCAACATTTATTTTTTTCATCTCTCTGAAACACCATATGACCTATCTCCACTAGTGACCTATTTATTGATGGATGAATTCTGAAGACTGCTGTTTTTGAGTTTAATAAGAAAAGGATTCACATGAAAAGATATTAAAATGCCCAAGTCAAAATGTCCCAAAGTGGGTTCCTCGTCTTCTCCAGGGTCCCTCCCCAGGAATGGTCTCCTCTCTTGAAGGTGCCCATCTCAGCCCCAACATCAATGCAAAGGTCAAAGTCAAAGACCAGGACTGTGTTTCTACTTTTCCCTCTTTCTTTTTCTTTCTTCCTTTTTCTGTTTTAACTTTTCCCTGTTTCTTAAACTGCATATCCACTGAATCAAAATATGCAGCCAATTCTTTTTTCTCAAGTCTTCCATACTATGCTTTTATATTATCAGAAGCTAAGGGAAAAAAGTAGAGCTTCCTCAGGGCGCCTGGGTGGCTCAGCAGGTTAAGCGTCTGACTCTTGATTTTGGCTCCGGTCATGATCTCACTATTGGTGAGTTCAAGCCCCAAACTGGGCTCTGTGCTGACAGCGTGGTGGAGCCTGCTTGGGATTCTCTGTCTCCCTCTTTCTCTGCCTCTCCCCTGTTCTCTCTCTCTGTCTTTCCCTCTCTCAAAAATAAGTAAATAAATATTTTTAATAGAATTTCCTCTACTTGAGGTGATGATGAATCTATGCTGTGATTCCCCTGCTCACAGTTTTCTATCCTCAGGATAATGAGCACAGCAGAACCATAACATCAAAGAGGGGAAGTCATTCCGTAGCTGAGCATGATGGGCCAGGTCTTGGGTTATACTCTTCTGGCAGTCATTAGTCCTTGGTAGCCCAAATCCATGAACTGATGACCTCAAGGTATTTTTTGTTTGTTTGTTTCAAGTTTTTTATTTAAATTCCAGTTAGTTGACATATAGTGTAATATTTGGTTCAGAGGTGGAATTTAGTGATTCCTCTCTTACATATAATACATAGTGCTCATCAAAAGTGCCCTCCTTAATCCATCACCCATTTACCCCATCCCCCTATCCACCTCGCCTCCAGCAAACTTCAGTTTGTTCTCTACAGTTAAGAGCCTGTTTTATGGTCTGCCTCTCTTTCTCCCCACTCTGATCATGTTTTGTTTCTTAAATTACATATATGAGTGAAACCATATGGTATTTGTCTTTGACTGACTTATTTTGCTTAGCATAATACACTCTAGCTCCATCCACATCATTGCAATGGCAAGATTTCATTCTTTCTGATGGCTGAGTAGTATTCCTGTGTGTGTGTGTGTGTGTGTGTGTGTGTGTGTGTGTATCCATTCATCAGTCTATGGACATTTGGGGTCTTTCCATAATCTGGATACTGTTGATAATGCTACTGTAAATATCAGGTATATGTGTCCCTTCAAAAGAGTATTTTTGTATCCTTTGGGTAAATATCTAGTAGTGCAATTTCTGGATTGTAGGGTAGTTCTACGTTTAACTTTCTGAGAAACCTCCAAACTGTTTTCCAGAATGGCTGCTCTAGTTTGCATTCCCATCAGCAGTGTAAGAGGGTTCCCCTTCTCCACATCCTCACCAACATGTTTTGTTTCCTGTGTTGTTAATTTTAGTTATTCTGACAGGTGTGAGGTGATATCTCATTGTAGTTTTGATTTATATTTCCCTGATAATGAGTTATCCTAAAAGAAAGAATAAGAAAAGGTCATGGTCAGGATCTAATCCAAACAGATATAAATAATATGCCTGATCCAGAATTGAAAAACAATGACCATAATAAGGCTATTAACTGGGCTTGAGAAAAGCATACAAGACACCAAGCAGTCCCTTACCATAGAGATAAAAGACCTGAAAACTAGTCAGGCCAAAATAAAACTACTGTAACTGAGATGCAAAACCAACTGAATGTAATAACCACAAGGATGGAAGAAGCAAAGGAATGAATAAGTTATATAGAAGATAAAATCATGGGAAATAACGAAACTGAAAAGAAGAGGAAAAGAAAACTATTGGATCATGAACATACACTTAGGGAACACAGCGACTCAAGGTATCTCGATTCAACAGTGGCTTTAAAAAGTTTTAGCTCATTTTCTTCAAATATTTTTCTTAAATAAAAATAATACTGGGGCACTTGGATGGCTCAGTCAGTTAAGCATCCAATTTCGGCTCAGATCATGATCTCACAGTTCATGGGTTTGAGCCCCATGTCAGGCTCTGCGTTGACAGCTCAGAGCCTGAAGCCTGCTTCAGATTCTGTGTCTCCCTCTCTCTCTGTCCCCCCTCCTCCATTTGCTCTCTCTCTCTCTCTCTCTCTCAAAAATACTTAAATATTTTTAAAAAATTAATACAGGGAATGATTTTTTCTTTGTTGATTGTTCTATATTCTCATCTTTAATTTTTACTGAGTACCTATCTTTCTCATTTACTCAAACCCTCCTTGAAAGCATGCCCTAAACCACATGGTTGATTTCCTATAACTGGCCAAGATAAAAACATCCTGTTCATTTATTGTGTATATTTATTAATTATATTCAATTTAATATTTTTCATTGTTAACAAAAGCATTTTGAATTGCCCAAACTGAAATTAATCTTTACTGTTTCCATTTCAAATATATAGAGCCAAACTATGTGCTTGGGACTATGGGGGTCTAAACATTCAGAGAAGGAACGACCTCTTGTGCTCTGGAGGCATCAGAAAAAGATGTGAAAGATAGGTGGAGCCATGTATGTGCACTGAGCCAAAGTCAAGAGAGGATGGGATGGCAGGACACGTGCATCGACCATATAAAGAGTGGAGCTAGTTCAGGGTGGGTTCAACTTGACTTTATAGAGATTAAGTCCCAACCCAAAGCTATACCCTCTCTGTAAAGGTCAGATGTGAAAACCCTGTCCAAGGAAATTGCATGCAATCCCTCCAACCTCTAGCTATTTATACACTCTCCCCTCTGGTTTTCATGTGTTTGGAAGAAGAGAGTGAAAATCCACCTTCCTTAGTCCCAAGGCCTTTAGCAACCTCTCCACCCCAGCGTCCTGTTCTGCCTCTCCCTAGCCTAAGGCAGGTGCCCCACCCGACTCACTCAGGGAAGGTTTGCAAATCCTGGGTTTCCAAGAAACTGAGGCAAAAGGGACTGGAACTGGCCCAAGAATGGCTGGTCCTTGACAAGGCCCTTGGAAGGACTTCCACAAGGAGCCTGCATACTGGGGATCCTCTTGGCTTCTTCTCACCACCAGCCCTTCAGAAATGGAGCGACTTCATTTCCGTCTCTTCTAAGACATTCACAGAAGTCTGTGCTCCTCAAGCTGCTGATCTTATGTCCCATTAGGAAAATGCTTTTCATTCAAAGCTATAAAGTCAAACTGTGTAAATGCAGTGATGAACAGGAAACACCAAAGAGAGAGAAGGTGGGGGAGACAAACAACTCAAAAGGAAGTTTTAAGTAAAAACAAACAAACAAACAAAAAAAAACAACCCTTAAATTTTTATACCATTTATACACAGGCGATAACATCCCTTTAAAAAAAAACAAAGGAATCGTTCTCATTACCAATCTATTAGAAATCATATTTTCCCTTTAACACAACATTATTCTAAAACTCAATCATGCAAGATTCCCAGATTTTTTTAAAACTCTCCTAAAAGCAAAGGTCACTAGATACAAAGTAAATGCCAGATTTTATCTGGCTGCAAGAGAACACAGTCTGCTGAGCTGATTTAAGCAAAGGCAGCTGTGTGTAGGTCATTTGTTTGTCCTGGACTTAGCCCTGGATAGAGCGGCACAAAGCCACAAAAGAGGCTGGACCCTTCTTGACCACGAGGACCTTTGCTCAGAAACAGCCCCATCTCTCTGGACTCACTTTGTCTCTCTTCTTCTCAACAAAGCCCCTCATAAGACATGCTCCCACCCCCAGCGTAAGCCCAAATCTGCACCTAACACAAGAGCCAGGTCCAAAGGACTGGATAAATCGGTAGTTCTAATAAATGCCAATAATCCACCCATATGTACTTTGTAGGTGTGTTTCAAATCTGAAGTCTCCTTTCTTTTTTAAATCTCTGCTTTATCATCTTTTGTGAAAAGTTCAAATGACCTAATTTGATCTGACGTCCCATAAAACTGTGACTGACATTTAGAATAATACACCTTAGGCAATGCATAGAACAGAGGTGCCTCTTGACTCATCCAAGATTAAATTACGTTCAATAACATTTCAAGGGTTGTAAATATTGTAGTTTATTGGAAATGAGCAACCCATCCCACACTATAACTTGTGTGCATAGAAGAGGCATTAGATAAATAATTATTGCTTAATAATTAGCACTAATACTATGCTTGCAGTGTAATAGAATGAAGTTTGGGGGGGGGGGGATGGTCTCCAAAATGTCAATGTTAGCAAAAAGATTTAAATAGCCAGCACCAGTTTTCAAAGTGTGGCCCCCTAACTTGCAGCATCCACATCACCTGGGAACTCACTGGAACTGAAGGTTGCCATGTTAACCCACCCCCAGATCTGTTGAATCGGAAACTCTGCAATGAAACCAAACTGGGTCATCTGCCTTCTGGCAGCCCCTCCAGGTGATTCTGACTCACGCTAATATTTGAGAGTCACAAGACTAAAGGGAAGTCTTATGTACAAGAAATCCTCTGATCGGGGCCTTGAAGGTCAGAGATAACAGGATGTTAAGACAAGGCCAAGGACAAGAAGTAAAAGGCAGCTGAAAGAAGCAACCCTTATATTTGGGAACCAGCAGGTAGTCTAGGTTGGCTGAAATACATGGTACAAAAAGGTGAACACAGAAGATGATGCTGGGAAACAGTAGATATGGGTCAGGTCAGAAAATACAATACTGTATTCTGCAGGCCATGAGAAGTCCATGAGAATTGGGGGTAAGGGTCGGGCAAGGCCAAGCTATCCATCAGCAAGTATCTTGGGAAATCAGATTTGCTACCTCATTATAAATAAGAAAAGATAACAGTGAAGCCAGAAACTGATGCTTTAGCCCCAAATACTCTTACAAGGAAAGCATCTCCACTGGTAATCAAAGGATTCCAATTCATAATTATAATATCCTTAGCAACTTACATTTATAAGTCATGAACCACTGCACTGCAATCAAACAGCTCAGAAATGAAATTCTGCTTTATTTCTCGCTGTAAACATTACCAGAGATTGCTTACTTAAATGATGAAGACAAGAAATGGAGCAAGCATCACTGATGTGAACAGATTACTTTTTGTTATGAAAATTAATAACCATCTGAATTTGCCTAGGGCAAGGAGACTGAATGCCACAGTTAAAAGTAATATGAAAGGCTCCGAAAAGTGAACAGTGGAGTGACCTCAGGACATCTATTTAAAATCTTCAGTTCTCAGAGGCCATTGTCCACAGCTCCACCTTGAACATCCAACTCTCGGGCTATGATCATTTATTTTTTCAGCTCACTCCTATGAATATATGGGACTTCCGCCATCTTGGGAACCAGACAGGGATCTCAATCCATCCATCCACCACCTGTCGCCTATGACCCACCCCTCTCCTATCCTCAGCCTTCCTTGCCCAACCCAGCACCCCAGGTCAATCCTCATTAACTATTTCCATCATTCACCTTGATGCCCACTTCATCAAACTCCCTTGGAAAACCACCTTTCCGTTCAAATCAAGGCTGCTTGCACAGAGATGCATATGGCTAGAAAACCCCACAAGATCAAGCTGGTTGGTCTCACGTGAAGTTCACGACCATAACCCCCAAGAGGGCACGTCAAGGTGCTCAGCATTCTCTCTGTGCTTCATTAATTATTTCCTCTCACACTGTCTTATGTGACTGTACTTTCTATCTCTTCCCCATCCCCATTCTCAGCTTAGGGCCTTGCTTTTTGTTATGGGCTGAACATTGCTCTCCCCCCATAAGAACCTCTGGAACCTGTGGATATAACCTTACTTGTAAACAGCGTGTTTGCAGATGTAATTAAGTGAAAGTGAGGTTACACGGGATTAGGGTGGGTCTTACCCCAATGCTGGTGTCCTTCCAAGAAGGCGGAAATTTAGACTTACACAGGAGTATGTCATGTGACAAGAGGGTTGGCATTTGGAGCGATACCTCTATAAGTCAAGAAATGTCAGGGATATTGCCAGCAACCACCAGAAGCTAGGGAAGGGAAGAGGCATGGAATAGATTCTCCATCAGAACCATCAAGAGAATCCAACCCTGCTGATACCTGGATTTCAGGCTTCTAGCCTCCAAAGTTGTGTGGGAACAAGTTATTGTTTTAAGCCACTTGTACCTGTTAATTTTATATGTCAACATGACTGGGCTGTGAGGTGCCCAGATAGCTGGTCAAACACTACTCTGTGTTCCTGTGAGGGTGTTTCAAGAAGAGGAGAACATTTTTATCAGCATACCAAGTAAAGCACACTATTCTCTCCAATATGCGTGAGCCTTGTCCAATCAGTTGAAGACTTTTTTCTTTTTTGACTTTATTTTTATTTATTCTGAGAGAAATAGAGAGCAAGCAGGGGAGGGATGGAATCCCAAGCAGGTTCCCTGCCATCAGTGCAGCGCCCAATGTGGGGCTTGAACTCATGAACTGTGAGATCACGAAGTGAGCCTAAATCACGAGTCAGACGCTCCACCGTCTGAGCCACTCAGGTGCCCGAAGACTTTAACAGAACAAAAAGACCGACCCTCTCTCAGGTTAGAGAGAATTGCTCCTGTCTGACTGTCTCAAGCTAGACTATTGATCTTTTCTTATGTTTGGACCCTGACCAAAACATCAGCTGTTCTTGGGTCCTGAGCCTACCCATTTCAGACTAGAACTTATACCATCGGCTTTCCTGATTCTCAGACCTTCAGACTCAGACTGGAACTACACCATCAGCTCTCCTGGGTCTGCAGCTTGCCAACTGCAAATCTTGGGACTTCTCGGCCTCCCTTAATTGCACGAGCCAATTCCTTACAACGAATAAATATATATTTATTGCTTGGTTTGTGGTACCTTGTTATAGCAGCGCCAGGAAATGACAGACTTCCAATTCCTCTGAGGAAGCTGAGGCCCACAAAAGAGAAGTCCTCGGAGTGCACACACCCAGGACTGTCCAGGGAGATGCTGACTTGCAGCATCTTTCTATGGACGCCAGCCTGCGCCCCTAGGCATTGCTGATCCTTCCACTGGTACACCTATCCCATCACTTCCTGCCTGCTCAGGGACATCAGTTTGGCAACTCTCCACCCTCATAGCTTTTATGCCCCCCCATCCCCCCGCAAAGGCTCATGTCCATAAGCACGAAGGCATGAAAACTCCTCTCATGATTGAGCCCAGCCCCATCATGTTCCCATTTCTCTCATCTCTTCCACAGCAAAACTGAGTTTCCTAAATTTCTTTACCCCAGTTCCACTCCGTTTGCTCTCATCCAGCGTCTGCCTCATTGCCCCACTGAAATGGCTCAAAAAGTATCTGCTGAATGGCCAACTAGGACTGTTCCTATTCCTCCTTGTTCCTTCTGGCTTTTAAAACCATCATCACCTCATCAGTCCCGCCACACATCACAAACATGTCCCCAAATACACACGATCACTGCCACGCAAGCGTGTGACTGAGCGAAGTCATTCATTCTCTACAGGTTTCTTCATCTCTGAAACAGAGACGTGAAGGGGCACCTGAGTGGGTCAGTCGGTTCAGTGTCTGACTCTTGATTTTGGCTCAGGTCACAGTCTCACAATTCGTGAGTTTGAGCCCCCACATTGGGCTCTTCACTGACAGTGCAAAGTCTGCGTGGGATTCTCTCTCTCTGCCCCTCCCCTGATCTCTCTCTCTTAAATAATAAACTATAAAATTAAAAAAAAAAAAAAAAGAAAAAAGAAAGAAACAGAGACGTGAAGCACTGACCCTGAACCCTCCCTGCTTTAACTTTCTGTGAACAGCTTCCATTCGGTGTTTCTGAAGGTCAACCAGTGTCCCCGCCCAGAAGGATGACATTTGCAAGACAGGAGGATTGGAGGAGAGGGAAAAGGAAGAGGGGAGGGAGAAAGGAGAGAGGACTCAGGAAGGAAAGAGGGGTGAGGAGAAGAGGAAAGAAAGGAAGGAGGGGCAGGGAGGCAGCACCACTCAGAACACTGCTCTGCTAAAGAAATGTTGATTTTTACATCCTTATCCTACAAGAGGTGATTCTATGAAATAATCGCTCCTTAAATCTCCCTGATCTCTGGTAAGCATGCTTTTAAATATTTATGTAAATATTTACGTAAAGTCTCTTTTTCTTCTAGATGAGCTTTCCCGCAATGACAACTCCTGGTAAGTGCTCCTCAGAACAATGAGAACACATCTGAGGTGTCCCTGCAAAGCGGGAAGTCCCTCTTTATCAATTAATCTGCACCCCCCTTCCCTTCATGCTGAGCAGCTGTGTGTGGCTGTGTAGGCTGCCCTTGCACAAGACGCCCTCGGCCAATGACAGGTGGAGGCGGAGAGCTCTGCTCACCAAGTGCGTGCCCATGAGGCTGCCCTCAGTCCTCAGTCCCCACAATGCCATCTGTGGACCACCCGGGGCCACACATCTTCATCCCATCGTGCAAGCGGCAGGCAAACACCAAGCTGCTGCTCCGGACCAGGCTCGGAGCTTGGGACTAGCCACACGAGGAAAAGGAAGAAGCCTCAACTTATGACAACTTATGACTCAACTGTTGAGGCGGCCGCATGGGATGGGGGGCAGCCGAGGGGCAGAAAGGGAGGGGCAGAAAGTTAGCTGGGGGGATGAGCTGGTGAGTCTTTCTCAAAGTGTGCATGAGACCCTTGGGGCACATGAGATGATTTTTCACAGCACTATCTGGTATTCAATCTCCTCATGAGAAAGTCTCTCCCACTTCAATTCACTTTCAAATCATATCAAGAAGACAGTCTCAGTTTGGTACCAGTATTTCCTAAACAGCTTTCTTACACATAAATCTTTCTTATATATAAAAACTGTATTTTAGGGGCGCCTGGGTGGCTCAATTGGTTGAGTGTCTGACTCTAACTCAGGTCATGATCTCACAGTTTGTAAGTTCGAGCCCCACGTCGGGCTCTGTGCTGACAGATCAGAGTCTGGAGCCTGCTTCACATTCTGTGTCTCCCTCTCTCTCTGCCCCGCCTCTACTTGTGTGCTGCTTCTCTCTCTCTCTCTCAAAAAACTAAATGTTATAAATCTTCCATTTTAGCCCAGAGAGTACTGGCTCTAAGCTCAGAGCCTTCAGAAAATAATAATATCTCACGAATAATTTTTTCCTGCTTTGTTTTGATCATTTCTTTCTATTTATGGCAGGGATGTGGGTTTTCCATGTAAGGCAATGACATAAACATTCCTTTTTAAATAAATGTATTACCTAATAAGGTGTATTGATTTCATGCTACTAGGGAGCAGATATTTCTTTTTTTTTTTTTTTACAAGTAGTTTATTGTCAAATTAGTTTCCACATAACACCCAGTGGAACAGATATTTCAGTTAGCATCTAGGTAGGTAAAAATGGTGGAGGTGGGGGCACCTGGATGATGCAAGTGGTTGAGAATCTGACCCTTGATCTCTGCTCAGGTCATGATCTCACAGTTCCTAAGTTCAAGCCCTACATCAGGCTGTGTGCTGATGGCACAGAACCTTCTTGGGATTCTCTCTCTCCTTCTCTCTGCCCCTCCCTGCTTGTGTGCTCTCTCTCTTTCTCTCTCTCAAGATAAATTTTACTCTCTGCCTTAGTGCCATCTTCTTGGAAACCTCTGCACCATGAGAGCTAAGTGGAGGAAGATGCGAATGAGCAGGCTGAAGCGTAAAAGAAGAAAGATGAGGCAGAGGTCCAAGTAAACTGCTAGCTTGTGCACGCATGGAGCCACAGGAGCAGAAATAAGGAAAGCCAGAGGCCAGGGATGCTGGTACCAATTGTTGGACTGGATGCCTACTTTCTACATGAATAGACACTTCTCCAAAGAGGACATCCCGATGGCCAACAGACACATGAAATGATGCTCAGCGTCCCTCATCATGGGAAATACAAATCAAAACCACACTGAGATACCACCTCATCCCAGTCAGAGTGGCTAAAATGAACAAATCAGAGAACTCCAGATGCTGGTGAGGATGTGGAGAAATGGGCACCCTCCTACACTGTTGGTGGGAATGTAAACTGGTGCAGCCCCTCTGGAAAACAGTGTGGAGGTTCCTCAGGAAACTAACAACAGAACTCTCCTATGACCCAGCAATAGCGCTGCTGGTAATTTACCCAAGGGATACAGAAATGCTGATGCACAGGGGCACATGGACCCCAATATTCATAGCAGCACTCTCAACAATAGCCAAACCACAGAAAGAGCCTAAGCATCCATCAACTGACAAATGGATCAAGAAGACGTGGTTTATCTATACCATGGAATACTACGTGGCAATGAGAAACAATGAAATCTGGCCATGTGTAGCANTTAAGAAAAAAATAATAAACATTAAAAATTTTTTTTAAAACATAAATTTTTTACAACTTAAAAAAATGGTGGAGATGACACAAGGTATCAAAGTGCCGTTGTCTGTATTATATAGATAACGAGAGCCTGGCAACACTGGGCTACACCACAGGCTGCAGAGGGGGAGGGGACTGCAGCGGGAGAGGGAGGGCATGTCCACGTCTGCCTGCCTGGGGGGGCCACCCCAGCACTGGGTGCTCTGCCAGTCATTGAGCAGACATCACGGAGCACTGTTAGGATGAAGTCCGGAAACCGAGATGCTCATTCACTGACCAAGCATGGGGAAGGTGGACAGGTAGAGACACGACACGATCCTCGAGTTCCTCCTCTCGATTGCGGGAGAACTTGGGGGCTCTTTTGCCTCCTATGGGGCAGGAGGAAGAGAGTGAGAGCCTGCTTCATCCAGCCGTCCGCGACTCAGAGCTGACTGATGATGACGCTGCATCGCACAGTTTGCTTCCCAACATCCTCCTTAATTTCCTAAGCATACTGGCTCTTCCTGTTTTGCTGCTGTTGTTTTGGTTCTGTTTTTGTTCTATCTCATCACTCAAGGATTGTGAACTGGGTTCTTTCCAAGCATCTCACTTCCCAAGGTGGCTCACTGGAGCAGGTACTCCCAAAGGAGGCTGTACGGCCCGTATGGGGACAAGAAATGGGTTTCGGTGGCTGAAAGAAATACCTTGCTCGATTTATATATAAAGCACAGAGATGACTACAGTCCATAAATCATTATATAGCATGTAAAAATTCACTGGGGAAGGTGTTATTAGGGGAAAAATGTCTTAGAAGGCACTTAGTGAAGCAATAATGAAAAAAAAAGATCGGGCCCCATAATTCTTTGTTGTGGGGCTGTCCTGGAGTGGCTGGGTGTTAAGTAGCATCCCTGGCCTCTGCCCACTAGATAACAGTTGCATCTCCCAGTTACCTCCAAATGTTGTCAAATACCTCCTGGGAGGAGGGCAAAATTGTCCCCATTAACAGCAACTGGGCTCAACAAAACCGTTCACAGGTATCAAGTGAAGGCAGCCGGCAACTTAGCCACATGTCCCAGCGTCTGCAGAGAGAGGGCTTCCAAGGATGCCAACATACTCGATCAAGAGAACGGAAGGAGATCCTTACATAACCAGATTCCTCTCCCAGGGCTCATTGGGCCCGATGCAGTGCCCCGCGCCACATATAAAGGAAGTCCCGCTGAAGCGCATGAAATGATACATCCGCCAGGGCCTCAAAGAGATCTTTGCCATGAGTAAATGTGAGCCCAGCAGCTAATTTGTACCCTGCAACTAGGACCTACAAGGCTTAGGGGTATTTTTCAATCCGCTCAGCAAGTTCATTCACGAGCTTAAACGAAGTTCACTCTTAATACTTCACCCAAAATTAGTAAGTTCAGAGCACCAGGAAATGGCATGCAATATGCGAATCAGCGCTCACAGCAATTCACATGCATGAATCAGCGCTCCTAAATTGGATTAGGGTTTTTAGAAGAATCGGTAAGTCAAACGTAAGTAAAATAAATCCTGCCAACCAAAAAGCAGGGTTATGAGAGATAGTGAGACATATCGTCAGAAACAGAATTTAGACGGATTCAAAATTCCATTTTACCTTCTACTAGTAACGCAGCTTTGGAAAACGAAATCAGTCTAAAAAATTTAAATGTTAAATGTTTTAAAATTTAAACCAGAAATAACACATGTGCTAGGCTAATAGCATAGGTGCTAGCACCGGCTAATTAGAGGCACCCAATCTTTGTTAGTGGCTTTGTTAGTTAATGGCTTCCTCCATTCCTTCCTCCCTTCCTTCTTCCCTCCCTCCCTCCTTCCCTCCTATCCTTTCTTCCTTCCTTCCATGAGGATGAATACACACTATATAGACAAAGAAAAATTATTAGAGGAGAACAGGGGATATTTTCAAAATACAAACATGTAAAGGAAATTTATTTTTTTTACTAATAATTAAGTTGAAGAAATAGTTCTTTCCATCCACAAGATCAGTCACTAGCTGGAGTGATACTCTTGGATGGAGTATCTTGTGTACTCTCTTCACCCAGATCCATTGCTATGGACTGTGTGTCAGCTGCTTTAGTCTGCTTCTGTTTTGTAAGGTGTGTCTGACACTCTCTACTATGACTTCCTTACACCACGCTCGAAGACCAAAAGGACCTCTTGACCTTTCTAGCTCTTTCCCTTGTCCCAACATATTAACAGCATCAGAATCAAGAGCACTGAGCACAATGTAGTCTCTTTACATGACTGATTTTGTACGACTTTATAACTATGAAACTTATTTTGGTACAATAAAAAAGAAATTATTCTTGAACTCTCATAAATAGGCAACTCTAATTCACAAGCAACAATTTGAAGACTCTTAGAAATAGCATAGGTAAGACTAGAGGCTAACAGATGTATTTCCCAGAGCAATAGGCAGCTCCCTGATGTATCTAAGCCTGTTTCCCCATCTGTATATGGGTATTAATCATTGTAACACCTATAATGTACAGGGTTGATGTAGGCATTAAATTAGATCATGCATTAAAACACTTTGGTCATTGCCTGTCACAATTGCGTCAATAAGTGTTTGACTTTATTGTACTGAGTTATATTGAGACGTATTATTCTTATTGTCGACTATTACTATTATTATTATTATTATTTAGGTCAATTCTTTTTTATATCTCTCAATTTTATATCTGTGAAAATAAAGTTTAGAGGGATCAGGTAATTTGCTCACAGCCCGCAGATGGTTAGGGAATAACACGATAACTTAGACCCACAGCCCCCAGCTGCTAATTCCAGGCTGCTTCTTCAATATGCTATTTATTCGTCATACTCAAACTGCATTGAAGAGATCAGTGTACATATCCTATTCTGGTTATCTCTTACTGTATAACAAATTACTCTAAAACAACATCCTTTTTTTTTTTTTTTTTTTTTTTTATTAAA